>NW_028277484.1:657045-985568 GCF_059751315.1 Micrasema longulum | reverse complement strand
AAAAAATTCATTACTTATGTAAATAACAACTTTATTTGCTCTTCTGAACATTTTGTTTCATGTCGTTTACGCGGTGTTGCATGCCGAACGACGATATACTAAACGTTTAAAAAAAAGGCTTCCCGGAAACCGGAAATCTATCACAACACATGTCAACGCTAGCATTGATTGGTTGATTGACAAGAACTTGTGACGTCGTTCAAAGTAGTTCATTATTATTCTAACCATTTTTATAAATGTTTCATGCCTTTTTAAGAAACTTCGCTGTACAATCAAATGCTATAATTTTTACAGTGTAATAAAACATTTTTACAACCAATTTCCCGTAGCACTGAACAACCTTTGTATGTAACATTTTTATTTTTATTTTAGAGTGGAATAATGACAGACAACTGGAAAGTGGACATACATCCATAGATTACATACAGGATATATTGATGGTCTAGACCAGGGGTTCCCAATCTTTTTCACCCCGCGGCGCACTTACAAGTTTAGTATTTTGTCACGGCGCCCTACATTAGTAAGTTATTTGGAATAGATATAGTGACTATATATATATTGTGGTCGAAAGAAATAGATACCTACAATAATAGTAGTTTGGGTAGATAGGCACAAAAATAAAAACATCAACAATATGAAATTGAATTTTTATTGTATTCATAAGAATTTAGAATTGAAACAGAGAACAACAAAAAAGACTTAAGAAAAAAATAAAATACGATAGTTACTCAGTCAAATAAATATGACGGGTGAGATTAATGATTTCCGCACAGTTTTTCAAAGCGGGGAATAAGACTTGAGACTGCTACTCTCATTTCTTGCTCCATATTGATATTTGAGCGGTATTTGTTCTTGATTACAGCTACAGCTGAAAATTTAGATTCACATAAATATGATGTGGCAAACTAATGAAAATTTTTAAAGCTTTATAGATACCCGCGATAGATAATATTTGTGGGTTCGGATAATGATAGAGGATCGACTCACGGCGCCCCTCTTTACTTTCTACGGCGCACCAGGGCGCCGCGGCGCACACTTTGGGAGCCTCTGGTCTAGACTGTAGTGTCTAAAAGGCAAACGTGCTAGTTACAGAATTGGTAATTTTTCAGGAGAGCAGTTGAATGTTAGACAAGTTGCTTTTTTGCCTTTGTTTTCATGTCGCTTATTATAAATATGCATCTACGATTTAGGAAGAGATGAAAAATTAGTGTTGTAGTGAGTGCAAACGGTACGACAAGCCCATTTAATACATTGGGCGTTAAAATGTCCATATAGTTTTTTTTGCTATCTAGACCTTAGATATAATGTTGCAAGACCCGTAACCCTTTATAATTGTTATAAAAAATCTAATAAATATTAATTAAATGCAAATATATATGTTGTATCTAAGTAAAAGTATAGGCATAATTTCATATATTGCAACCCCCTGTCAAGAGTGCCACAATTCTAAATTTTTGACCACAGATCAATGTGACATTACTGTTATATACAACAAAAAGCAATAATTGTTTTTTTTTCAAAAAACGTCTTTATTTTTTATTTTAACACTTATAAATGTGTTATAATTGCCACATTTCGTATTATGGTAGTTTTGACGAATTATAAAATATTATAATACATTATGTTATCATGTAGGGGGGGCCCATTATGCACTCCTTATGCTGTTGTTTTCTTATTATATATACGGTCTAAGCCAATAATAACAGTTACATGAATAAACATATATACAAGAAACTAAACAAAAATAACATAAAACTATGTAGCAAGGACAAACAAGGGCAATAAAATAATGGTATACAATATATTCATAAACACAATAAGCAAATAAGACTTCGAGCAAAACTATGCCAATCCATCTTCATTCAACACTATTTTTGTGGGGAAGAGATCTACGAAAAGCCAAAGGTTCTATCCCAAAAATTCCACGTTGTGTGACGAATTGACTAATCTTCACATTTATGAACTTTTTGGTTATGTCAGTTTGCCATAGAGTACTGCATTCAAAATTCTATTAAATGTCATATTTAACTCAAAACACAGTTTTCTTAACTTATGGCTCCCTTGACGGGGGGTGCGATATGTGCAATATGCAGTGAATGGTTTGTGCAAGGGTTGCCTAGTAAGTGCATTTGGTGCCACCTCATTCCATTGTTGGATGGTCCAGTATGATATTTCAGCTTTAATTGACCATACTGCTCAATGAACGCAGTTTGGAGATGAATATTATTTCTGCTTCATCGCCCTATTGTACATTCTAACCACATTCAAAATGATTGAATTAATGATAATCGACTTCATTTGGCTAGCGATACGAAATACGAATATCCAATTTAAACGATGCATGATTAAATTGATCCTAGACTAGGTTTCCACTTTGTCCAAATATTATTGTAAAATGTATTTATTACACACTTAAATAGTCGGTCCGCGCAGATAAGTAATACAGCTATGTGCATGAAAAAGTACCGGAATCCTGAACAAATGTTTTAGACTTTATTTTTACTCTCAGATAAAAATCCTGAAACAGGGAATCCAGTGTAGAAAAGTCCGCCTCGTAATGTAGTGGTGTGGTGTAGTGAAGCGTTTGCCTAACATGCATTTAATTTATTTAAAGAAAATATTAAAATAAATATAAATAATAATATACACTTATGCATACTTTTTATTTTAGGACAATATCATATCTCACAACTACGAGTATACATAATTTAGACATGAGTAACATTGCACAAAAAAAAACATTGGATTTGTATACTTAACAGTAGAGAGAGAAAAAACACATACATACCACATCCTTATATTATGCTTGAGGTCCTGGGTTCGATTCCTGGCGTGGTGGACGTGAAATAATAGTTAAAAAGGGGTTAATATTATTATTTAACTCTCCTTGGGCTTGCACCTTAAGCGCAAGACTACTCGCCTTACCTTTTCGTAACAAGTGATCGAGATACGCTGCATTTACTTAAAAAATGCAGTCCCCTATGCTCCATCGGGTGTGGATAGGAGAGAGGTTTGATGATGAACTATTAATAATATCTATGTATTATCCGTATTTCCCCTTTATATATTTTAATGTTTCGCTTATTATTTAATATCATATAAATAAGGGTATTTGAAGCAAATTTATAAATCTCCATCAAAGGGAGTTAAAGAGATATTTGCGAAAAACTTTGAAAAATGAATTTTGAGATTTCTAATTATGGTTCATTAACTCAATGGTTACAACAACATTAACTCAATGGCAACAAACAAATGCTTAGTTAGCGGTGTCAAGTAGTATAATTGAAATCTGTTTTTGCACGATTTAGAGACGGTTTCGAATTAGGCTATTATTTAGGTAGGTATGTTTTTATGTATAGTTTATTTTGGCATCAATAATTCATTTTCTTTCTATATTTCTAAGTTTGCTTCTGATACTCTCAACACGTTTTTTCGTTAAATTATGAATTAATTTAATTAACAGAAATGAAATGAATATATGAATATATTTTTTTTAATATACGAAATGAAGAATATATTATTTAAATGTGTGAAATAGAACCACAACTCTGGACAAAATCTAGAGAAGTTGTCCTCTTCACGAAGTACTGGTTAGTGCGTTTGCCTTGCCTCAGGTTCCAGGCTCGATTTCCAGTAAGGTCGAAGTAATATATGTATTTAATGAGTTTTTTTTATTTTTACTGGTAATATTTCATAGTCCTTGACAGACGTCAGTATGCATAAAAAATTGTGTAATATGCACCTTGGGTTTAGACATAGGAATGATAATGACATATTTATTTAAACTTAACATATATAACATTTCAAATATTCGGGAGTATATGTTACGAAAAATGGCAGCTTTCAAAAATAACTGGGAGTGTGGGTAGGAATAGCAGGCGCCACATTCAATAGTATGAAGGCTGTCTAGAGATCGGATATTTATTCAGTGAAAACCAAATGACGCCTATATAACGCCTGCATAACACCTATTCTCCTCTACGGATGCGAATCGTGGCACCTCACTAGGGCCCAAAACAGAAAAATTATGAGTTTTAAAAATAGGTGTCTCAGAAGAATCTTGGATTGACTTTGTGAGGAATGAAGTAATAAGAGAACGACGCAGCAAACTCCGGTGACAGCTGCCATCAAGCGGAAGCGATACGGTTGGCTTGGCCATGTGCTGCGGACGCCTCCTGAGAGTCTTAACCACGCTTGCCTACTTTACAAGGCACGGGATGCGAACCCAACTTGGAAGGATGCGCAGGAGCTGGCAGCCGACAAAGATGCTTGGAGGATCTTTGTGGACACCATATGCTACAACTAGAGAGCGGACATGGAATAATAATAATCATAATGCATTTTTTTTTATTATCATATTTTTTACACCACAATAGGCCAGGCCAGGAGATTCAATTACAATATTCAATTACATAACAGAACACCCAGGCTTGAGAAAAATCAGATTGATTTTTTTTGTGTTCTCACCGGGAATCGAGCTTTCCGTGTGTGAGTCATGCGTTTTTCTTGTTTCTTTTTTAATTCTTTTGTATTTTTAAAATCTTTATAATTTCAGCCAAACTCTCGGTGAAATTGACAATTGAATTACAATATTTGTTTCCAAAATTAAATTTGTATTACTAACTCAATTTTTAAAGAAAAGATGTTTAATCACCATCATCATCATTTCCTTTCCGCACCTAATGGTGCATATGGAACTGCACTGGTTATCCAATCGCAGCATAATTTGATCATTTTTGTTACATGAAGGTAAGATGATGAGTCTTACGCTTCAGGTACCAGTCCACGGACTATGTAATATTCTAGTGTAAAAACACCTTTTTAAATCAATATTTCTTAAATAGGTGCGAAGGTTTTCACGGTCATTGTTTTCAATATTATGTATCTTTTTTGGGTGATACCGTGTATGTTGGATTTGATCCAAAGTTTCGGCTACCATTGCAGGAGCCATCTTCAGGTAAAACAGTTTTCCCTGAAGATGGCTCCTGCAATGGTAGCCGAAACGTCGAATCAAATCCAGCATACACAGTATCACCCAAAAAAGATACATAATATCAATATTTCTTGTCAACCATTTCGTGAATTGAACCCGAGACCTCTTGCATGGTAGGCAAATGCGCTGACCATTACACCACGAGACTGATTAGAAATGTTTTAAGTATGAGCGAAACCTATTGGAAGACTCTCGGTATTTAAAAAGGTTTGTGGAGGGAGTTCTTTTACAAGGAATTAAGCCAAACTGTTATGTTTTTGAAACGTTATTCAAATTAAAAATCTTCTTTAATTTTCTTTTATTTTCATCTAACCCCGATTTACAATTGAACGAAGTTATGCAGAAAGCAGCCAGTCCACAATTTTGAAAAAATGAGATATTGATGTTATCGGGTGCAGTAAGGTCAACTCTATGTTTTGCTAAAAACAGCCAGAACGCTTTCGTACAAAAATTGTTTTAATCACCTTCTGAAAATGGTATGAATCACAAAAACGGTATTTCTCAATTTGCAGAAAACACCCACAGCACTAGAAAATCTTAACGAATTTAAAAATCATTAAAACTGGTCATATACATAATTAAATTTTTGATTGTAATGTAAAAAAAAAAAAACTAATATATTCCTTGTTTATCATTTGTTAAAGTCAAAAACATTCCAACTGCTGTGGAGATTTGTTTATTCACTCTTTTCACAATTATCTCAGTTTCACATTTCTATGGCTGGGCTGCTTTCTGCATAACTACGTTCAATTGTGTTTTGTAGGAGAATGAGCAGTGTAGTTTTGCTACCTATATCATTGCACTTACTACTTCCCTACCTGTCCACCAGGCAAATCAGTGGGGTGAAGCGGGGTGACTGCGCACCGAGGAGTGTAGTGTGTGGAGAAATGGTAACGTTTGATAAACACCACAGGAGCAATATGATTGTGGATTGTGTCAACATTAGAAACAAACACGATGCAACTTTGTGCCCCCGCGCTGACTGTACTCCCAGCCTCTCACTGTTGGCTCTACCGGGGGTGTTCACTAGTAAAATCACGTACGAAACATAATCTAGTCAAATTCTTTATTACAGGTAAGTAAAACTATAAAACAAAATCCAGAGCCGCGATTATGAACGGCTATTTTCATCGGTATATGCTGAGACACTATTTTATTTTATTTTTTATTTATTAGGGTATACACGGCACAAATGCCTTTTATAAACATAAACATAAATACAATTGAACGTACTTCTATAAGAAGCAGCCAGCTATAGAAAAGTGAAACTGAGATAATAGCCATTTTGTGAAAAGAGTGAATTATAAAATCTACACAATAGTTTGAATGTTTTTGACTTTAACAAACGATAGACAATGAATACATAAGTTTTTTTATATATTACAAACAAAAAATTTATTGTGTATTTGACCAGTTTAAAAGAGTTTTAAAGTACCATAAGATTTTTATAGTTTTGTGGGTGTTTTCTGCAAATTGAAAAATGCTGTTTTTGTGATCGACACCTTTTTCCGGAGGTGATTAATACAGTTTTTTTATATCAAAGCGGTCTGGCTGTTTTTAGCAGAACATAGAGTCGACCTTACTGCACCCGATAACATCAATATCTAATTTTTCCGAAATTGTGGACTGGCTTCTTTCTGCATAACTACGTTCAATTAGCATACAGTGTTCTATTACAAAATTTGAAATAATATAAAAATTATGTATTTATACATATTACACAGTTGTTTCATAAACGTTCTTTATAATAACTTTGGAATTTTAATACGTAACATACTTGGGTAGAAAAATAATAAAAATAAAGATCATAAATCATTGATTTGTTGGTATTGTTGCAATGTATATTAAATGCCCTAGGAATAATACTATCTGTCTTCTGATAAGAGCTTAGGGGTTCTCAACCGTTTTAAAAATAAAATATAAAAAGAAACAAAATAATAAACCTTTTAATTACTTACTTTTTACATAATTATATAATATTAACATACGTGATAGTGCATTAAAGTGCGCCATATTATAATCATATCAATATTTTGAATCGGTCAACTTTATTATAAATATCCCTTTCCTCCATTCCTCGACTACTCCACTATATTTCTTCATCCCTTAACCTTTATATTGTTGTCTTTTGTAATATATTATTTTTTCTCTTTACTGTGTAACATGTTCTCTCATTATAAAATATTTGTGAAAAATTTTAACCGTTTGCTTGTACTATTTTTTATATTTTATATTTTTATAAAACAACTGTTGTTTTTACTAAATAAAAAAATATTGTATTCTATTATAAATTAAAATTGAGGGATATTCAGGGGTATATTCTCTAAACAAAATGTAGAGTCAATATTAAAATTTATTATATTATAAAGGTACATCAATTCTAAAATGTGTCTCCTAAACTCCAACTTATGAAGACCAAAAAGTTTAAATTTTATAACAATTTATTTATTTAATGCACAATTATATCATAGCACAATTATATTTTTTTATGTCCCGACATGTTAGGAAATTCCGTGTTAAGTCGGAACTCTTCTAAATATACATAAAAATTGTAAACGCATTAAACGATCTAAAAAATAATCAAAACAACATACAAAAGAACAATATAAAAATAACAAAAATTTATACTTGTCAAGAAATGGAATGCAGAAAAATTATTTAATAGTACATGGCAATATGTAATTAATAATTCATATTAATTTTATAATTCCATTCGGTAATTAATTGATAGTAAAAATAAATACAAAATAATTCAATAAAGTAATAATACAACCACATATAGACGGTAGAATATGTAATTTAATAAACATAATAGTAAATAATTTTATGCTTCGATTAGCAATAGTTAAAATATATATTTACAAATTATTAAGCATCACTATAAAGTTTATTCAATACAATACAAAAAGGTCGTTATATATATAACGACGGCAGTGATTTATCCCTTCTCATCGCGGTCCTGCACCAACTGCCGTTTGCACTTTGTCACTGAGTGCACCGCGAAACAATGCAAAGCTTGCTCAATATTGCATATTACATATTAAACTCCCGCTATACCCACCGGAGCCGCCAGCGCTGGTGCCGTGCATCATGAGAAATGGTTTAGCTGGCGAACATTGGGATGCAATAAAAATTTATATCTCCAGAATCCGAGGTATCCAAAATGCATTACGACGGGATCTTCATAGTATTATGCTCAAGAGCAAAATCATCAATATTTGTGGTATGCATGTTGAAAAAATTCATTGAAATAATGATTATGTTAAAATTATAAATAACTTATCACTCCCACATTACCAGAAGTCAAACTAGAGGATGGGTCATTCAACAATATTTTGAGTTTGTCTAAATTTTTGTAGACAAAGACTGGATTCAACTCCCTGGGGAGCTGTTTATATTAACATATTACAAAAGAGATGAAGAACATTTAAGGGAAGGTAATATGGAAGTCTAGGCATCTACAGGGCTTATGACCTGTCATTGGCTGGTTTAAGTGGCCACTTTACACACTGTAAAACATTCACCATTCTGCCCATATTTGAACATCTATATTCCTTCAATTCTTTCATCTGTTGATGTTTGTGAAGTTAAAGAAATATTGTTGATAAATCAATCCTGGTCCATGAAGAAGTATAGAAATTGAAAAAATAACATTTTCAGGCGTTGCCTAGTATGCGGGTTAAATAATTCAATTAGATGAATCTCACCCGCATAAATAAAAGTTTTTGCCCTTAACTTCACAAACATCAACAGATGAAAGAATTAAAGGAACACAGAAAATCAAATATGGGCAGAATGGTGAATGTTACACAGTGTGTAAAGTGGCCACTTAAACCAGCCAATGACAGGTCATAAGCCCTGTAGATGCCTAGACTTCCATATTACCTTCCCTTAAATGTTCTTCATCTCTGTTGTAATACCCAAAATATTCAACATGTTACCGAAAGATTGCAAAACCATGACCCGGATTCAATTTAACAAATTTGTAAAAAATATTATTTATTGTTTTTGAACCATAATAAATAAAATAAATAAATTGACTTGTTAGTAATCCGGAAGAAACAAGTCCAATCGGAAGAACAAGAGCCGTCACAACCACTTCACAGGCCATTCTGTAATATTTCGTACGGAGCAAGGTTCTGTACATTAAAAAATCAGCAGGGGGGAAATAGGATATGGAAGAAAATTATGAAAAATATACCACAACACCCAGACCAATTGAGGAAAAATCTTTCTTGGATTTTTGTCTCGCAACTGGCGGGAATCGAACCCGCAACGCTAGTTTCACAGTTAGCTGTCTTACCAACTGCGTCACGACGCCCGTCTTAATTTAATTAAGCCAGTCAATTAAAAAAAAAGAAATTAAAATTGGAAATAGTATTTGTTATATATAGAGCTTATTTGCATATTATTTATTTAAATATGTGGTCTTTAAATAATGTTTTGTAGGTTTTTAATTTAAATTTACATGAATTAATATTTGTTAAGTGATTACATATGAAATTGTCGTTTTGTATTGGAAAATAAATGAAAAATATGTAATGCATTAATTTGAATATTGTCTAAATATTATTAAATGTTTGTATGTAACTACTTACTGACTTAGTAAATCGTTTGACCACAAAGGTAATGCTTTAAATATCAAAATACTGTCCTTTTTTTTATAAAGTTTTGCCATTTTTATGGTAGTTAATTGATGCCTTTACTGTAAAAATCCTGGGGGCTGGAGTCGAAAAACGCTATAAAGACATTTTTAACTGACTCTTCGGAGTAAAATTTTTTCGCTTGTAAAAAGTTATTCGAATTTCAAAAAAACGGTTATCAGTTTGAACAACGTCCGCCGAATATGGTAATAAACGGGGAATCTTCCGCTTCAGCTCTTGAAGTTTAGAGACTGACGCCGTAAAGTGCGCGGCCGGGCGCTGTCGCGAAGCAACAATGGCGATGAGCGCTTGAACAGCTTCGGTTGTTTTACTGCAAACTTCTCCATCACTGTCTACAATTCTTGACAATACAGACACGTCTGTAGTTACTGTTAGCCAGATCTTATGAAACTTTAGAAGGCAACGCAGACGCAGGACTACCACCGTTACAATAAGCTTCTTTTGGGTGACCTTTCGAAAATAATATGAATATTGACTTTTTGGCAGATACCAATCACGGTTTTGTGTGTGTATCTTTGTTTTATATATGTTAAACAATCAGTTAAACGTAGTATGCAGAAAGCAGCCAGCCATACAAAAGTGAAACTGAGATAATAGCACCTTTATGAAACGAGTGAACAATCAAATCTACACAACAGTTGGAATGTTTTTGACTTTGACAAATGATAAACAATGAATAGATTAGTTTTTTTTTATATTGCAAACAAGAATCTTACTTTGTATGTGACCAGTTTTAATGATTTTTACAGCACCATCAGATTTTTTCATTGCTGTGTGTGTTTTTTGCAGTTTGAGAAATGGCGTTTTTGTGATCGACGCTATTTTAAAAGGTGATTATTACAGTTTTTTGTATGAAACCGGTTTGGTTGTTTTTAGCAGAACATAGAATTGACCTTACTGCACCCAAAAACACAAAAATCTAATTTTTGTAAAATTGTGGATTGGCTGCTTGCATAACTACGTTCAGTTGTAGTTTTCATTGAAGTTAATGTTACTACTTTTTTTGTTAAGGAATTTCATAAGCATAAAAGGAAGACAAAACAATCACAATTTGACTTATATTTTAAAATATTATTTTTTATTTTATAAATTTATTGCATAATATTTTTTTTTATTTAAAAAAAAAACAGAAATACTTGAGTTCTTATTATTGACTCAAATATTTAAAGTTTTGGGCCATTTCCTAAAAGTCGTAAATAACTTGTGCTGGAAAATTGGAATTCGAGTTGTGGTAGAGGGGGATTTGAACCTCGGACCTTTGGCCCGTGAGTTCACAATACTACCACGGGACCACAATCCGGTTATTATATAAGAATACATATTTAATAACAGGGAATCTATATAAAACTATAAGTAGTTCTATACTAGTATAACAATAACAATTAAACTAAAACAACTTAATTATGAATGCCTAGCTAATGCAACGTAAGAAAATAATAATTGTTATTATACAAATATACCACTGTTAGACTATTTAAAAATTTAAGGTCTTAGATATAAAATTGTTATATAAAAATAATTGTTTGCTTCAAATACATAAAAACTAAATAAATAGTAGTATTTCTAGGTCACAAACGTAAGGACGTGACCTAGAACAGGTGGTAATATCTTAATTCCCAATTTTAAAACAACCACAGCATAATATTTTTATACTCATAGAGGAAATTTTTTCTTTAGTGAAATAAACAAAGAAAATAAACAGTACTGTCAGGAATACAATATAATATTTAAGAAAGAAGTGAAACGTTACATTTATATATTTTCTTTGTGTAGCACTGATTAATAACACCGTTTATATTTTTTTGTAATTTATATGTTATCCTAAAAATATTAATAATTAAAAGTAAAATAAAAAAACTTTTGTATAACGTCACTCCCCATTATGAACATAAGAATTATTTTTTTTCTTTTACGTAGTGGGAAACGTTAATGTAAATATGTGTATTTAATTTATGGAAAAATTGTATTCAGTAGTAATGTTGTATTTATATTTGTTATCTGAATAAAAATAAATAAAAAAATATACATATGTTAAAAAACAAATATAAAGTAACGTAATACATAAGAATAGTGATAATATGTGTACCATTTATATAAAGTACTACGTTTATTAATCTACATATATTTTTAAAAAAAATCTCTTGCTGCACTATTTATATGTACAGTTATTTTATTTTAAAATGAGTTTTACATTTTTAGTCTTTTGTCTTGGGCATTAAATATTGTTGGCGCAATTATATTATATTGGTTTTTCCTAAAGGCGGTTGATACAAATGGGATAATACAGTTAATTTGTTTAACAATGTTTTGAGTATGTCCAAATGCTTGCAGACTGGCTAGATTTCCTCCCTAGGGAGTTATAAATATTTAAAATTGTTGCAACAGAGAGGGAAACATTTTTGAGAAGAGAATATGGAAGTCTATGCATTCACAGCACTTATGACTTGTTGTTGGCTGGTTTAAGTGGTCACTTCAAAATAAATAAATGCCTTATCTCCTAGACTTTCATATTCCCTTCTCAAAAATGTTTTCCCTCTCTGTTGCAACAAATTCAAACAGTTAATTTGTGTTTAAAAGTTATTACTTCTTATGATTTTACTAGTTATTTGGTAGTTATATTTTATAAATATATTATATATTTTATTTATTCATACAAATCTACATATTTCCAAAAAAAAAAAAATCGAGCCAGTATGTTATTTGAAAGGGGTTCAGTTTGCATTGGTAGCAGTATTACATAAAACGCATTCGAGGACCATTATGCATTGGGTGCATTCGACTTAATTAATTAAAGCTATTTAACAGCAGTCATATTTGCTCGACTAATTAAATGGTCACCATTTACTGCACTGAGGGTGCGGTAATTGTTCTGCATAAGACAAACAAATCATTCAATGGAAATGTACAAATGATACAAGGGTTGCAGCGCAACTACAAATAAACACCCTGTATGTACGTACCGAGTATACAGGCAAATCCAACATAATATTAAGGTAGTTCTGCATGCAAAAAATATTGACAAATAAATTATTCTAGTTATTGCAAAATACACAATTGTTTATTTTTTTATTTATTTATTTATCAAAAGCATGCAAAAATTAACATATAAATTATCAAGTACCACTGAAATGCATAAAATGCAGTTCGTCAGCAGGTGCTTATAGTTAAGCTCTAATATGTATACATAATATTATCGCTTAAATTCTCTAAACATATAAAAACTTTTATTTCTTCGGAAAAAAAGAAAAATATGTACATCGAAAATAAAAAATTGTCCAAATAAAAAATAAAAACACAAAAAAATTTCAATATAAAAAACCACGTTCTAAAAGCCAAATTCTCAGCAGAAGTCTTTCTCTTGAGCCAGATAAGTTTTTTTGATTTTTTATATTCAATGGGAGCATATTGTACATTTTTGGTATATTGTACTCTAGTGTTCTTTTCCCGTATTTATTATTAAATTAAAGGAGAGCTAGTCCATCTACACTTAGGAACCGAGTATTATATACATGCTCCAATTCATTTCTATATTCAGATAGAGACGCATGCTGAGAAACCAGCTTGGACCATAATAAAGCTCTAACGGATAAGATATTTATAGATTTATACAATAAGGATATTGGAATATCGTATCGCTGACAGTACAATTTTTTTAAAATTAATAATTATATCATTGAATTTTGTAAGTTCTGAACAAGGCATATGTTTGTATTACTGGAAAAAGCACATGAGGTTAAAGCTTATCTAATAATTGGTTCTTATTTATTATAATTTAAAACCGAATGCAATTTTTGATTTTTTAAATAACGCTATTAAAGTTGTAAATAATACTGATGATTGCAATATACCCTGCAGATGAATCTCAACAAAATTCACGAGTGGTGCAATAAAAATAATCTGTTTCTCAATATAGTAAATGCCAGGTTATTTCCTTTTCTAAAAGTAAGAAACCTTTATTTTTTAACTATTTGTTGAACCACGCAACAATTGAAAGAGTTGATTTCATTAGGGATCTAGGGATTTTGGTGATAAACTTACATTTATCAAACATATTGACAAGATTTCAAATGATGCGATTTATTTGCAGGGTTACTAGCAAATTAAAAAATATCACACCAATCAAGTCCCTTTATTGCTCCCTGGTTAGAAGTCGTTTAGAATATATTTCTCCAGTCTGGTTGCCCCATTATAGTGTACATTCTGATTCACTCGAGAGCATCCCGAAGAAATTTCTAAAATATATTAATTTTAAACTACATGTTCCAGCTGCTTTATTATTTATATCAATTGTTATCTTTGGCAAATTTTTTAAAACTTTCCGATTGAAAAATTTTAACTGACCTAATATTACTTTATAAAGTGATCAATTCATTCATTGACTGTCCAGATTTGCTAGAGTTGGTGTGTTTTCGTGTACCTGGTCGACATACCCGCCACAGATCTGCTTTTTGTTCTGCAAGTTCTAGGACCAACTATCTCATGCAATCGCCTATCCCTAGGTTCCCTAGATAAAGTAATCAATATGGGACATTTGGTTCTGGACTTGATAATTATACAACTAGTCTGATTTCTTTTTTTTTTTGCAATATAATTCTTAAACTTTTCTTTATATATTTAAAAATATTTTTCTTTTTTGCTTTTACATATTTATGGTTATATTTCGTTAATATTTTTGGTTGTTAGTATTTGCTTATGAGTATTCACCTGCTTGTTACTAATGTTATAGTTATGCAATTTTATCATTTTTTGCTGTGTATTTATATGTGTTTTTTTTTCATATTTATGTTCAATATATGTCAAAGGCAATTTATGCCGTTTATGTCAAAATAAATAAATAAATTACTTGGTTATTTTTAAATAGCATTTTACGATATTCAAGTTTCCAACTACGTTTGCCTAGCGCGCAAACAAGAGTTCTGTATGTAAAGATAGAGTGATATTGTGGCGTTCTATCGTCTCTGACTTCCCCTACAGAGTCACGGCGTAATGCTTTATTTTTTTTCAAATGGAGAACCTCGAGAAGAGAACTCAAAAGTTGTGGCATTTACGGGGTTAATAACTTATTATTAGTTTAACCCTTCGCTCCTTGACGGTACAAATTTGTCCTGATGTAAAATAACTTATATATCTCTTGTACGAGAATTCATTTGATGTAACCAATCACTGTCAGTACATATTTGCACTTTTTTGAGTAGTTTCGGCTATTTTGAAGTAATTAGTTTTAAAAATGACTCCTGAAAATCTGTTTTACTTAGAGATGTCACCCGTTTGGTTCTGTAAAATTGCTACTCCTTTACAAACCCCAATATTATAAGTATTATAAAAAGCGGAAATTTTCCCATTTCTTAAAAGTTGTATTAAAATTCGACTTTTTTTATTTAATACGGATATCATATTGGAAAAAAACATTTTTTTTATTGCAATTCCCCGACTACAATTTTTTATTTCAATATCTTGAGTTTACAAAAAATCAAAATTCAATATCATAATTTTTAAAAAAGGGTTCAAAATCTCTACTTAATCGATGTTCGGGGATCAAAGGGTTAAGTAATGCCCGTACACACACCGTAATCTTCACCATTCCGCCTATATTTGAACATTCATATTTTTTAAACTCATTCATCTGTTCATTTTTTTGCCACACAAAATTACACAATAAGTTTTTTAGCGTTTGTCAATTAAATAATCAAATGATATATGTATTTTTTTATTCATTTAATGCGTGTCGACATTTTAACTTTCTTTTATTTCTGTTTTAACACGGCCTCGCCACGCTGCCGTGAGGGACGATCAATAAACCCAACTGTCCGGACAATGTCCCGCGGTGGTTTTAAAACAAATGGAAAAATATATTTATTCTGTAGAGCTCATATTTATTTTTTGGTTCGCGGTCACTGTCCGCGCGTAGAATTAATTGACTCCCCCTCAAACCTCGGGGCGTTGCGTTGTATAGAACCGACTTGTAAACAATTTATCTAAAAAATGTTATTATACTGAAGATCGTATTACATGGGTCAGAAATTAGTGCGAGATCTTGCGCAAGATCGCGTGCAATAATAACTGAGTCAAATCTTGGGTTATTTCATTTTGTGTTTTATATGAGGCAGTTTATAGGAATGAAGATTGAGCGAAAAGTGTGCGCAGTACGTAGATGTTTTCAGCGCCATGACAGATAACGGGCAGTTTTGTAATTGACAAAACAAGCTTTCTGGTGACGACGCAACTACTGACAGCTAACGATATATTATTCTGAAATAAAACGATCAACACCAGGTTTCTAAAATAACATGGATCGTGAACTTTATTGAAAATCTGTTTTTCCATAAATTAAAGTCAAGCGTGAAGCAAAATAGTCGAGTGAAGCAAATACCGCCAAGGATAAACAAAGTGACACAAGCAACAACAAACAACAAATATGCGTTGACAATTGAAGTTGATAGTTAACAGTATCACAGGCGCGGGATGAGTTCCATTTTTTTTAAATTTGACCAGAATTTACCCATTTCTATTTTCCACGACTCATTGGCTCAAATTATGCAAAAGATCTTGTACCATTTTCTGACTCATGTAATACGAGTTTTATTATTAGGTGTAAACCTTAATCTATTATTGTTAAGTTTGACATATTTATATTACAAGAGAGACGTAGAACATTTTTATTCAAATACAAGTCACTTATTTTTCGCCTTGGTTATTATGTAGATACAAGGCTTATATTTAGTACAAAATGTATGTTCCTCATTCTTACTACTCTGATAATTGTTGTATCTGGGGTAATATTCTGAATCTTCTCGCGGGGGTAAAGAGTGGTTGATTTGTGGATTTTTGTTTTTTGCATACGACTACACTCTGCTTCGTATATAGCCACATTGATGATTAAATGTCAAATGACGTAAAATAAAAAGTTTTATAATTGACATTTTAAAACTGTTTGGGAAACAGGAAAAAACACAATTTTTGGTCAATTCAATCTAATTAAGTGTTTTGCGTGTTCTAAATGAAAATGAACCTGTTTTGTTTCACGTGTTCATATTTTTTTGACGTTTATTCATCAGTGTTGCCATATATGAAGCAAAGTGTCGTCGCATGCAAAAAATAAAATTCCTTAAACTTTTTTCTTCTCAAGAAGATTCCGAA
Source organism: Micrasema longulum (assembly GCF_059751315.1). Classification (NCBI taxonomy): domain Eukaryota; kingdom Metazoa; phylum Arthropoda; class Insecta; order Trichoptera; family Brachycentridae; genus Micrasema; species Micrasema longulum. The sequence goes on along the minus strand of NW_028277484.1, from coordinate 968,774 downwards.
TAGCACTCCTGCGCTGCTGTTCGCCGTTTACTGGTGAGATAGTCGGCTGTGGTGTTGTTAAGAAATGTATAAGCATAATATCAATAAGGCATTTACGGGGCTTATGACCTAAGGATAGTAATATAATAATAAAGATTTTTTATTTTTTTATACCAACTACACTTTTGAACACTGTTCCTATCTTTTATTTCTTTACATTGTATTTAAAAAAAAATGTTGTTTATATACTCATGTTTTATATAACTTCTATGTATGTAAAAGCCTCATAGGCGTGAAAAATTAATAAAATAAAATAAAATAAATAACATTACTATGATGTCCTTATTCACACCTAATGGTTCATAGGACATTGAATTGTACTGGAATCTCAGCGTATCAGATATTATATATATTCCTTAACATATTATAACAAAGATAAAGAACATTTTCGATAAGATAATATAGAAGTCTGGGCAATCTACAGGGCTTATGACCTGTCACCAGCTTGTTTAAGTGGTCGCGTTACACACTGTGTAACATTCACCATTCTGCCCATATTTTAACATCTATATTCCTTCAATTCTTTCATCTTTTGATGTTTGCGAAGTTAAAGAGCTGAAACCTTTATTTATGCGGGTGAGATTCATCTAATTGAATTATTTCACCCACATACTAGGCAACGCCTGAAAATTTTATTTGTTCATTTTTTATACTTCTTCGTGGATCAGGTGGATTTATCAACAATATATTGAGTTTGTCCAAATTTTTGTAGACAAGGACTGTATTCAAATTCCTGGGGAGTTGTTAACATTAAAATATATTGATGTTAACATCCCCTTTTAATACCCTCTCATCGCTCTAATTTTCTTGCCTCCTCTTTCACAGTGGTAGCTGCTCGATTGTGGAATAATCTTCTCACTAATGTTAGAGACGCCCCTTCTTTATTGACATTTAAGTCAAAATTAAAAATGTCACTATCTAAATATTTAAATTGTTCCTTTATCCATCTTCTTTCCTTCCCATCTCCTATACTTTCTTCATATTATAATGTTAATTTTTTAAATATGAATACTATGAAGTAAAGTGTTAATTTTTTATGTATTTTTATTTTGTTTATCTTTGTTTTTAATTTGTGTACAAAATTGTAAGATAAAGTATGTCCATGTACTTGTAATTTTCTCAAACTGAACGGTTTGGGTAGGTAGGAAGTAATTGCCTTATGGCAATATGCCCGCCCTCATATGTATATAAATTGTATACGTTTATAAAGTGTTAAATAAATAAACATCTCCCCAGGGAGTTGATTCCAGTCCTCAAATATTGTTTATGTAGTCCTTGTTTGAAGGTAAAATGATCAGTCGTACGCTTTAAATGCCAGTCCAGAGACAGTAAAATATTGTTGACAGGAATCGAACTCGGGACCTCGAACGAGCTAGGTAGACGACGAAGCGTTCTCGGATTGACACCCGAAGCGTAAGACTGATCATTTTGCCTTCATGAAACAAAAATATGCTGAGATACGATTGCTGTACCAAAGCAGGCTCTTCTGAACGATTAGGTGCGGATAATGGAATAATGAATTAAATGGAATATGTATAAATTACTACATGGTAATAAGGCCGCCAATGTTAAAGGAATTTGATTGTACGAAATCAGATGATTGTGTGAATAAATAATTGGTTAATTAGAATGTAATAAATTATATAATACAACATCCCATTTGTTCAGTTAATATAAAAGTATTTTATAGGTACCTGTGTGGATAAATTTCCCATATTTTAACATCGCCCGCTGAGAACAATAGCGACCAAACTCCGAAATTCCGAAGTAGTAGAAAATGAATTAATTTACAAAATACGTAATAAAAAAGGAGTTACACCAACGAGCCATCCCGTACTGATATTTCAATAGTAATAATAATCATTCTTATTCCAGTTCGATTGGGAGGGTAGTGCAATACCTAAGCTGCTGTCTATTATAAAGTAATAAAAAATAGAAAAAAAGGTACAGAATAACATAATCCATATGAAAATAAAAAAAAACTAAATTACCTCATAACTTATTTATGATTAATTGCCATTCTGTCGTACTATAAGAATAAAGAAAAAGAAGCCAGTTGGCTTTTTATCTTGAATATAAAATAGTTATTTAAAAATAATATTGACCTCACTTCTTTTACGTTTATGTATGTTTTCATGCACGCACAAATTCCATCTTTTTTCGTGTTCATTTTCTAATATTTGTGGAATTTGATCTTTTCAAAGCATCCAATGAGAGTTAAAAATATTGTCTTATTTCATTCCTGTAATTTTAACATTTTTCGCGTTTGCGATCAATTCAAAATGCAGAATCGAAAATTTCATAAAAATATTTTTAAATGTTTTTGGACCTAACAATATCAGAAAACTTAATTTAATGGTGAAATATTTCTAGCATATCAACATCATTCCATTTTAACATCTAATGGCACATAGGGAACTATTTTAATACACCAATGAAGGTAAGATGATCAGTAAGTATAATAATTCAAATAAACGTAGGTACTTATGTTATCAGAAGTTTATAAGCGATAAAAATCCGTGAATTTTGTATGGAATCGTAATACGAGTAATGTATAGCAACAATATTAAGCCAAGCAATGTGAAGGTTGCGTCAAAAATAGTTGAAATAATGCAAAAAACGTGTTGTTTTAGTTAGTACAGACAGCAATATTCTAATACGTATTTCAAAGTAATTTTTTGTATCTTCTGGCTAGTTCCATTAAAAAAAGTTAAGAGAAAATAATTGTAGCGTTTTTGTCAAAATTTATTATACAAAATGAGTTGTATTAAAATACGATGCTTAAAAGTTTAAATTAGATTTTTTTTTAACCAAATTTTTGTGTTGCAACTTGCCCTCAAACTGCTTTTTCGGAGTTCGGTCGCTATTGCTCTTAACAGACGATACAAACAGACGAACACTACCGTCCGGTTCGTGTGTCTTATGTGTAGTTCCTCGGGCGACATGGATTCAGCTACCTCATCAACTGAATTATGGAGCTATTTTAACGACCTTTTCAGCAACACCTCCACAACGTCAAAATTAAGATTACTTGTACCCGTATGCAAAACAAACGCAGTATAAAATGCGAATCAAGAAATTAGCTGCAGGTCAAATTTATTACTTTTGATAAAATTTTTGCACGGTTTCTTCTTTCTTTGAGTGACATTTCACAAAAAATAGTTTATTTTAGAGAAAAAAAATAGAAAAACTCGAATTAGACGAACTTACTACAACAAAGATGGAGAACGTTTTGGCGTAGGAAATATTTAAGTCCTGGCATTTTCAGGGCTAATGACCTGCCATCAGCTTGTTTAAGTGTCCACTTTAAAGACTGTTTAACATGCACCATTCTACCGATGCTTTTACATTTTAAGAAATATTTGCGTTCTTATGATAAACTCAAACATTTGAATTTTGGGAACGTTTTTTAACGAGTTGTGATTAGCTTACCATCAGAAAATGAGAATAAATTTGTTGTAAAGTAAAGTGGGAACCTTGGACGTTTGATCCGTGAGTCTGCGATACTAGCCACGGGGCCAGAACCCGATTCAGTTTAAACACGATAATACACCTAGACTTCAATATTCCCCTGTGTTAAATGTTCTCCATCTGTGATGCAATATGTTAATCTTAGGAACTGGTTTAATTACAGTTTTTAAACCAACTGGTGCGAGAAATATATGAAAAATATTTCAGGTGTTGCCTAATATGTAGATGAAGACGTCAGACGAATCTTACCAAACCAATAAAAGTTTCAGCTGTTCAACTACCCTAAAATCAGTAGTCAGATAAATTAGGATATCTAACCATAGTCATAATGCAGAATTTTGCACTTCCATGTTACCGTTTCTAAAATGTTTTTAACCTTTCGTGTTATATGTTAATTTATTTATTTATTCTTTTACAATTTTCCCATTTTTGTAAAATTGTAAATACTTTTCCCTCACCGGGAGTCCCGTGCCGAGGGAAACATTTGGTACAGTTTTGAAACAAGACCGTGGGTCTTCTTATCGGTTTCACTTATACAAATAATCCAATGTTTTTTTTTCTTCAATAAACGAGTTACTCTTTTAATTTTTAAAGTTCATGTATTTAAATTTTGACTGAATTTAACTCTTGAGTTTGGAAAATTATATGGACGGCCTTGTTATTCTTCCTTACGACCATATTGCAAACACGGGTGGTAGCAAAAATTGTGTTTACTTATATTACTATGTCCATTACTGTGTTTTTTTAATAATATTAATAACCTTAAATTAAACAATAATTATCATTATTTTTTTCATTTCTTAACTCTTGCATATATGTAAATTAATTTTAGTTTATTTTTTTAACTTCTTATATCTTCTTGTTTTCTATTTTCTATTCTTTTAAAACAATTAGTTTCTAGCCTTTAACTAAATTTTATTTCTTTAAGTTATTCTTTATTTTTATCTTAATAATTACTCAAACTGATTAAATTAAGCAACACACTTTTATTATATAAGTGAAGAAAGATGGTGGAGTTTTATAATTGAGGATATATATGAAGAATGTTACCAATGCTTACTTACAAATTGTACGTTTTTTATGAATCCTTGTTGAACGTCCAAATCAAATTAAAAAATTATGAAAAACTCCAAAGCCCTTCACACAAGTCACCGAAATATCAATTTCATAATCATGTATGTACTAGCACCGTTTATTTAAAGGTTATTATAACTTTACCAATTTAATCAAGTCTTAGGGAAAGGATTGTTAGAAGTACTATTTTACTCTACATATTAAAACTTTTTTTTTTACCTATTTCGTCTTATCCACTCTTCCTCTTTATGTTTCACAATCAGAACTGTATTCTTCACCCACCCAGACGCGAAAGAAATATAACATTTCGTACTGAGTACAGTTTTATTATTTGCAGAAAAGGATGTTAAGGGTCTCGTTTCAATTAAGATATTAGCAATATTTGCTGGCGTCATAAACATGTCGGAATAAAACAGAGCGATAAATCAGAAAACAAACGAGTTGCAGGATTAAATATTTTAATGCAATATCGTATCCAGATAGAGATATTAGTCATAACAAGATGAGAAATGATTCTGTTACAACCTGTTAACAATATTTTATTGGTTTTCAAATTTGAATTCTTTAATTGGCTCTGAGCTTTTTGCCAGTCGTATTCGAATATAGGAATTCATTTGTTTACAAACCTCTTGCAAGCTTACATCTTTTAGTGTTTTTTTCCCATTTTATATAGGTGTAAAGGTCATTTCCTTTATCTTCCTTAATCTTTCCTCTTTTCCTCTCTCTTTATAACCTTTTCCCATTGAAGACTAATATCAACATCAATGAATTTATTTACACATATTGCTTGTTCGACTGTACTCATTTTTTTCCTCTACGTTTTAAAACTTAAATTATAAAAATAATTCCTTGGGTCTTACTTTTAAACTTGGTATAAAGTTAAGGATTGGCAAAGTGGCAGAATACGCATAGGAATACCATCCTTATTAATGGTAAAAAGGATGTTATTTCCATCCTTATTCTACCACTATGCCCTGGCGTAACTTTGTACCAAGGTAATGAGTAAGGCCCAAGTTTAGTTTATTTGATGCCCGGAAGAAATTTCCATTTGACAATAAAACCACCAATGTACGAATGAGGAGCAAATACTTAAAAAGTGATTTGTCACATAAAGAGCTTGAAAAATGGAATTTTTTTTATTTAAAACTGAAGTATAATTAAATACAGATGATGCCGCGTCGATGAGATGAGATGAGAGTTGTCGCGTCAACTTGAGAGTGGCTCGATGATTTGGGGACCAAATAAACTAAAGTAGGTACTCTCTTATGATATAGAAAATACAAAAGAAGTTTCTGAGATTTCTCTACATGAGAGAGTGCAGGTATTATCATTGGTTCTACCCGACCGAGTTTCTCCTGGGTATGATTGGCTACAACGGTTTATAGACTAGAAGGAATTTCTATTTGACTACACTTTTTTATCTTTTTTTATGGTCGATAATTTTGAGAATTTGATGAGCGTGGGTTCATATATGTTCCTGATAATTACCCAAGACAGCGTCAACATAGATTGTTTCATATTCCGATATATAGGACCAACCTGCCGATGGTTATACCTGTTGGAAAGGCTACCGCTGTGTTGAACAACATCGCGCTGGATGTCGATCTGTTCCATGTATCCGAAGGGGTTTTCCGGAGCCGGGTTCTCTTACTATTTTGACAAGAGTCTCTTAATGGACTTTTAAATTTTTTATTTGTACGTCTTCAATTTTAGTTTCTAATGTATGTGATATTTGAAATAAATTAATTGAATTGAACATTGTTGTGCAAAACGCGCCATATAATAAAAAAAGGCTATCTGTCTATCCAAATTTACTGTGAATTCAAAGCTGGATGTCGCTCCTTTTTACGTCGCTTCACATTTACTGACTACAAGTTAAGTATTGGAACTTAAGTTGAATGGAACACAAGACGTGTGACAGTGTTTAGTGCTGCATCTAGTTTATGCATATTTATCATGGTTTTCAACAACACAATTTGTTGAAATGTATGAACTGTTGGACCCATTTTGTATAAATTCTTAAATATGTTTTGTTTTTTATGGGAAAATAAAGTAAAAAAAATAATTTAAAAAACACGATTTGAATAAATAGATATGGACTATAAAACCAGTTTTTTTTAAATACGGAAAAATCACTTTTTTAATGTTTGTGTCTCTAAAGTCTGTTCATTATTACAAGAATTTACAAATAAACTAACCAGCCACGAGTTACCCGACAAAGAATAGCCTATTGCCCACACATCATCTTAATCTAAACGGCACGGTAAAATTATAGCAGATTGACGTTTATTAGATTCGTTAGTGCCTAATAAAATTTTATAAAATTTACATTTTTCGGTTTTTTGCTTATAAAACTCCATGGTTAATGACTTTAATAAAAATATTAATAAAAACGCCTCAGTTAAAACATTACTTTTTAAAAAAAGAAATATAAGCGTTCCTTATAATTTACCCAAATATTTCAAATTTGGTGACCATTTTCAACGAGTTGTAAATAACTCAGTATTATAAAATAGAATTTAAGTTGGGGTAGAGTGGGGCTCGAACCTCGGACCTCTGATCCGTGAGTCCGCAACTCTAGCCACGGGACCACAACTCGATTAAAATAATATAGTAAAACTTAACAAAAAATATTTTAATCATAATTTTATCAAAATCATTATTTAAATTCAGCGAGTACTCTTAGGTAAAAATTCTGCAAAAGGAAATCGAGTGAAGATTAGTCGGTCTCACGGTGTACTGGTTATTGCATTTGCCAGGTATTAAATAAATTAACAAATGTAAAATAATAAATATCGCTTCTTCGTTTTGTATTTCATCATGCCGTGGTGTAAATTGGACTAATAATGCGATATCACGCAGTGGGCTCGTGGTTTGCACGTGCACAGCGGTCTAGTCTCCGTGAATGTACGGTAATATGAGTGATGTCCAAAAAGTTCAACTATATGAGTATCACACCGGTCACGTTCGTACAATAATCTACAATACATGAAAATCGAGTGGAAATTAGTTGGCCTCATGGAGTACTGGTTAGTGCTTTTGCCTACATAGATATGATTTTTCTTATACATTGAAAATCAATTCACTCAGGGTAATTTTACCGTGCCGCGTGGATTTGTACGATCTGATCCGTTTGAAGATGGTTTTACACGGATAATAGGTCCTTGTTAACCCTACAGATTTCTACGTTTCTTTGTGTTCAGTAGTGAATAAAAATAACGGAAGTCAAGAAGGAAGTAACTTGGTGATAAGAAAAGTAAAGTTTAAGTAAGAAGACGAAAGTTATCTTATTGTTGTGTGAGATAATATCATATCTTAATATGCTTACCTTGTTCATAATTTGTTTATTAAAATAAGCGGTTTTTTTAATTCCCATGATACTAGTACCTAAAATAAATAATAAAAAATCCAATCTAAACATTTCGATGCAGATCCATAATAATATTATAAATGTGAAAGTGTGTTCGTTTGTGATTACTTCACGTCTAAACGGAGCGATCGATTGACATATTTTTGCATAGGGATAAAAATAGCCACCAAATAAAAAAAAACGATTTAATTGATTTATAATAAATCAACAATGAGTATCATTATTTGAAAATAAATAGGCAGTGAGATGGGATCAAAAATAATCAATTCGAAATAATAATAATCATAGTTTATTAACAAAAATAACAATAACTTTATCTACTACATAAACACTTAGGTAATAGATTTCTCTGGATCATGCCTAACTAGGTACAACCTGTTTTAAGGCAGACATTTTTATGCCAAAAAAAACAATCACATTACTACCTTCTTGTTAATACACTACACAGTAATACAATATTAATTTATAAGAAATTTATTTTGAGTAAATTTTCCGATTTTTCTCGACCTAAATCCAGTAATCAGTTTTTTAAAAATTTCTTAAATTGAATTCGGGTCATGGTTTTGCAATCAACCGCTTAAATTTGAAAAATTGACTTGTTTTTTTCTATGATTATTTTGGTTTGATTTTTGTTTTAGTTTTGTAGTAGGATTTTGGATTTGTGAACAAAATAACGATGCCACGTCACCATAGACTAACGAATCGTCGTTTTTCTTTCATGGCGATAGTTGGAAGACCAAGCTACTATCAAACCCGATAAAATATATGATTCAATTGGGAAAATTCAGATTGACAAACAAAAAATCTTATTGATAAACGGCACAACTAATGAATTATCTAAATACTTTCTCCCTCATACTACGTGAGCGAAGCCAAGGGTTACGCTAGTTACAATAATATATATTTTAAAAACTTACATTACATACAAAAAGAAATAATCAATATAATACAAGGCAAATAATAGTAACATTATAAAGTTTATATTTGAAGCACTAACTTTGTGGCTATTATAGGGTGGGTCTCATGTGGTTTTTTTTATTTACTTTTAAATGTTTTGATATTTGCTATTGATTTAAATATTTCTGGAAGATTATTAAGGTTTTTTTTCCCAACATATGAATAATTATTTAAAGCCGCAGTTGTGTTGCATCTGTGTAAAGGTAAATTATTTGGAAATCTAGGGTTTCGAGAATTTTGTAAATTAGTTGGATTTTTTTCTTTATAAGTTTGTATGGTAGATGCTTTTTTAAATATATTATCAATTGAAGGTAAATCTAGTTTAAAAAAATTTAAATGCTAAATTATGGGCTTTTTAAAATATAATTGTAGCGATAGTTTTTTGGGCATTTAAAAGTGGACGTAAATTTGTATTGTAAGCTCCTCCCCATCCTATGATTCCATACTGTAGAATAGACTCTATGATTGCATAGTTGTCAGGTTTTATATTTTTTACAGACTGAATGTTTCTTAATCTAACAAATATGTAAATAAGTTTTCTTACTCTTTTTACCATACCATTTATTTGCAACTCCCATTTCATATTACTATCTAGGATAATACCAAATTAAGTGCCGAAAATATATAATTAAGGAATGGTTAATTGTTTAGGCAGATACGGCAACTCTTATAAATAATTAAGTCGATGGAGTTTTTTTAAAAAGTAATAACCCGCTAAGCCTAAGCTAAGGCTGGTCAGCAGGCGGGAAAGTTGAAAAATGAGAAAAAAAAATATTTTGGATTTCCTTCTTGGTACTGGCGGGAGTCGAACCCGCGACGCCAGTTTCACAGTAAGCCATCTAACCAACTGCGCCACGGCGCCTGTCAATGAATTATTTTACTTCTTTTTTATTTTTATATAAACGTAAACTGCATGTATATTTTGTTCTCTTTTGGGCAAAAACTATTTTTCTATTTCTTTAAAATTATTTATATATATATCAATTCGAAAACTATATATGCCGCAACTAAATGGTTATTAGAAAAGGCAAATCCCATATAGGAACCGATTGTAACCTTAGGCATACGTAGGTACTAATATTTCTGGCTGGTCGCGACCCTTCATATACTGAGCGTACTCCAAGTAAAAGTAAAAATTTTCAGAATGTTTTTTGTGCTATTTTGTCTAAAACGAAATGCTTGTATTAATATATATTTTTTTTTAATTACAAAATAAAGTGTAGTTAAAAATATATTTACATTATAAACAGTAATTTCTTGAAACAGTTAGAAGGGAAAAGTGACTGAGTAATTTTTTTAAATGAAAAAATATGTATTGTAAAAAACATTTTAAAAAAAGATTATTTTAACATAAATAACAGTAAAATTAAAAAATATTTTATCATTGCGTTTGTCAGTCATTTTTAGTTTATAAATATCGTATGCTTTATTTTTACAAGAATTTTTGAATGCCCAATTTTTCAGTACGTAGAAATTAAGTTCTAAATTCGAAAGAGAATAAACAGTAGATATTTTATTTTATTAACATATACAAAACTTATAGTATGAACATATTTTTTTGATTGAAAAAAAAGTGTGTTACTTTTTACCCTAGATTGAAACACAAAGTTTTAACCTTAAAATTGTATAACATATTTAGTAGAAGTTTAAAACAATTTCCAAAGAAAAGTAAAAATCTATTTTAATATAATAAAGGATAACTATAACAATAAAATCATAAAGTTACTGTTTCATATAATAATTACACTAAAGGTTCAATTACCATTCACCGTATTATTAAAATGTATTTTTTTAATACACCCAAGTTTCCTAAAACAATAAATAAAAAAAGCAAACTAAGCAAGCACCAACACGCGTGCTGGCTGATAAATAATTAATTAATTGATTCATAATTCATTATAATTCATCATTCTCGCCTTGAGGCTGCAGACATAAAGCTAATATTCAACGGCTTCTATTAGTTTAGTTCGGCCAGTCAAGCGAAAATTTGAGCGAATAAAAGCTAGCGAGTAAATTTTTTATAGGGAGTTGAAATTACATCTCATCGGGTTACGAATGATGATATCAGAAGATAATACGAATCTGACACAGGCGTATTTAGGTCATGCGAAACGGATGAATGATGGAAGAATGGTTATACATATGATGGATGGTAACATAAGACGAGGAAGGGCAAGGAAGACGTGGCATGGTCAGTTAACGTTGGTGATGCCTGTAGGGAGAACGATCGGTCTGTTAAACAGCCTAGCGAGAGAGGTGGATCTCTTCCATGCTGGGATTACCAGTTTTAGACTCTTCCTCTCCATCTATGTATCGCAATGTGTATTCGTGACTTATTCTCATATTTGTTGCACCTTAATAATCTATTGTGCTTTTTTAAAACATGTTTTTGTAATTACCTAATAATATAATATATGTACATTGTAATCGGCAGAAGTGCCGTATTGTACATTTAAATAAATAAATTAAAGTGTCAAGTGTGAAATGAGAAAATATTTTTGATCAGGCAATTTATAACAAGATGTATGAGTGCGAAAGAAGCTAGGTATGACGCATGGACGCATGTGGCATTCCATCCTCTCAGCCTATTCCTACGGGAAAATGGTGTGATGGCTACAGAAGTAGAATTAATTTAAGGCGTAGGTACGTTCATTATGTCCAAAGAACACCGTAAGTTTATCTTTGAATACAAATTTTTTAAACTTTCATTAATTCCCTCTCCGAATCTAATGGTGCATAGGGCACTGCATTGGTACACGAAACGCAGCGTATCTTGAACGTTTTTGTAACAAAAAAGTAATATTTTTCCTACGCGTCAGGCTCTATTACAGTTCTACGAAATATTGTTTTATAGTTATATTTAGAACACATTTTTCAATAAATATTTCAAGTCAACCTTGTCGGGAAATACTCGTGGTGGATTATGAAAACGATTTTTATTAATAATCATTGCATTAAAATTATTATTACATTTTGACGGAGGAAAGGAAAAAGTTCCTAAGCAACATGTAGCAGCTTTACAAAAGAGCTTTATTAAAATGAATTTTCAAAATCTCGTAAATACCCATTGTGTGATTCTATTACTATTTAACTTAATTCATAATTCAAAGCATTAGATTTTTTATTAATTTAAAAAAAAATTCATCGACTCTTCTGGAAAGTTGGCTACATATCGCTTAGAAACTTTTTCTTTTCAATTGTCGATATTTATTTTTATGTTAAATATTTTTCAGTCAATATAAAAGTTAGTTTATCCGATACGCAAACATGGACGGGGGTAAAAAGGGAACTGTCTTGGATAAAAATATATCTATTCAAAATATCTTTTACTCTGGCTCACATGGACTGGGTCCAGCAATTATATGAAAAATAGCGGAACAAAACAAAAGTGAAAAGAGTGAAGTGAAATTTTCAGATCCGGAAAAGTTTCACGAAATCCATAATTGGCGGCAATATTGCGTAACATAGGCAAGGTCGTTACCCGACCCGCTTCCGCTGACCTTGACCCAGAATCTCCGATAGAGGAGAGACCTACCGCAAGATTATATTCAATTTTACGGTTACAAAACAAGACATAATTTCCGTTGTAATCTGCGGGTTAACCTTCCCAGCGCGGTTATCAATAATTAACCGTGAAAGCGGCGTCCGATTTCGGGGTAAAAAAGCGGTTGCAGCGGTCGTCGGGTCATCACCCCCGCACTATCGGTTGTGTATTGAGCATTGAACATTATTTTACGTAGTGCTGCAAAAATTCGGTTTCGATAGTAAAGTTCTTCGATTATTTTGACAACCAAAGTTTTCGGTTATCTTATTAAAAAGGCTGATTTCTATAATACCTAACCTAGTGTTAAGTGGTATTTCAAAAATTTAAATCAATAGTTTGTTCGTTTATTGTATTATTTTAACAATGAAAGCACTCCCTCCACATACCTGAAAACTGTTTTAAAAGCCACGGGTCTTCCTATCGGTTAAGCTCAGACTAAAAAACAATGTTTTTAAACGTTACTCTTTAAAAATGTTCAATTTTATAATCCGCGATTTCATTGAATTTAACTGTATAGCTTTCAATGCCACGTGCCCTGTAAGTTTAGAAAATTATAATGAAAAATGACCATGTTACAAGTAAAAATGGTAGCAAAAACTGTATTTCATCACTGCGAGACATAGGTCTCTCCCTGTTTCCTCCAATCCTCACGGTTTTTCGTCATCCTCATCCATTGACTACTAGTAAACCTTCATATATCATCCAACCATCTCGTTGGTGGGCGTCCTTGGGGACTCGTATTTCTCGGTCACCACTCGAGCCTTTACTGTTCAAAATGTATTTACTTTTTTAAAAATTATGTCCACTGTGCAATTTTTTTATTAACATGAATTTAAATTATTATTACCTGGTGAGAAAACTAATTCCCCCGCGGGTGCGGGGCATGAAATAACGAGGACGAAGCCCTAGAGCTTCTGCAATATTATTGAGCGGAGTTGACTGTAATTAAATTTAATGAAAATAAGTGAGTATCCTCGATATGCGGTATGCAGTGTCAATTGGTCATAGCCCCAACAAATGAGATGAATTAGGAAGGGATGCCACAAAACTTATCCTCTGGTCTTGATGGACTTGCTGGATCCGACTTGATACTTGCGAGCGGCACTAACACAAGGGCAGGCCTCGGGGCCGGTCAGAGATCGGTCTGGAGCTCAACTCAACACTGGTGGTTGGTTTATAACGCGGCACACATTCGACGAGATAAATGCGCGATGTACAACACGGGGTCTTAATGTGGCGGCTGATCAAAGGATACTGAGATGGGAGGTGAACTGTGGTTGAGGGTAAAATAATGTTGAAGTTGTGATAATACTTGACCCATGCATACCCACTTAATTCGCTACCAGTATCATTATATTGAAAAATGACTTTTATTATTTTATCTTACTCAGCATTCGCCTTGAGCCCAGTGTTGTACAAAGGTCTTCCGTTTGGATCTCCATAATTCCCTATCGGCCGCCACTCTTTTCCACCTTGGACCAGCAACCTTTCATATGTTGTTGAACCATTTGGTCTGGGGTCTCCTTACGCTTCTGCGTTCTGTTCTCGGCCTCCAAATTATAATAATCTCACGTCTGAGAAACACAACCTTCTCAATTCCACTTCAGCTCTGTTATTCTTTTGCCCACATCCGTTACTCTGGTATTTTCCCTGATCCTCTGAGAGAGATGTTTTACATTATTCTTTCCATCGCTCTTTTCGTCACCTTAAGCGTTTGTAAAATAATTTTGGCAATAGTTGATGTTTCGAACGCATACACGAGCACGGGAAGTACGCATGTTGAAACACTTGTATGGGTATTTTAATATTAGTTATTCAATAGTCAAATAACTTGATTATCACCATAACAAAAGATTTAGATTGTTAAAAAAAAAATTTTTTTTTTTACGTATTTTGATATTCCAACCTGTTTTCAGCACGTGAGGAGTAAAAGAATAGTTTTAGAATAAAAATGTTGAGATACATATTTTTTAATTTCACACATGTCATCTTAAAAACCATGAAACCTAGTGAAATATAAAAAAAATCTGAGAACAATTAATAAAGGAAATCAGATACAAAATTCTTTTAAAAAAAAATAAACATCTAGTACCTGTACATTAAAATAAGAAATGGAAGAAATTTTAATTAATATATTCTGATGAAAACGTCAAAACTTCAAACACGACGGTGAATCTATGATAAAAATTCTAAACTGGAAATATTTGTAAGTAAAAAAGTATGTTTCATAGTATCAAAACAATATAATATAAAGCGTATTCTAATAATTATTGGTCGTGAATTATGATTTTCCCGGTATTTCGCATCCCTAATTTCAGGGTTTGCAAACATAGGGTCGGTCAGTATTTGGTACAATCGATATTATTTGTTTGTTGACTTTAGGAGTGTGTCCTTTCGATTTGGGTCGATGTTTGAGCTTGGGACAGTTTTGGCGAAAAGGTTACAGGTTATTTGTCCAAGTGTTTTACCAAACTCGGTGTAATTATTTCATAAAACATACGAGGATCGTTATAAGTTATCCCGGCATAGACTATTGACGTAGGTCACATAGCTAATAATGTACAGCACTAGCGATTACGTTATATCATGAACTCAATGCTGTTTTTGACCAAATGTTTTTTTACAGTACCTGAGTATAACAAGCAAATTGTTTTTCTCATTATTGTAGGTATGTTGTATTTTAATGAAAAAATATTTTGTACATTTTTCTAGCGTTAATCAGGATTTTTAAAAACCGGCATTAAAATGTGGGATACAAATAAAAACACAAATATTATGTTCATTTTTTTATTAATGTTTCAGAAGTATCTTAATTTTTTATTATGTTTACATTTATTTTTTCAATTTTAATTACATACTTCTTTTCAATGCAAAGTTAAGTTAGTAATGTACCCATCATATTTTAATAATATTCATGTAATAGGCGATTGAGATTGATTGCGTTTGGTGTAGGTACCGATGCAGTGTTCCATGCACCATCAACGGATAAGGATAAAGGTATGAAGATTTTGAAAGATTTATTCTATTGTATTTAGGTATTGGTATTTTTTTTAAAGGAAATATTTGCGTTATGATTTGAATTATTTCAATTTTAGAGCCTTTTCCTTTTGTCGTAAAACCATGTTAGAAAATAGGAAATAAGTTGTGGTTGAGCGGTATTGAGCTTTTGACATCCTGATCCGGAATCCGGAAGGCTACCCACGGGACCACAACCTATCTCGTCTTTAAGTTGATGAGTCATTGGCTGTTCCAATTGATTACATTAAAGACTTTGTAATATTCATAAATCTGTCAACGTTTTAATATTTAAAGAACGAAGAGGGTTAAATCCAGTAATTACATTTGCCTAAAAGTAAATGGACCTACTAAAAATTTGTCATTTTAATATCAATAAAAAATAAAAATAACTGTATAAGCCTAATTTCATTCAAACAAAAAATAGTTTTAATCTAATATATCCTATGAATCAAAAATATTAGTTTGATTTTATGAGATTAACTTTATTTGAGAATTCTTCTACTGTAGCTTCAAATCCCTATTTGGAGCGGCTGCAAACAAAATGAAATTGCTTCGATAATAGGCAACCTTCACGGTGGAATATCACCGTAAGAAAAATAAGAAAATCGTAAATTTTCTTTATCTAAACAGTTTTATTTAAATTTTCGACGGTTGACGATCTCTGAATCAACGTCTAGATTCGGCGTCAGATTACAACCAAAAATGTTCCGGCGTCGATCAGCTGTTCGGACACAACGCTCACCCAATTTACGGCTCGCCTAACAATATTGTTCCACATACAATGGTTTGTTACGCGCTACTTTTGTAGCGAGCTTTTTACCATGCAATATTTATGCAATAAATCACACGCGAATTTCCCCGATATACCGATAATCGTATTTTATTGCACAATGCTAGTTTTTTACTATTGTGTGTTCGTATTTATCATGTTATTGATAGTATTGTTGATATGGTTTTGAATATATTGTTATGTGGGTAATCTACGCTGTTTTGTTCTTTCTTGACATTTTTGATCGCTTGTTGATTCCACCTTCAAATTATGAAGCCAACAGTTGTGTGTGTATTTCTGCATTTGTCTGCGTGTTTTCAAATGTTTTCTATGTCTATGTCTGTGCACATTTTTCACTTTAATTTGGTTATAGTGATCGCCAGGTAAGGATGCATACGTTTGTACGGTGACCATAGAGTAAAAAATGTGTTAGCGTAGGCATCCTTATCTGGTGACGATTATACTTACGCAATGAGAAAGTTCAGTTGTTTTTATTATTTTAAAATTTCTACATATACTATCAAACAAAGCCAGAAAAAACATGTAAATAATATTTCTTTGAAAGAAATTTAAAAAACATTCAGAAATGTAGACAAGCACACTAATCAAACTCAAACTAGAAAAAATAACGTTAACCAACAGGAAAATCAGATAGGAATCTAGGCCATAATTTAAAAAAAGAAATTAGTGGCTTTTAAAAACAGTAAAAATTAGAATGTAATTAAAAAAGTTAAGTTGTTTGTAGTCGAAAATACAGTTAAAGAAAATTAAGAGTTTTTCTGTTTAGTTTGTTCCAAAAATTTGTTAATCCCCTCACTGAAGATTGAATAATGTGCTTGATATGCCAATCATAGGTTCATGAAAAATGTAGCAGTAAAGAAAGCTGCTCAAATGGGTTTGTATGTGATCTTTGCCGAAAACATTAATATTTGCCATCACCCCACGTGCTTTGGGTAATTCCGAACGGCAAGCTTATTTCACTCAGTTTCGCATGTTTTTTTTTTGTTTTAATTTCAGTTTTTAATCTTATGTTTTATTTGATCTATTTAGAATACAAACAGATGTACAGGTTAAATTAATCTTTAAAAATAAAACTGTATAAAATGTATACATAGTAGGGCATGCCATCCAATTATATGTATTCACTAAATAATACTGTAATAAGGCGACGACGGCTTAAATATGTATTATACCTACCAAAGTTTTATTTAAAATAAATGAGTTTTATTTATTTACTTTTTATTCTTCATTTTTTTTGTTTTTCTCTTAGGTATTCGCCATGACCCCACTCTCCCCTACTCTTGCTATTTTTTTAGTACATATTTGGCACTTTGTTAAAATAAGCAAAACAATATTTCATATTTCTTTTAGAATACTTTGAGGAATCATATGACACAAATGTCACATTCCAATTTTTAACTGTTTTTTTTTAATTTTTAGAAATTTTAGAAAACCAAAAAAAAAAAACGTGTTTCATTATTTGCAGAAAGCTATCAAAACTGTTTTTTTTTTATTTAAAAAAGTTTAGTTATGAAGGGTTTACCAATTTTCATGTAGAACATAGTTACCAATTTATTTAAATTTAAATTAGATTATTTAAAATACAAAATACACGATAAATTACAAAGATATTATACCTATCATGTAATATAATTCTCGATAAGCCAATTTATAGATATGGCATGTTAGTAAAGATTGTTTGAAATACTTGTAATTATATATTTTTTTTGAATTGCAGTGTATTTTGTTGAGTTAAACACTAATTTGAGTATACCTATGGATTTTTTGGTCAAAATTGGACGGCATTTAAAAAAAATGAAACATTCGAAGTTTTTAAATTGTTTATTTTATCTAATGTCAGTAAATATGAGTATATAACCATTTATAAACTTTTTTAGCCTACCGGTTTCGAGACGTACCCGTCTCTTCGTCAGGACACTCACTACACCAACATTCGAATACTAAAATTCACCTCCACCTTCACCATCACCGTAGTATATATATATAGTATATCCAAAAATACATCTTGAGTGGTTTATGCTATGTATATGTGCCGCATGTATATGTTAGTGTTTGTGTATGTTTTATATGTGCGTTCATGTATGTGGGCGTGGATGGCTCGGAGTGTGCATTCGGTATTTTTATTTATTTTAATTTTATTACCTCCATGGAAAACGCAAATGTTAACAATTATTCTTTTCTTACTTGAAATTTTTTTTATTTTTTTTTTGTCTCATTTAACGTTTATATCTTTTGCATAATTTATGAAAACTTAATTGGTCTTTTTATGTAAAGAAATTGTTGTTTTTAATACTTATTATGTATGACTGTATGTTTACTAAATAAAATAAAAAAATTGAAGAATTGGTAGGGAGTTGAGAGGGGGAGGAAGTAGAGGTGGGGTTACCCGATTGGTTAACTTCTAATTAAAAAAGAGGGCTGTACTGAAAACTAATTTCATTATTAACTCATGTGTGGCTATGCGGTAACGGATGTCTACCTCGGGTAAAAAACATTTAATAACTCTCTTATTTTTTTAAATAACCAACTCATATTTTTTGTATTCTTTATATGGACTTTTTTACACCAAAATAAGGAAACATTTTTATAAAAAATGCACGGGCTTTTTCTATAAAAAAACATTTTCTTCATTTTGTAAAATAAATTCAAACAAACGAAAGAGATGCCAGTATTATAAGTGGTTTATTAAATTTTATAAGAAAGAGCACGAGAATATAGCATATCAGAAGACCGACAAGGACACTATTAGTTAGGGGCGGAGCTTGAGTGACCGAGAAAACAATACCGAAAGAGTACGATACAGAATTATACCACTTGTGGGACAGAGAACACATTAGTCGCGTGAAGTTTTTTGTAGTATACTAAGCTGACGCTGTATTTAACACACCGTGTTCCCGAAATGTTTCTACAATTTATTCACAATTTATCTGATTTAAATTACTTTTTGACAATTCTTCATGGAATTTCATTGTAATGATGTAATATTTACATACATTTACATATAAGTTATTAATCAAAAATAATTGGTACACTTTCACTCATTTCCACACTTAAGATAATATTTTGATTTCTGTAAATCATCCTTACATTGTATAATATTCGCCAGTCTGAAGATGTCCATTAGAGGATGAAAGCGCTAATTGGTCAAACAAATAAGTGGAAGTGTGCCCAAGGATTTTTGATTAAAACCTTATATGTAAATATAAGTTATTACAACATTACATAATTTATCATGTCGCTTATCCGGTGCAATAACGACATAACTGCAGTGAATATGATTTTATTTTATTAAAGATTGTTATAGTCATAAATTACTTTTTTAAATATATTTTCACAATTTTTTTGAATATTACGTTAGTTTGGACTGTTAATTTGTTAACGGATTGCAAAAAGTTTTCAAAAATTACTTCAAATGATCTTAAAATATACCAATAAAAATATTAATACTTATATTTACGTCGTTGTTGTACTGGGATAATATATTTTTAGACAATTATGGCAAGTTATTACCTGTGGGTGAAAATAAGATCAACTGATAATATATATTTATTATTTAAATTCACTTATCGAAAGACTATTATCTCATTATTTAAAAAAAAAAATCTCAATACTATTTGACATTATTGGTTGATTATTTTAGTTAGGGTTCCTTTAATCATTATTTGGCTCATCGCGTATGATTGATACATCAGTACTCGAGCTACTCGATGATGAGCTTCAGGTTGATGATGACGATGATGAGCTTGATGTTGATATAAGGCTTCTTTTTTCCTTTTCTGCAGGCTTAAATTCATCACCACTATCAGTTAGCGAGAAATCTTCGTCATAATTACAGACATTACTCATCCAATCTCCGTCAATATTTTGTGGTGCTGATGGTCCTCCATCAGTTTTGTGGTCCTGAAAAATCACAGTAGGGTCGTTGTTACACAAAAAAAATTACAAATAGTTTGTCACAATCACCTTTATGTCTACACAGGCACAGACACAAGCGCTTTCGGCAGGTCCCCGCGCGCAACTTACAAATCAGGCGTTGTTGTCACTAGTACTTACAAAATTGTTCAAATTTTTCATTGGCACAAATGCTCCCTGGTAGTTTGTAGTCAAACTATCATTCTGCTGTTTTTGCACCGGATAAAACACGTATTTATAAGACTTGTGACATACTTATCACGGTTTTAAAAAAAAAGTTAGTTGTGTCGTTTTTGCCCCGGATGAGCGATGTCTCGAAATTTTAATAACAAAGAAATTGAGAACATTTAATATGCAAGTGATGAAAGTTACATGGAGATGGAAAATAGAGAAGATGTATTAGACGTGGAAGACAATATTGAGTGTGAAAATACAGATACAGAAAGTGAAAATGAGCCTTCCAAAGGAGTTTGAGGGGGGACCAAATTTTAGAATCAGATAATGATAATGAATAAAGAGAAACCGTTTTAGAGGGGAGCGAAAAATCCAGAAATTATACTTCACTACAACCCTACAAAAGTAGTTGTGGATATTGGAGACAAATTAACAAGATAATATTCTTGTATGAGAAAAACTTGAAGGTGGCTGCTTAGAGTTTTGATGGAGCTGATGGATATTGCTTGTTTAAACTCCTTTATTTTTATTTATTTGACACTTTATATATATATATATATATATATATATATATATAGTATATATATATGTATAAATATATTTATATATATATATATATATATATATATATATACATGTAAGGGCGGGCATATTACCTTAAGGCAATTTCTTTCTACCTACTTAAACCGTTCAGTTTGAGAAAATTATAAATACATGGACATATTGAATCTTACAATTTTATACAAAAATTAAAAAGAAAGATTAACAAAATAAACATTTAGTGTAAAAATATTTACTTTACCATGAAGAGCGGAGAGGGGGTGGGAAGGAAAGAAGAAGGATAAAGGAACAATTTAAATATTTAGATAGTGACATTTTAATCTTGATTTAAATATAAATAAAGTAACTGTATTATGGATAAAAAAAACACTGATTAGAGAATCAACGATAGAAGTTTAAGAATATTCTTTCCGCGGTCGTTAGCTTTACAATTTGTAGTTTTTAACGTAAATACACGTAAACATAGTGTGTGAAATTCCACCGAAAGCAAACGAACGCTACCGAAATGTTTTTAGAAACGTACTATTCATGTTCTTTCTCTTCTTGCACCAAACCATCAATTTCCATGATGTTGAATTGCCAACACACGAAAGTTCAGAAGATGTAACAAGAAAAACAGGATGGTGTAAAAATGCCCAAATAAACATAGTGCATTTTCTGAAACTCGTCGAAACTAAATCTGCAATATTTATCGACGTTAAAGGAAAACAATTGTGTGTTTTGAGGTGCCCAAAAAATTAATTAAGTAATTATAATGCTTAAGAGTTTTGACTCAATTCTTGGACAGGCTTTTATAATTTATATAAGCGTTTATTGAAGAAGCGATTTGTAATGACATTAAAAAGATTTTTCAACTCTACGTATATTTTTTGAAGTTATAACAAACTGTTGTAAAGTATGTTCAAAGCTTTTTTTTAACCGTTAAATAGAACCAAAAATATTTAATTTAAAGTGTTCAAAAAATTTGTTCGTAACTAGTTTTAAAACACGTGTTTACGTTGTCATTTTTTTGTATGTGTAATTATGATAATTATATTACGTATTACGTACTATTATTATATTTATTACAAGTTTTTTTTTGCTATTTTTTTAGGTATTATTTCAATATTATTCTAAGAATATGTTTTAACAGCGTTTTTATTTATTCTAATAAAATCTAGTATTTATTTGCAATAAAAATTTGATATTCTTTTTTGCATTAAATAAGAGTTGTATTAGCAAAGCATACTTTCTAGTCTCCCGGTTGATCTATTTCCGCTAAATTCAGTCGTAAATGTAATTCGGAATTCAGTCAACAACCAGACGCGTGCGGTAGCGCCTGCTGGCGGGATTTTAAAAGGAATGAACACAATTTCTAACTTTATTTTGCATAAATATGCTTTAATTTTATATTTTTTATGTAACATCTTTGAATAAATATCATTTTTAACACATACCATTGTAAATAATTTGGTATTTTAGCTTACATTTCAAAATATCTCGACTTATGCTTGTGGTCACATTGTGTTACCACACCGGCTGCAAAGGGATTATTCAGCACAGTCTTTTAAGAGTTAACTAAGGGAATATAATTTTTTAAGGCTTTTTTAATGTGAACAATCTCTATATTATTTCATTTAAGTCCTGTCTTATTATTTGAATGTACAATTTTTACTCCCTTATCCTTTGCATAATCGTAATTTGAAGTAATAAGATGATTAGCAAATTCTGAAAATTGATTATTATTTAAGCGTCTCATGTGTTCTTTAATGCTAATATTGAAGCTACGTGACGTCCTCCCAATGTATCTCGATACGCATGGACTGCATTGGAGTTGATATACCATTGTATCTGCATTTTGCAAAAATTACAGAAGAGCAAAAAAAAACCTTGATTCATTTTTTCAGAAGCCATCAGTTACCTCGGAATTGCCTAAAAATTGTCTATGGAAATACTATAGAAACATGTTTGGAAATTCTTCAGTATCTGATAGCCTCTTAAAAAATTACCAAGCTCCACTTTTGCTTTCCTGTAAACCTCACAAAATGCAGATTCGATAGTATACGTAGGGACAGTCAAAACGCTGGAGACATAATTTTTTTATGCATTTATTGACTCTAGAATTAGGTTCGTAAAATAAAATTCTTATTGTTCAGAGCCCATCAAACTTTAAAATGGCTCTTCTTCAAAATGTATTATAAAGTTATCATCCTTAGCCATCTTTTTACCGAAATAGACCCTGTTATTTTTCATTTTCTTTCTTTTAAATTGGTTTCTTCGTCCCTGCATTTTTTTGGAATAGTTAAATTAAGTTTTTGTTTATAATTATTTGGACACGCTCAAGCACTATTGATTCAACTTTTGATTTGACGTTCTAAGTTCCAAGTAACAAATATACATACATTTGGAGTATATAGGGGGTTGGTTTAGGAAGGCAAGTTTATGTTTACCCGCGGGGGCTGATCTTTTCTTGATATTTTAAATAAGCTTTTCATTTTAAATCGACCTTTATGATTCTTTCTGCCATTGTTCTTGCTGTCTTTATTATAAGACATTGTAAGGAAACCTTTGACTTTTGAATGTGTTTTGTATGAACTAAATTATAAATTTGTTTTTTATAAAATAAAAATTATTTTCGTACATTATTTACGCTATCTACACGCTATCCATTTCAATGAATTAAATGTAAATTTCTATATATTGCGAGAAGAATATTGATGGTATCTTCCTGGCAAAGGTTATAGTATGGTTTTCAACAATAATTAGCTCGGCCAAATTTTGTTTTATTTATTAATCTTTATGGCTCCCTAGAGGGTTAAATCCCGTCCTTGTCTACAAAAATTTGAACCAACTGAAAATATTGTTGATCAATGCAACTGGTCAAAGAAGAAGCATAAAAATTTAAAAATATTTTTTTAGGCGTCGCCTAGTCTCAGTCAGATGAATCCCGCCATCATAAACGAAGGTTTCAGCCCTTTAGTTTCACAAAAAATTACATCTGATTTTTCAACATTTATTTATTTGACTATCAAACTAACGCAAAATTAAAAAATATGGATCGTAACAAAATAGATTTATATATTAAAATATAATATACTAATACGATTCCGCGTTTACCTTTCTTAGTCAACAAATTTACTTGTAATATAGACATTTTTAATATAACAATTATTCATTTTAAAACGTTATTAAATGCATCGTTTAAAACTAATTATTAAAGTCGTAATAAAACTTTCTTTTACATGTAATTTTTTTTCTGTTTTTGATGTGTATTATTATCTATTATCTTATCTCTTTCTGAAATTAATTTAACAAATATTTTTGTGTACCATATATTATATTATTATCTTATATACATTCATTATTTTTATTATTTGTTTTTATCATTAATTTCTTTACAAGTTATTTACAATTTGCTTTTCAATTCTAACATTTTTCTTATATACATATTATTTTTTTTTCTTTTTTAGTTTGCAAAGTTTCACTTTTTATTTTGCATTGCAGCATGTTTTTTTGTTTCTACATGTGTACAAAAAAAAGTTATGTTTATTTTTTAAATTGTAACTTACTATGTTTGTACTTACCTGTATATTTTTTTGTAATCGCCCCTTGGGCGTATTGTAAAATTAAATAAAAATAAAAAAAATAAACATTTTATAAATTTTTATACAGGATACATTGCAAGAAAAAATAAGTTGTACCTACGTGTATAGGTACTTATAGAATAAGATATTCCTAAGACAGTATTCGCAAAAAAAAGAACTTGTGACTTAGTTCTAGGTTCCTAATTCATTTTTATTTAAACCATTTCAATGATTTTTTTCATACGTTGTCGAGATTCTTCGCCGTACAATTATATGCTTAAATTTTGACCGCGTGCAAGAAAATATTTACATTATTTAAAAATAATATATGTTGTTTGTCGAGTGCTTTTATTTTTATCTTATAGGAAAGTTGGGTGGGGAGATAATAAGGAAACATAAGGAAATCAATTAAAGAAAAGCGGCGGTGATTAGTGCTGTGCGGAGAGATGGGAGGTGCAAGTGGCGCATATCGATTGCCGGGTGACATTCTTTATCGGGACGGGGGGCGGGCCCCGCGCCAGGGGAGGGGCGTGGCCCCCGCGCGCCCGGCCAATGGCGAGCGCGCCCGCCGAGCGGGGACCAATCGCGCCGGCCCGAGCGTGACGCCCGCGGGGTCTCTACCTACGGCGGAGCTTCTTCGTTCTCTTTTTATTTATTACCATCGCGAGTGGCTCCCGCCGCAGTCGCTCGCGGCGCAGTCACCGAGCTCCGCAGCTCTCAGTCGCGTGTCGCGTCGCCAACTGTCAGCACCTCCGTACCGCTCCGCACTCCGCACGACACATAGCGAGATGGAGTCCGCCGCGGACTCCGCGTCCACGGGCAGCGAGCGCAGCGTGTCGCGCTCCCCGCGCCGCTCGCCGCTGGCGCCGCTGCTGGCGCTCAGCCCCCCGGCGCTGCTGGCGCCGCGCCTGCCGCCGCTGCCGCCGCCCGGCCTCGGCCTGCTGGGCTCGCTGCAGATGATGCACCACGCCTCGCCGCTGGAGCTCATGGCGGCGGCGCACCACCACGGCCCGCCGCGCTCCTACAACAGCCCGCCGCCCATCTCGTCCTCCGACCCGGCCGCCAACGAGTGCAAGCTGGTGGACTACCGCGGCCAGAAGGTGGCGGCCTTCATCATCCAGGGCGAGACGATGCTGTGCCTGCCGCAGGCCTTCGAGCTCTTCCTCAAGCACCTGGTGGGCGGGCTGCACACGGTGTACACCAAGCTCAAGCGGCTGGACATCGTGCCGCTGGTGTGCAACGTGGAGCAGGTCCGCATCCTGCGCGG
The DNA here is from genome assembly GCF_059751315.1 of Micrasema longulum. Classification (NCBI taxonomy): domain Eukaryota; kingdom Metazoa; phylum Arthropoda; class Insecta; order Trichoptera; family Brachycentridae; genus Micrasema; species Micrasema longulum. The sequence goes on along the minus strand of NW_028277484.1, from coordinate 943,034 downwards.
GCTCGGCGCCATCCAGCCCGGCGTCAACCGCTGCAAGCTGCTCTCCTGCAAGGACTTCGACGTCCTCTACCGCGACTGCACCACGGCCAGGTACGTGTACAGTGCTTGTCCTCGCTCCCGCTCCCGTTTCTGTTATGTTCTGTTACGTTCCGTTCTGTTCGGTCTCTCCTCTCTCCCGTCTCCTGTCTCCCGGCTCCCGGCTCCTCGGTTCGCGTGTTTCTGTTTTGTGTTCCTCCCGGTGTTTCCAGTGTACAGAAGTGGTGTTAATTCTCGCGCTCTCTCCGAGGGCGGATTAAAAATGCAGACGTAAAACGGTTCCCGGGAAGGGTTGAAGGAGCCTAGACTGACTTATTAATGGAAGCGGTCTGAGGATTTAATTGCCCGGTTTCGGGTCTCCCTCGGTATGCATTTTTAAATACTCATTTTTACCGCTCGGCGTAGCGCCTACTGTACTTAATTAAGACTGGAGTCGGAGAAAAAATAAAATACATTATTTTTGTGTTTTCGTGCGAATAAAAAAATGGAATCGTGTAGGCCTAATATTTTTCCCGCGATTATGCGCCCCGCCCCCCCACCCACCGTCCCATTGTTATATCTGATCGTATATCTACCTACTAGAAATGAATTCATTAAATTAATCATAACAGATCTTGAGCTAATATAATCATCGGTACCTAAATGATTCATTGTCGTGTAAACATTGCTATACACAAGTAGGCGCTTGCGAAACAGTGAAATAATAAAGGATTCATTACAGAAAATACTACGTACCTACTCGTTTACTAGCTTATTTGATACGTACCATAATATCGAAGATAAAATCATAAATATAATAAATGAAAAAAATATTGCCGAGATTTGAAACTACATGAGAAGATATAAACGCAAAAAATATTTTACGAGTAAAAAAAAATAATATTATTTAACGCGAACACCGCTAGAGTTTTAATATTAGTAAACCTTCTTACCTGTTTTCATTCATCCGACTGATTGTAAAATCTAAAAACAAAGCAACGGCTTCTTAATTAACCTTTTTATGATTAAAAGAAACACAAATACTGTTGAGCGGGTTTTTTCCTTTTGTTCGGAATGATTTATTTCACGGAACATTTACGGGAATACACTAGAGACTGGAGTATTAAGGTCCAGGTAGATCCACGCCCTGAGAATGATACAAATACAAATCTCGAAAGGTATTTTTAACTTTGGTAGATTGTTAAAAAACTGAACTTAGTTTTTGCCTTCCACAAATCTGATCTCACGGTTTGCGAAACAATTTTTGTTGGAAGCTACACAAAGTAGTAAAATTGATCAAATTAACTCAAGAAATTTTACTAATTCTATTGATTTATTGTACGATTAAATGCTCCAATTTGTTGCGCGAAATCGATAACGAAAAAAGCTAGATATATATTTTTATCTGCAAGTTTTTATGAATTTTATTTGATATTATTTTTATTTTCGTCAATTTGACGAATTGAAAAATATTTTTTATTTTATTTTATTAGGGAACAATAACAGATAACTGGACATTCACAGAAGATATACAAAAATATTAGACCCGTTACTTTTTATTCACACCATTCAATGTGTTACAAATTATAAATAATCAAAAGTAATGATACATTTTAACAACTAAAGATACATATTTTCAAGAAAACATCACTTTGAAATAAAAAAAAGTCATAGTAAAATAATAAAAAATTCAGGAAAATGAATAAACCAAAAAATAACATTAAAGGGAGCGTAGAATAAATTACATTATAGTTACTTGTAAAAATGACTTAAATAATAAATGATTTTTTAATTGACTTAAGGAATTCCCATAACGTAAATAAAAACTTAAGTTTTTAAAAACATTAACTATTTTAAAAACATTTTTGAAATACGCTTGCTTTTAAATGTTTTTTTGCCTAAAACATCTTAATCAGTTTTTACTATTTCTGTCTTCGGGAAAAATGGCGCAAGTACCATTTTAAAGAAAAAAACTCGTTATTAATAAAGTAATAAAATGTTTTCTAATATTGTAATGAAATGCAATACTAAAAAAAAACGTTTAGTTATCTGTATGTATTGGTTATTGGTATTTGTGGAATCATCATATTAATGACAGATACGTAATTAGTCTTTATAATTAATTATCGAGTCTGCAGACACACAAATAATTATATAAAGGTCATAGTTTTTAATAAACATAGAAATATACAATTCGCGTTGGTTTTTATTACCCGACTGGGTAGATAGGAATCTTAGTTTATTCGACTCGTATGAATACAAAGCTGTATCAACAGTTACAATAATTATGAACAATTAATTTTACGTTTCTTTCCCATAAATGCAGGAAGATATTTTCTATAAACTTAGATTGTAGGAGTTAAAAGTAACGCGATTCATTGTTTGAGATCAGTTATTTTAAACATTTGTACATTGTAATGATATCAACTATTGTGCCAGCTTTTGAATAGCTGGATAAAAATATAATTTTAACTGTTATTTCAACAAAAAACTAGATGATTAGGTTTTGTCAAATCAAAACATTCCGCATTTAGACATTTTTTTTAATGTTAGGCCAGAATAAGGGTAAAATCGATATTACTTACCTGTTTCTAGGTAAATAATGTAATTCACGCTTTATTAAGTGAGTTCATAACATCTTAAGAACTAATAAAAACTTTTAATAACATTTAAATTTATATAAATTTATCAAAAACACGTGTTTTCAAATTAATTAAAAATATTAAATTCCTAATCCTAGAGTTCAAAATTACATTACAAGTTTATTTCCACGTAAATTAAATGTATAATATGTGATTTTAAAATATCAAAAAAATGTTTCCAAGCTTATTATTTTTTGAAAAGTGCCTAGTTATATGTTTATCCGCCTCGAGGTTTAATAGTCAACGCATTTGCCTATCATGTATGAGGTCTTGAGTTCGATTTTCGACATGGTTGACAAGAAATAATTATTTAAAAATGTGTTTTAATACTAAAATATTTCATAGACCCTAATCTTTCACCTGAAACGTAAGACTGATTATCTTGCCTTCATCTAATAAAAATGATTGAGAAACACTCAGATTGGTGTACCGTGCAGTGCCCTATGTATGCTTATGCGCGGAAAGGGAATTATTATTATCATAAAGGTACCGTAGTACGTAGGTTTTTGATACTAGAATAAATTCTTCGGAGCAGTAAACTACATTTGTATAAAAACAGTTATAAATACCAATGTTTTTTTATACGAGTGGTTTAGTTGGTGATAATTTACCATGAAGCTCGGCATCTGTTTGCCTAAATAAAATTTAAATACAATTATGTAAGAAAGACTCGAAGGAACGACTCAAGGCTAATCCCGAAATCGATACAATCCGAATCAAATCACATCGGATTCGTTTCTGAGAATATAGCGAGAAATCAAAATTGATTGTGGTGATAGATTAGGGTATGGAGCTTGGACTCAGTCGAGGGTCTAAGGGGGATATTTCTCGCTTCACTAATTGCCCAACGGAGATAAATCAGGAGGGATGTATTAAGTTACCTGTACCCGTAATATCGCGGATCGTCTTACCGCCGGAAAAATACTGAATCTGTAGTCGCGTATTTCACTTTGGACTTAATAACCGAGAAGTTGGACTTTATTGTTTTGCGACAAATTATGTCGGTTTAATTAAAAATGCCACAAATATTCGGCCAATATTCGGTCAAATCAAATCATGAATGAATAACGCACATATTGCTCAAAAATGTATCGGTTTTTATCACAAATAATGAAATTCTGTACCTCGGCCATCATAAGACTAATTATGGTTTCCATGCGCCTCTACCCAGAATGATTAGATTTGTAAATGAAAATCAAGATCTAAATTATTGTAATTGTAAATTGAGTTTTTTTACAAATAGACTAAAGAAATATTCCCAATAAATTTACTGTGTATTTGTAAAATTAACCTGGATTCCATAATGCCAGTCTAATGTATTAACTTGTCTTTGCTTTTCTTCGTTGCATTCCTTCTATTATTTGCTACGGTATTATTATTGTTTTTCGTTATATGATTAATTTTAATTGGATATTGTCCGTAAATTTGTTAAATAAAAAAATAAAATAAAATAATTACGTAGTTTTACACTAAAAATCCATCAGTGATAGGTAAGTTATGATAAAATAAAAATAAAAATTTAGCATTTGTTCGTAACAAACATTTTTCTTAATAAATAATACCTCGCGAGATCTTGTCATTACACAGAAAACACACAGCCAGTTTATTATCTTCACTACAAATCTCAGAATATCCCCAAAGAAGCGATTTTTTTTATTAAATGGTGTCATGACGTACAATGAACAAATAGTTATAAATAATAATTATTGATAAATACTATTAGTAACACAATGTGATGATATAATTAATAAACACGCGCGTCGTGACATTACCTACTCGCAGATGAAACTAATACGCCCGCCCCGTCACCCCCGCACGCACCGCAATGAGACAAGTCGTAACCTGTGACGCGCGAAATGCAAACATCTTTTGCTTAACATTCGGCCGCCAAAAATTCTGCGCTAGGCAGAAAAACAATGGTAAATAGAATGTGAAGCAATTTTGTTATTTAATCGTGCCTCTTCGGATATCAATATATTTCATGACAGTGGAATTTCTCTTAAGAAAACAATTGATTAAAATGTAAGGTAATTTAAGATGAATTTTACATTTGATTTATTTGTTTTGTATAATATTTTTTAGTGTATTGAGGATAAATTGGATGCACTTTCTGAAATGTTCTTATATCGTTATAAATAATAAATTAACCGGATAAATCAATTAAAAATACTAGTTACCTACGCATGCGTATTAACGCATTTTATACCAAAGGTTTCTCTTTTGTTTTGACGAAAGAAATTGTAAATTGATTCATAAGTATGAGAAATAATGTTTACGTTAAGTTACATCAAGTTGCGTAAACTTCATAATAAGATAGGTACCTATATTTAAATTCAGCAATTTAAAAATTATAAATAATGTATATTTTCAAATCAATCTAAATATGGGAGATTAACAGTTTTTATAAAATTACTAAGCCATTGTAATATTACTCGTATTATGTACATTATTAATACCTCTATCAAACATTATTTTTATGTTTGAGGTATTTTCCTGCTATGTGACGACTTCATTAGTTTTTTTTTTGGACTTATCACAATAATTCTGATGCATTTTTGGATTTTCAATTATCACATGATCAAAATTGCCCACCAATCGCGATGTACCAATAGACAAAAAAACATTTTTGTTTTTAAGTACTGAGTTACTTAGTCTAACTTTGAATCTGAATTTTACTCATGTTTTTTTCCATCAAAACATTTTTACTAATTCAATCAAAATAAAACAACAAACACAATGAATACCGAAAATTTTACAGTTTTGAAAACGGAAGAGCATTTTTTCCCATAACACATTGAATGCATTTTTTTTGTTATTGTTTAAAGAAAACGATAGTTAATAAACGCCGCGTTTTTTTATTGAATTTAAATAAACTAACGCTCTTTAAATTACTTTGATTAATTTTTGCTTGACACAAGAATGAATGAAAAAAAATCGACCGTTGTACTGATTGAAGTTTAAATTCCACTAAGAGATAATATTTCAATGAAACTGTTTCATAGGAATCATACCTACAGGCTTGTTTCATTCTTGGAATCAATAAGCAAAGCAGGCAAAAGGCAAAGCTCTGACATTTCCCGACGGAAGGCTTTCAAGAGCTTTAGTGTTTCAAATATATTTACGCCGAGTAAAAGCTTCCGAAAAATAAAAGTTCTAAACGATTGATGTTTTAAAATATCGAAAGAATATAATAATTTTTTTTTTAATTCCGGAGTCTACTATTTTTTTAATTCAACATTTACCTTCTTGCCGAATTTAAAATCATTGGTGGGTGTTTATTTGTTAAAACGCCAATAGGGATTCATGATACGAATTTGTTTACCTATAATTTATTATGGATGTTATTTAAAATTCAAATTACTTATATTTACATATTTTAAACAAGCTTTTTGTTTATTAAAAAAAAAAGTTGATACCGTGGTAATTTACCAAAAACAACAGGAAATTTTTTTTTGGGTTTTTTTTGTTTGATTTTTCATGAAATATTATCCAAAATACCTACGTATAATTTTAAAATAATCCTTTATATTACTATAAATATTATTTGCAGTATTTAGTATTTACTAAAATATTTTAGAAAAAATTACCAAAAAAAATACACAAGTTCCTACGTATTATTATATACTAGTCGGTACTTAGGTACTAGGCACTTATTGTTGTAGACATGAACAGGGAAATAAAGTAAATCTGTGTGTGTATATTCAAATATGAGCGACAGTGTGTGTATGCTAAATATTAAAAAAGTTCACGATATGATAAATATGCACTTAGGTACCTACTCATAAAAAAATCTTTTTTATAACCTACCTAAAAATACACTTACTCAAATTACGGAATATATATATATAAATGAGTTCTACTATTTAAATAACTCTGTGATGCATAGAGCATTGTATCGGTACACCTATCGCAGCGTATTTAATGTTTTTGTTCCATTAAACGGAGTAGTATGTTAATACTGACGCACTTTTGAGTTAAATACGAACATTTTTGATCATTTTGAATATAACAGCGCTAGAAAGCTTGTAAAGAACTATTCGAAGTACCCGGGTTCTCGACGGTGCGGTGCACAGACAGCGAAGTCACCTGTTCATAGGACCAAGAGTCTTCAACAGCTTGCTGCAGAAGCTCAGGGAATCAACAAATAAAAATATAGAAATAAAATTATGGATTTTATCGGAGCAATTAGTGGAAAACTTCATTTAAAATATAGTGTGTTTAAAATTTATTGACTCAACTGAAAAAAAGAGCAATTCTTGCCTCGATACAGGGCTACGTTGAGAGGCAGGTAATTGGAAAAGAAAACTATTTCTAAAAAAAAAAAAAAGTTTTTTTTTTCAAGTTGATGTACCGTCATGTATGTAGATGTATAAACGTGAAAAATCTAAGAATGTGTGCCAAAATGAACCCGTTTGACATACAATTCTCTTTCCCAACATTTACAGAAAAAGGGCAAAAAGAATGTGAATTTTTTTATTGATTTTTTATGTTGATTTTGCCTGGAATCTTATTAGTACATTAGGAATAACGTACTTTTATTTTCTCATTATATTTTCACGACACTAACAAATTTTTATATTTCTTTAAAAAATAAACTAGTCTTACGCGTCAAGTTCCTGTTATTCCTATTTGATATTGCTGTGTGAAACACAATGATGAATATTTCATATCAACATTGTTGAGAATCGAACTCTAGATCTCATGGATGGTAGCCAACGATAGTCACAGAGCCAACAAATCTTATCTAACACCTTTAAGCTTAAGGGTGAAAGATTTACAGGCAATAGAGTTAGTAGTTAGATTTATCTGCGAGGGTGGGGTTCGGGTTTGCTAAAGGTAGAAGATTTATCTGTGTTCCCACAGGTGACCTCAAGGGGACGGACACGACGGAGGGTCGCGAGGGTTGACACTCATTACCGCTACCACTAATCCGATTGATACGTATATTTATACTTTAAATTATAGGGGATATGAGTTATTTGTTAGGTTCAAAAATATGAACAAGAGTTAAAAAATAGGTAGGTTAATTTTAATACCTAATTTATTTATTTATATGTACAGAGAAAACAGTTGAGTTCCCGCGAATTACTGTTGTAGATGGGAATTTCGGTTATTTAAAAGGAGTAGCAGTTAAAGTTACCGTTACAAAAATTAAACTGTTTCGCTAAATGGTTTTTTAATTAACGATTGAAAGCAGCTAGGGCAAAAAAACTGGTCCAAGCAACTGCTGAAACAGTTTTGTAAGAATAAATGTAATCGTTATTTGTTACAAAAAACTATTCAGGATATGTGAACCTGTTTTTAAAATAACAGTTTAGAGTAGTGTAGGTAAAAATCGATACAGTTACAGTTTATTTATTTTGTAAAACTGTTAAAATAACTAACAAATTACAACAGGGATGAAGAATACCTTAAAGAAGGGAATATGCAAGTCTAGGCATTTACAGGGCTTATGGCCTTTCATTGGCTGGTTTAAGTGGCCACTTAAGGTATTCACCTTTCCTGTCGTAATTTGTTAATTTTAATGACTCCCAAAGGGGTGAAATCCAGTCTTTTGTCTACAAACATTTAAACAAGCTCAAATATTGTTGAAATAACTGTTTCTCTTTATTTAACACCTCTAGCACGTATATAGTATGTGTACCTATAAATGGGTATTTGTGTACGAATGTAATATAATATAATGCCTACCCACAAAGTTTGAATATTTTGAAAATATATTTATTTCAGATATTTTTCAACAGTGGTGAAGCTAATATGAACGAAATGGCACATTTGAATGACATTTTTTTCAGAAGAGTATTGACACGAGTGTATATTTTTTAAATAATTTGACACATTATAAAAAGTACGCCAGTATTAAAACCGAAATTTATTTTTAATAAAAAAAAAATCTTTACTATACTATTTACCAATATATTTAAATTTTAAGTCATTTTTACCTAGTTATAAATAACTTGAATTGGTACTCAAACATAGAAATCAAATTGTGGTAGAGTTAGGTGTGAACCTTGAACCTCTGATTTGTAGTCTGCGATACTACCATGGGCCAATAGCCATAATTTGGCATTAAATATCATATTGATACACGTCGAAAGAGAGATGGAGAATGATCACTTTGATCACTGTGATATTCACGATTCTACCTATAGACAGTTAACATTCATATTCACGTATGCCATTTTTCGATTCTCTATATACCCGTATGCTTGGTTGAATATTACATTTTAATGCCACTATAGAAAATAAAATCAATCAATCCGATCAAGGGTCAATCGGGATTTTTTAACCAAAGATTTGAACATTCTCAAAATATTGTACAAATATTATTTTGCAGCATTTATGTATTTACTTAACTCGATTGAACATATTAAGTTCTCTATTTAACAAAAGCTATTTAAGTGTACAAGTTTGGATTTTGTCTAAAGGAAGAAGACCATTGCTGCGAGGCATTGCATAGATTTTTAAATAGTACTTTTAAGCGTGTTGTCCTGATGTTTATTGAAATTTATTTTAATGTAAGTTTTTTTTATTTGTAATATTCAATAATATGCATGCTTCAACTTTATATTATGTTGTATTCCAACTCAACATAGGGCTCTTGGCCTCATAGAGTTAGGGATACATTATATATTTTTTGTAATATGTACCTTTATGTGAATAAATATAAAAAGTGGTAAATTTTCCCATACCAACAACATTTTTTGTGAACTCGAGTAATTTTAAATCCGCTCTGATTCAAATTTCAACTCAAAATGCCTAATTCACAATTCAATTCTAAATTCAAATAAATAATTCCGAATTCAAATCTCGTTTCCGGAACCCTGATCTAGTAGAATCCGGAGAGGGGCGCAACAAGTTCCATTCATTCCTATCCCATTCCTGCGACAATCGTAAATAAATTCGTCTGATTCCCTTTCCCCCTCCCACTAGGTGCATCTATTTCATTCATTCCTCTCATTCATCGCATTCGTACTACGCCGAATCCACGCGCAATCGTAATGCGACTGCTCTGTTACGAATGTATGAATGTGAATGCCCAAGGCTGGTTTTTCAAACATGTTTTATAATAAGCAAAATATTTCGCTGATTAACAGTATACTTGTGTAGCCTTAAACATTCACTTATAAGTGTGTTGTAGATTTAGTTGTTGCGTCTGAAACCACGCAAAAATCTAAGAAGTTTCTTAAAGTACTTATTTGATGCGTAACTTGTACGATTTAAAAATAATTACACAATGAGAAATACTTAAGCATCAGATTTCTTGGGAAAAAAACAATAATTTGGCCTTTAAATTAATTAGTGTTTTGTAATTTTGAATTAGAACTTAGTATAGTTTTCAGGGGTAATTATGTATAATTCAAATAATATTTAAATCAAAACTATAGTTTAATTAAAGGGTGTAAAAATACACAACACTCTATTTTTAAAGATGAACCCGTTAGAAACAGTTTGTATGCTTACAAAAAATATAAAATAAATATTTTATTGCATTTTAGACAAGTAAAGAAGCTGCGTGAATATAGAATTAATACATTTATAATGATATTACTTTGTTATTTAAAAAAATGTATGTTAAGAATAGGTACTTTGTTGGTTTGTGTTTTGAATTGATATTCCATTAATCAAATTTTAAATGACACGCGAAGGTTACAAATTATTTTTCCCGTATCGTACGAAGTAATAAACATCAGTTGGAAAATTCAGAACGAACATTAAAAAACTCAGCCTCTGTAGGACTCTGATTCCAATTCCATGCTGACTGTCTGTTTCCGTTTGTGCATTTATTGCGGACGCGAGAGGGCGCCGCGACGCTCGTGCCGCCAAACCGACGCCCGAATTGGAGGGACGTCTGCAGAATAAATTCCCCTTTTACGTAAACCAAAATACATTACAAATTACTTCAAATCTGGCTAAATTCTTTTCAATTAATCTGTTCAAATCGTTATATTTTGTCACCGTGCATAATATTATTGATTGCTATCGAACTCATCTTGTAACACTCAAAAATATTTGAAAATTTTTCTCTTATCTAATTATTTTTTGTATTTTGATAAAATTTTATGATTTTTTTTTTTTTGTATTTTCTTAAGAGAATACGCAGTCTGTTTTTTTTCGTACAAACGTATTAAAATATTTTCTTCCTGGATTATGGCACTAGAGAGTTTAATTTTTACATAGTATAGATACCATAGCGGCTTTCCTTTCTAAATTTTTTTATTGCCTTTAATAGGAACTATGACCATCTAAGAACTCTTTAAAATGCCTAGTTTTATCTGTTGTCTTCGGACGTACGGTAACAAATATGATAAATATATTTTTTTATACTTGCCGACACTAATTTCTTTTTGATACTATTTTCTATAAAAAAAAATTTAAATCGATTCAGACCTCGATTTTGTCGATTTTAGCTAGGCATAATCAGTCTAGCGTTATTTTACTCTTTCGCAAATGCATCCCCAAAATACTTTGCAAAAAAGACGAATGCACGTCTGACTGATTTTGCTGCCCCAAAACTAAACCGATTTTGTTTTTTTCTTAAAGGCACGTTTGATTTTTTTCCACAAATAGTTGTCACATTTGTATGCCGTATTTACGAAGATGGTAGATAAAACTAGACACTTTTAAGAATTTTGTAATGATCCTAACTCCCATAAAAAACAATTTATAGGAATATATAAAAAACGCAATACGGACACGCATATGATAAATATTTATGTGTAAAAAAAATGCTCTAGTGCCAATTTCGGGATACGTTTATATAAAGAAAAGTTAGACTGCGTTTCCTCTTGAATTTCTTGTGTTCAAGACGAAATTTTGTGTTTGTAGTGGTAAAAATATTATATTAGCTGTTGGTGTGTGTGACGCCTCCATAGGCACGTAGAATATTGATTTTTCTAACGTTGACAGCTCAATACAAACAAGTTTATAAGTAGACAATTTTCTCTTTCAAAACATCGCATCGAAATTAAATGTTTTTTTATTTCATCTAATATCAGATAAAATCGGCCATTATAATTTTATAATTAGTACAAACTATCTTCAGCTACTTGTCCAATGCCTAATATATTAACTTTTAATTGGGAGATCGATTTTGCACTAAGCCTCTCATCAAATACGAACCTGTGTACTCAACTTAGCGGCCTCCGTGGCGTAGTGGTTAAGACGCCTGATTCACGCACGGAAGGTTTCTGGTTTAATTCTAAGTAAGAATATAAATAATAAATGCGATTTTTCACGAGCCTGGGTGTTTTGAGGTGTAGTTCATCACTGTAATTGAGCCTCTTGTCCTGTTGTGGTGCAAAAAATAATAACAAATACATTTTGAACAAATTATAAAATAAAAAATATATTACATTGTTGAGTAGTAAGCACGTTTGGCTTCAATTGAAAGGGTCTTAGAATGGATTTTCTATCGGGTTTTCACTTCAAAATCAGACAGAAAAATTACAATATATTTTGATGCCCTTTGCTCTAATTTAATTAAATAATTGAAAGGAGATCATCAGAAATGTATATAAAAATTTCAATGAAACAACTTTGTTTTTAACCACCCTTTGATCATTAAAAAAATAAAACAATTAACACAATTACTAATTCATATCTCCAATTAATTTCTGCATATGTAAAACCTACAAATAATTAAATGTGCAAAATTCTTTATTTTTCTAACGCAAACTGTATTGTTATTCTTAATTTTAAATATTGTAATCTCGATGTGGATATAATAAATAATTTTTATTGTTTTTTAATATATGATACTACGCATCTTGATATAAAAAACTTCAGGTAATGGCTCATTTAATTATGATAATTTACAAATTACATATTCAATTTCTAATTAAAATAATAATTTATTCTTATAAACTAACAATAATATTTTTATAAGTACATCATATTATTATGAAATGTAAATTTGTACTCAGGAATAATGTAAAGAAACTATACTAATTATTTGAAGATGGTTATAGTGATGTAGGTACCTTCATAACTACATATGTATCTTTAACTAGCGTATATTTGAGTATTCTTTTCTCATAATTAAACGCAACACAAAAAGTATTTTTACAGAAATAAATTATCTAGGTAACAATATAACTAAATTAATATAAAACAAGACTATTGAAGAAATTACTGTTAACGCAAATTCTAATTTAAGATGAGCACGATTTACGCCGGTTTCGGTAAATAAGATCGGTTGGTAATATAATTTAAGATTTCTCAGTTAAATATTGTCTTTAAGATACGTACTTAAATATACTTTATATTATTGTACATATCTTATTTCACTTTTGTATTTTTTTTATTATTAAAACAAGACTTCTTTTTTTTACTTAAATGTTTTAATTCACAACAATACAGGGTAAAAAATAAGCGCAACGAGAAATCGGATATAAAGTTTCTAGAAAATGCATAAAAAAAAATCATTAAAAAAAACTACTTTACAACGTAACAAATTCTAGTGAACAGCTGTTTAAATAGCTAATTAATAATGTGTTTTCATATGTTTCCGGTTTCTGGGAAGCCGTTTTCATACGTACGGGGTTCACTTTTTAAATGTATGAATTTAAAAAGTATCATTCGTAAAATAATTCGTCGCATAGCAAGGATAAATAATTTTTGTATTCAAATTCAGCATATTTGAAAAAAAAAATCCAAATTCTGTGTAAAAATGTCCATTTGAAGACATAAAATTAAAATATTATAGATATTACAATTCTTTGTTTTAAGATTAAAAAAAACAAAATCATCATTTAAATAAATAAGATAGATGTATCAAGCCTTCAATTCTATGTAGACTCTTATGTCTTGTTTTGAGCCCAGCCACACAAGAGTTAAACTAAAAATATAAGTAGGTATTATTCTTACTAGTTTTTTGTCAATAACTAATTTTGAATATAAAAGATATACATACAGCTTTTTTTGGGTATTTTTGATCGGTTGGAAAATACTCTTTTGTGGCAATAATCAGGTCATCGACCTAAACAAACATATATTTTTCTTAACAACTTTGCATATATTCACACACTACTGTGTATTGATATCGTGTTATTCGATCATATGCAAATTGAATGTTGTGCAACGGATTAATCGTTGCATTTTCACACAGTCTGCTAATTTGCAACGGAGATGGGTGACGCCTATTTGCAACAATGTTTCTTGCCGAGTAAAAATTGCTAGGAATAGAACCCAGATCCCGTTTACCTGACATTTAAAACTCACACAAGCTAACCGTGTAAATTGCAACTCCACACACTGTGCGTCTTCTAATTACCCGTACTATTTATTAACCAGAAACCTTCAATTATCATAAGAAATGCGCCTCATCCGATTTATTAACGAGAAATATTTATTAATAATTGAATGCATGTTATTAACATCGAGACAATATAAAATTAACTAAGAAGTACAAGCATGTTAATTAAAAATATTAATAAAAATACAATTAGTAAAGGCACAATTATATTATACTCATTTATATAACTGTACGTTAGAGGTATAGAATCCTATGCGCCATTTGTTGTTTTTTCAGAAAAAGCAAAAAACAATCTCCTTGACCGATTTTAATTTCTTTTGATTATAATATGAACATATTTTTCAATTTGATGTATATACCTTAAAGTGAGATGTATGGATCCTTTGACTAAGAATTAGCTTTACTTTCAGTTTGAATACTTTGCATGCCTCCAATAACTGTTATTGTAAAAATCGGAAATAGGGAAATATCACATACTACGGATATAAATAAAAATATGTGAAATGGATTTAGAAAAATGAATTGTATTTTCAAATCAATATGGATATTGTGCAGAAATGTTTTCATACATAACTTTTTCAATAAAATTGTTAAAAAACGTGTCAACCAAAACGCGACATGTTTGTCCTTGACAATTGTGACGTCAAGATTCGCGACAATGCTCTATTTTAATTTAAACGGTCACAAACAGAGTTAAAAATTTAACTGAACCGTGACAAATGGGCGCGGCCAATGAAAAGGACCATTTTTGCAGGAATTAAAAAATATTTTTTTGCCACCACCAAGTAAAAAATTTTTTTTTTTACTCAACAGTATTTCGTTGACTCTTATCAATAAAAAAATGTTTAAAAAATCGTGATATTTCCCTATCACGAAAAATCATTGATTCAACAAACGATAAAATAGTTTTATTTTTTGTTGTTTTAATAAATTTGTATAAAGCATAGGTGTATGATTTCATTAAAATATAAGTGTACTAATTTTAACGATTATACCCATTTGTCGCAACCTCAAACCAGTCGATGTATAACTTAAACACCGAGCGTTTCATACAAATGTATAAACAAAAATGTGTAAAATATTTTACCGCAAAGTGAAGATTATTTTCTTAGATAAAAATGATAAATTATTTTTCATGCGAAAAGTACGTGTATGCAAAAAAAAAAAGTAAAAACCTACGTAATGACACGCATAATTCATTTTATAGATTACACTATTAATGTGCCCCCATGCCTTACTATAACAATGAATCAATATAAATATTTTTAATGACAGTCAAATTCCGATTTTATTTTATGAGGTGTCAAAAACGCGCGGAGCTGTAAATTAAAAATAAATAAAAATAATTGTATACTCTTAGGTAGGTATCAAAAAGATTTATTTCAGCTAAGTTCGAACAACGAGTCTAGATTTGTAGATATAAAATATATGTATCACCGTAAGCCAGAGCCGGCTAAAAGTATTAGATAGTTTGTTTTAATACATTCGGTAAGGAAATTTAGTGTAACGGGGAATTGGATATAAAACATCTTTATATTTATTGTAATGCGAAGATTCTCGAAAATGTACAAAAAAAGGAAAAAAAATGATTTTAATAAAAACGAATTTCTTTGAACTACGTCACAAGTTCTTGCTAAGAAACCAAACAACTACAGCGTCGATGTTTTTCCAGTTTCCGGCAAGCCAACTTACCAGTCATGTCAATTTACCAAGGACAACTCGTCGTTTCAGTTCGTTTTTGTATAACAGACCAAAACACAAATATGCAAAAATAGAATTTCAAATATTTTTTTTCGATATAGGCATAAATAATAACCACAACTGAAATCAAAATTCGTTTAAAAACCTCTTAAACAATTGAAAATATTTACTTTTTTATTTTAATTTTATAAACAAAGGCTTTCTTTGATAAATATACAATAAAATAATGCTTTGTTATTAGTGTGTTAATAACATTTACCTATTACAACAGAGATAGACATCATTTCAAATAAAATAATATTCTCTCCCTTGTGAGGCATTTACAGTGCTCGTGATCTGTCATTAGCTGGTATAAATGGCCACTTTGCGCACTGCGCAACTTTCAACATTCTTCATTAGTTCAAAAATCTACATTTCTTCTACCTGACAACTTTTTAAGTAAAAAATAACGTTTATTCCAGATTTAAATATTTTAGTGAGTGATTGATAACTCGTTGAAAATGGCCCCGAAATTGGAATATTTAGTAAATATATTATATTCAATAGTAAAAATACCTATAGCACAACACAAGCATCAAAAATACAACACAAGTATGAATTCAGATAACGCTCACAAATATTTTTTTTTTTAAGGTTACAGATATTGTGTATGTTTCTAATATAATAATGGTGTAATTTAACAGTCAGACGGCCCTGGATCGAGTTGAAAAGGAATATTGATGATTTTAATAAGTGTTTGTGTTGTGTATTAGTCAAGCCGAGAAACACACGGAGATATTTCCAGTTCCAGCCCAGAGTGGAGTCTGTATTTACAAGTATTGATAGATGGGAACGTGCCCTAATTAATTGTTTGATATATCGTTTTCCGTTGCGTTTATTGAATTCGAATTATTGTTGAACACGTTTTGTTAATTGAAATAGAAACACGCTTGCTGCGTTGATTTACGTGACTAAATGTTCCGTGTAATGATATCGTGGTGATTAAAACAGTCGTTATAATATTTAAATAATCAGTTGTCAAAATGTTTCATTCATAAAAACTTATAATATTTTTGCACAAAATAATATCTAACTATAGATGCCCATCATATTCTCGCTCAGATTTACCTTAATGTACCTCACCGTGATTTGCGTACCAATAGAGAAATATCACATACTACGAATACCGATTAAAATATTTGAAATGGATTTAGAATAATTAATTGTATTTCCAAAATCAATATGGATATTGTGGAGAAATGTTTTCATGTTTAACTTTAAAAATTAAAATATAAAAAAATAAGTCCCTAGAAAAACGCGACAAGTTTGGCATTGATAATTGTTACGTCAAGGTTCGTTATGATCTATAAAAATTTAAAAGGTTACAAACAAAGTTGAAAATTAACATAAATCGCGACGTATTAGGGACGTGGCCAATGCAATTACTATTTTGGGGGAATTCAAAATTACAAATTCAAAAATATTTTTTATGCTGCTATACTGAT
Source organism: Micrasema longulum (assembly GCF_059751315.1). Lineage (NCBI taxonomy): Eukaryota > Metazoa > Arthropoda > Insecta > Trichoptera > Brachycentridae > Micrasema > Micrasema longulum. The sequence goes on along the minus strand of NW_028277484.1, from coordinate 925,935 downwards.
ATTAAAAATTAGCAAAAAAAATTTTTTCTGGACACATTTTATCGAACCTTTTTACTTAAAACTTTTTTAAAAAGTGGTAAATGAACTCAATAAGTGGTTTTAACGCAGTTATTTTTTCTACACAGCCAAAACCGTTTCACAATAAATTACCAGTTATTTTAAAACAGTTTTTTATTACATACTAAAACCGTTTTAAAATTGTTACTCTAATGAAAAACAAGTCGGGGTATTAAATTAAATTCATGGAAACGAACAAGTCTGGACGTAAAAAACGATTTCTTTTAATAAAAACAGTTTTTCGAGCGGCGTAGCAAAACTGTAGCTACCCCCCAAGAAACGTTAAACCAATCAGGGTACGTAGAACTGTTTATTAAATAACAGTTTACATCAGCGTGTCTTGTAACAAGTAACTGCTGAATTTACTTATGGGAAACTGTTCCAGCAGTTGCTTGTACTAGATTTTTTTACCCACGCTGCTCTAAGCTGTTATTTAGAAACAGTTTGATTTGTGTAAAAGTAACTGTTACTGTAACTACTTTTAAATAACCGAAACAAAATGCTGTATTTGCTGTAAGAATTTTTAGAACAAACGTCAAATTGTTTTCATCTCTGTTCAGGATCCTCAGAACATATAACAAAATCTTTCTAAACAGCATCCTCGATGTGTTCATGCAGCAAAGGAATGCATTAAAAAAGTAAGATGTGTACTCGTCTACTCCTGACTTACACTTGCCAAGATACACTTGCCATGTCGGCATATAACATGTCTATTTTAAAGATCGTGCCCATCTCACTTCACATTTTCCGTCTTTACAAGAACAACATGATAAAATGACTTGACTTATTAGCTCCATATGTTCGATGAAATATTTATTAATCACTGTTAAAATAAAAAAGAATAGAACTCAATGGTCAATTATGCCTTGATAAAGAAACTAGTGTAACTTTGAAACCGGTATGCAGATTTTTTAAAATTATAACGAAAAAACACCACAAAGTTCATTTTCATCATTCCCTTTCCGTATCTTATTATTTTTTACATGAAAGTAAGATGATCATTCTTACGCTTCAGGTACCAGTCAAGGGACTATGAAAACACCCTTTAATTTAAATATTTCATATCAAACATGTCGGGAATCGAACTAAAGACCTTTTGAATGATAGGCAAATGCGCTGACCATTACGTCACGAGGCCACAAAGTTAGTGCTTTAAATATAATTTTTATTTAGGAGACATTACCGTTACTTAATGTTGACAACCCACATACTTTGCTTTAATATCAACATGTTTACAAATATTTTTGTTTGGTGACCATTTCTGGTCAGTAAGAAATAACTGTGTAGAGTAAGAAGCGAACCTTATACCTTTGATCCGGAATCCGTAACACTGCCAAGAGACCAAATTTCGACTCCATTCCATTTTTATTCAAATAAATCTTGTTTTATTTCATTTCTCAAGTCCTTTTTAATTCACTAAAAATACCTCGTAAAACATCTGTCATGTCTTTAAAATGTAAGTGCTTATTCTTCATTTTACACTCATGTTCAGGTCATGTCAGTTAACAATAAAATGCTGGAAGTTGATTAATAGTGTTATAATATGTGTATTTGATAATACGCGCACAGGTTTTAATTCTAAAATAAACAAGAAAAGCCATTGTTAAAAAACGCATCAATTCACAGAATCATAAATTAAATCAAATGATTTACTCGAATGCTATCTTAGAGGAAGTGGCTATAACGTGAATTCGTTTAATGTTTCAAATACTGAATTAGTTCACAAATTGTTAGAACTTCAACTCGCCCACCGAAACTAGTCAGGTAACTAGTAACCAAGCTACCCGTATAAAGATAAAGGTATCATTTGTATTAATTAACGGCAGAGTTAACAATAAAACATTTTTTTATCGCTCAATCATTCCGAGCGTCACTGCTGGATATAAAAACGAAGTAATTATACTTTTGATATAATTGTGCCTATCTACAATATATTTATCTATCTACCTTGAACAAATAAAAATATTTTCAATAAAACTTAATGTTTAAACATTATTTATATTTAAAACCTAAATAAAATTTAATTATATTATAATTGTGTATTTTATTAATTATTTTATACTATTTAATTTAGTATTTTCTGACTAAAAATCCAAAATAAAGAGCAACGGATCCTTGTTGTGCCTGCATTATAAGAACTCGTAAAATAATAAAAACAAATCTATGTATATACCAACGTATTTTAAAACCTCCCGGCTATTAATATACTTACATATATCTAAATTTGTAACAACTTAGGAAAATATTTTTGAGAAGGGAATATGGATGTCAAGGCATTTACAAGGCTTATGACCTGTCATTTGCAGGTTTTTTTTTTTTAATTTTAATTTTAATTTTATTTAATTTATTTATTAAATTATATTTTTTTCATACAAACTATAATTAATAATTAAAATAATGTGACCTCCCTGGGGTTTCCCGTGCCGAGCACACTTAACAATATACTTTTTTGAAATATTTTTACATTTGAGAATAAACAAAGAAGACTAACTAAAAAAACAGAAATATTTAACAAAATATTCAGAAGGTTTGAAAAACTAGGTAGTTATGTACCTCTATATTATTTATATTACAAAACACACAATGAAAATAACAAAAACCTAACTTAGGTTATACACTTGTGGAGCAGATGATTCAATATTGGTATGAGCGAATGAGATTACTTCTCAACTATCCATTTTTAAAGCCTTTTTAAACGTTTTCTCGTTACTAATTGTTTTAATAGATGGTGAAAGTAGGTTATAGTTTAAGTGTTCACTTTACACGCTGTGCAACATTAATCATTCTGCCTATGTTTTAACATCCACATTTCCTGAACTTATCTATCTGTTGACTTTTGTAAGTAAAAGAGCTGAAACCTTAATCACGTGGGTGAGATTCATTCGGCTGAACCAATTCACCTACTAGGCAACGCCTGAAAACTATTTTTTAATTTTATACTTCTTCTTTTACCTGTTAGTTAATTCAACAATGATTTGGGTGTGTCCAAATGTTTGCAGAGTGGCTGGATTTCCTCCCTAGTAACTTACATTTAGGTGGTTAAATAAAGGTATTTGATTTTCATGATAACGTATATCAATCATTTCGACTGTATTATTTGATAGTATTACTCTTGTTGTCCAATTTAGCAGGTGTTTGAGCGAGCTCGTGGTAGAAGAGTTAATTATTATGTTTCGTTGGAGTGCCATTAAAATTTATTTGAACGATTACTCTTCGAAAAAAAGAAACGAAAATTGATAAAAGTCATAGCGGAACTATTGTATGATATTTCTTTTACTGATTTATTTATTCATTAATAAACGATTGACTTATTCATATTTAATATATTACTCCATGATACCTAAAGTCAAATGTGGAGTTAGGACAAACAATACATTGTAGTAATATTTACAACAAAAAATAATTAAAAAATAACACCAAGCACATCAATAAAGAAAGAATAAGCAAATACGAACATTTGAATTACGTAAAATAATTAACCTAAAAAAAAAATCATTCAAGATGTTCAGCTGAAATACTATTAATATATTACAACAGGGATGAAAAACATTTTAGAGAAGGGGATATGGAAGTATAGGCATTTACAGGGCTTATGATCTGTCATCGGCAGGTTTAAGTGGCCACTTTACACATTGTGTAACATTCACATGTTAAAATATGGCAATATGGTGAATGTTACACAGACTTGAATCAGCCAATGACAAGTCATAAGCACTGTAAATTCCATATACTTCTCTCAAACGTTCTCCATCCCTGTTGTTATTTGTTAATTATATAATATCCATTCAACGGTGGACCATTTAAACTCTTTTGAGGATTCAAGTCGCTATTCTTCATGAAAATTTAAATCATATCCTTTACAAATAGTGTTTATTTAAAGTATTGTATTGTAAATAAGTCATTGCAGTTAAATAAACAGTAAATTTAAAAATGCTCATACGTTATACACGATGACAAGGGAAATAAAGAATCAACAGACAAAAAAAATATATATTAATAGGGAGTGCCTTTTTTGGTTATTTTTTATTGTTACCTGGGCGCCATTTTTTATCACTATAATGAATTATTTTTACTAATTAGAAATAATAGTTAAGCTTTGAAAAAAACAACACCACCGTTAGAATTACTTACCATTTAAGAATTTTAATAATTTCGATCTAATTACAATTACACGAAAGTAGCTCATTTAATTCCTCGGCAAATATATGCAGTCATCCATCTTAGTAATTAATTACATAAACAAATTAAACAATGCAATACTGTTCCTCTAAAAACATGTCTTAGATATGCTTCTAACGAATTTATCATCGCGAAATGAATCTTTAATTATTCACCAAATAAATACAAGTCGCAGAAGACATCAACATACAATGAAAGACGGCAATTAAACAATAAAAATTATATCGCTGCATTATTCGCTTCTCTAAGCTTTTTTGATTTCACATTAGATTCTGCTGTGATTTACAATACCACTAAACATCTAATTATCCAAAAATAATTTAGGTTTTGAATTGAATTTATTATCTTTATGATTAAAGACAAAGCAAATGTATTTTTTGTTGGGTACATTTGTTATGCCGTTTGTTATTGAAATTTCTTACAAGTTTTTGCTTTTAATTTAACATTCATTGTCGAAATAAGTACGTTTTATTTCTCACAAGGAGTACGTTCTATTTTGCATTATTGTTACGCTATAAAGAAATGACATGAAAATGTCTGGTAGCTATTCAATTCAAACCAGTATGTTGCATTATCAGATTAATTGAATTGTTGATAATAGCCCAAAAAAAATAATACTTTGATTCCTTCGAGTGAGATTAAAAAATATTGATTTATAATATAAAGCATTTCATTACGAATTTGTTCAATGCTAATGTGTTTTTTTTTTATAATTTGTCAATACTTTTACTTGTATAATTTGATATATTGTCTGGCTTGGAACGGAGTGTACCTATACATTTGTAAGCTGTGCGAAAAAAATTCTAAGAAATAATCAAATGCATAAGATAGAAATAAATAAAAATAAAATAATAAATCTTCAATTACAGAATTACGCGGAACAAAAAGGATTACCCGAATTTGTGATTTTCCTTGTTAAATTTTAGAACTACGAATTTAATTACTGCCCCTCGAGGCTTAAAAATGTTAGTTTAATTTTAAATCTTGACAAAGAAACAGTCATGTTCTGAAACTGGCTTGCATATCAAAATTATTTTTGTGATTTTACCCAAACTGAGTGCGTAGTTATATATTTTTAATAGAATTACATTTGTTATTTTTAAATGTTTTTTATGCATCCTCGCCTTCATAAACGTTTGGGAAATTTTAAAACATGGTATACGTACTATGCACCAACATAAATATGATACTTTTAAATTATAAACTCGTTAACAACATTTGAATTTGGAGTTTCACAAAATGAAATGTTTAAAGTAATCTAAACATTAGGTACCTACTTCGTTTTTTGTTGTATTAATGGGTTTACTCAATAAAAATCTAAATAAATGAAAAGCACAATTTACTCTTATTGTCAAAAATCATTCATCATTATTGACAAAAACTCATCTACAATAAACAAGTGACACATGAAAGTTTGAATATTTTATTACAATACCTAGTATTAGAAACCGTTTTTTAATTCGATTTTAATTAGGAAAAAAAGTAATTCTAATCCTGTTTTTTTGTAGTAGTTTAAAATAATTAGGTAAATATCAAAAGGTTGTAGCGTTTTATTTTAATGCGACGCCTACGGAGAGAGCACGATAAATTAATTAATTTTATTGATGTGTTAATTAAACACAATATAAATAATTTATGATAGTATTGTATCTAATTATGTGTTCAGTAGAGTATGATTATTTGGTAAGATATTATTTTTGTTTTCTTACAAAGTAGCGTCGTATATTATGAACACACCCGTTTGACATAACTTTTGAACACTAATAATCGTTTTCGATTTTTAAAAATAAACTTGTCATAAATATCTATATTTGTTGGATGTTATCGGATATTTTATTTTTTGAACATCGCTGAGAGCTTACATTTAATTGTTATTGTTTGAACAAAGCAATTTAGATTTAAAATTGTGAAAAGTGAAGATCAGGGGAAATTAACAAAATACACAAAATGGAAAATGTTCAATTACCGACGATAAATTTTAAAGACTTCATTAAAAAAGTTACTGTGTGAGAGTAATAAAGTAAACAGGTAAATTTTAGTTATTAAGCATTTTTTAATGTTGTCATTGGGTGTCTATTATGCGTGAAAAGCTTGAATTTTTTTCCCTATATGCACCTACTGAAACGATGATTTTTTTCTACCTATTTAATCATAAATCAGTAAAAACCACTACAACTCAATGTTGTTTATACAATTTTATAAATAAATAAGAGGTAAATGTCATCCCCACAACGTGAAAAATGTCTTAGTAAATTTTCTCCTAAGAACGCGATAAGCCATATTATACTGAAACTAACCTGACATAACCAAAGAACACCACATATTCTCATAAATTGCTTCAGTCTAAATGCAAAAAATATAACGAGAGTGAGAACAGCACATATAAAAAAATAATGCTCTGCATTCGTACCTACTGTAATCAAGTGTGTCAAAAATACTTATTTTAAGTTTACACGAAGACAAGATAATCAGTTTTACGTTTTAAGCGTAAGTTTTGGGATTATGAAATATCGTAGTAGTAAAACAACGAACAAACTCACAATGACCTAGCCGGGAGTTAAACGCGGTTAAAGGCGTAATAGGCGAAATCACCAACCAGTATACGACGAGGCGGATTAATCTCCACTTGATTCTCTTTTCCGGGATTTTTACTTACTAGCCATCAAGTCGACAACTCACCATTTTTACAATGTAAAAGAGCTGAATTAATAATCGAATTCTTCAAAATTCTCTCGGCACAACGTAAAAATTATTCTGGATAATTATCCAATCATGTTTGATTTCTGGTTAAAAGTTTTGACTCCTAGATCTATTATTTTTTGGTCTGATTAACCTCAACTCCTTTTCGGTGGATGCCAACTATGTTCGGTGGTTGGTTGGCCACAAAATTGATCGGTTGGTTTACGGACACCTAACTTCAGGTAAATTCCCGTCATAATTAAACTCGATCAATTAGAGGTATACAGGCAAAATACGTACTCCAGTTCACTCTTGGTTTGCTGGCTTTCCGAAAACTGTTTACCTTCCAAACTTTTAAAATTTATTTTCTTTAAAACAAATAAAATGAAATGATCATAAAAACATGAATTAAAAATTTTTTTACTGTATTTTTCTATCTTTTCTCCTCTTACTATAACAATCAAATAACACCCCCTTTTTAGAAAGTAGGTACCTACCTATGTTTCAAAATTTTGGCAGTTTTATTTTATTATATTACGGCATTATCGAGCAAACGATCTTTATATATTATGGATTAAAAATATCTATATTTTCTATATGTAAAGCTATTAAGTACTGAATATTTATTTATTTGCCCGCCTTGTGGTGAAATGATTAGCGCGTTTGGTTGCCGTGTAAAGTTCAAGGGTTCATTGGGAAGTTGTTTGATATTTGTTTACCTCAGTATTTGTTGTTTTATTGGATTGGCATTTAAAGCGTAAGATTGATCCTTTCATGTAACAAATATTCAATGCTGTCCTTTATGCACTGAAAGTTCATATAGGGGAATAATAATTAATAATAATCTTTTTTTATTTATTATTTTTTATTAACTGAAAATAATGATGCAGATTACACTAATGGAGCTAATGTTACTAATTGTACCATTTTAAAAACAAATAACTTAACAAAGGAATATTTTTTTTTTTTTTTATCCTGAAAAAGATAATCGTAACCCAACCACGCTTTAAAACTGCAAAACTTTATTAATTTTGAAAGTTCTATTCGGCAGTAAATTAAAAAGTGTTACGAAAGTATTAAAAAATAAAAGAATTTTAATTAACCAGCAGTATTTCGGAAGAACGTCAGAAGCTGTGTAGTATTTTTTTTTACACTTCTAAAATTTAAACAATGTTTTTGCAGACAAAGCAACCTTCACTATTCTGCGAATGTTTAAACATCAATACTTCTGCATAATTTTGTCCTTTACATGAGTATTTTAATCAATAACAATGTATTTGATTGACGTCGTTTAAGTTACTTAGAAAAACGTCACACAAAGCGTATGCTTTAGTCATATAAATTATACGTAAGGTACTGTTTTTATTTTTCCTTCTTTGTAAATAAATATTCAAATCTCCCCTCTGTGACAAAGGAATAAATATAACCGAAGCATTAACATCTTAATGTCCTCACTGAGTAATCAGTGCTTAGAACATTTCAATCATTCGCTGTAAATCATAACCCACACGAAATGTTCCAATAACTCAAAGGGGTGTCCACACCCTTTTATTGTTTCATAAATACCAAGCCAAAAAGAACCAAAATAACAAAAAATATAGTTAAATGGTCCCAAGCCACCGTAAATGGTTTCGTTTGATGGCAAATGCTCAAAAGTAAAGATTTGAATTTGAGAGATGCGAAGATTGTGTACCCAAGTCTTGAAATGTTTTTACAAGTTGCTCGCTTATGGTTGATCTAAACGTGGTTGCGTTCGATATTCTCGCAACTTAATTTTGTAATGAATTGTAACGGAAATACTATTTTCTTTTATACCGCTTTCGTTGCATACAATTTTACGCTTATGATATTATTGAGTAATCAAAGCGTCACAATTTAGTTTATATTTTGATTCTCGGTTTGAAATCAAACATTTTGATTACGGTTTTTATTGCCTACACTTTTATGGATGGATTAAATATGCTAATATTGTCGTAATAAAATTCACACACAATAATTGGTATTTTTCATGCTCCAGAATGGGTGACTTTTAATGATTAGGTAGAGGAAACTAGAGGCGAAACGAATCGAATAAGAGGCATGTAATGTTATATTAATCTGCATATGTTTGTGGTACCTTTTAAGCATCACTTTTACTTGGTATAATTTGGGGTCTATTCTATCATTACTTTATTCTGAAACCGCTTTATTATATATTAAATCGTAAAATTAAGTACCTACATTTGTTATTTTACTAACCCCCCCCCCCCCCGTAAAGTAGAAGGTAAACGTTTTGTTAATTTTATTTTTTATTAATATTTATATTATTGGTTGCCAATAAATTAATCACAGATGATATCCAAAAATAATATGCTTGATGTTTTTAAAAAATATAGATAAAAATCAAAGCAATTTAAATAAAGAAATATATAGGTACCTACTAAGTACGAACCAAAAATAATTTTAAATGAAATAAGTTGATGCAAATGAAATAAAATATTTGAAGAAAGGTTGTGTATTATAACATCAATGACCCTTAATTGACTTATACATCTCGTAATAGAATTTTTTAAATACGATGTGTACGAGGAAAAGTATTGATCAATCCTACATATTACGTTTCCGCATAGATTGAGAACCGAACTCACTTGAATTAGAATTTTTTGAATTAATTTATTCTTTCATTGTTTTGGTTTTCTTTTGAGCCGATGGTAAAAGCTATTGTGTTAAGATGTAGTTAAGCGCTCCATAGTAATGCACTCGTAAACAACGCTAACCGAGATACCCTCTCAGCGCCATTTTAGTTTTTTTGCCCGCCCAAATAACCTGCAATAAAATCCTCCGAAAACGCAAACATGAATGAATGCTACTTCAAATTGTGGTTAGGTAGCTCGGCCATTCAATGTTCTTGTATCAATTTATGTTCCAAACGCCGATGGAAAATACAAGGAAACCGTCTCTTAGTGGGTACATAATCACTTAAAAAGCCAACTATTCGAATTTCTTCAATTAAATTAAAAATGAACACTTTTACCATGAATCGAACTGCGCTTTTAGTTATACATATTTTTTATTAAAACAATATAACATGTTATAATATAAATAATGTCTTCATTATTGTTTAAGAACTAGAAACGTAAATATTTCCGAATCGTGGCGCCGCCATTAAAAACGCAACATTGCATTGTATTAAATCTCCATCGCTTATGCAGAAATTAAATTGATCTCTTTCATCTTTTACGATGGCCGATAATTTACAATAATGGTTGAAAAGCCTTGTTAAATTGTCTGCCTAAGTACCTTCTGTATTATTCAAACTGTTTTTCGTTGTTTGGGGGACGCAGATATTGTAAGGATTTTAAAACCACGAGATCAGAAACATTAAAATAAAGAGAGACAAAATAATTATTTTTAGTTAATTGACCGTAAAAAATAATTAGATTCCCAGGAGTTGGATAAAACACATCACATTACACTTACAAATGTATGTTTTAAAATAGCCCATGACTCAAAACGCATTTCTTTTAAACTCACGAGTGTCTTGATGGTGTGTTGTGACATGAAATCACAATTGAAGTGTCACCACTACACCCACACATAAGTTAGCAAGGGGTAGTTTCCCTCCAGTCGGCAGTCACAGCCCTTAACAGGGTACTATATAGAGGGATTTCACTACCCCATAGACACAGATTCTACCCCTAAATAACCTTCTGTAGGCTGTATCGACCGCCCATGCCCTAAATTTTTGCACCATGTTAATATGTGCTTCACCTTCGTATCAATTCCATGCCACCTTTTATAAAAATGCGTATACATCGTTGCAGGCGTGTCCAGGATATTTATAAAATAATTATTTTCACTGTCAATGTCGACAATTTTCAGGCTGAAATATCAATGTTTTTTTGTAGTTTTTAATCTAAGCTTTTTCCAAAGCTGCGCTGCGATAAGCTTTCGAGCGCTTCCTCGCTATCTTCGATTATATTGGACGTGTAAAATCTTTATATGGAATGTTTGTTGATTGATATCAGTAAATCAGTTAGTATAGTATCAGACATGCGTTTATTAAATCCTTTTGTACTACCGAAGCAGAGGCGACCGACCTTAACCTGTAATAACACTTGATTATAATTTCCTATCAGACTTAACTAATTACTTGAGATACAGATAATTTTATTTCACCTACTAATGATAAAACATTTTCCGAAAAAATTCAAAAAAATATGCACGCCAGTTCCACTATGCAGAAATTGTCTTGTTTTATTTACATTAGAATTATGTACGAAAAAAACTTTACTCAAGGTTTGAAACATGTCCTTTTGGTGCATAGTTCTATATGCTTAGCTTTAAAAGACTATGTTAAATAATTCCTCTAGAGACGGTGCTTATACATCATGTTACATTAGGCGAAATATGACATATCTTGAAATACATAGATAGTTCAGTGTGTAGTGTTAGTAACCAAACTAAGAATGTTGAGGGAACTATTGCAGCTTTCGAAAGAAGAATCCTCAGAGTTGTCTATAGCCCTGAAAGAAAAAACAACCATTGGCGTCGTCGCTACAATAGGGAGCTATACAAATCTACAGATTGCCCGATCTAATCAACTCCGTAAAGATGGGGCGCTTGAGGTGGGCTAGCCATATATTTAGAATGGACGACGAATACCCCATGAAACGCCTAACTCTCTCTGTGCCACGAGGATGACGAAGACCAGAAAGGCCAAAAATGCAATGAATGGACTGCATCAGTGCGGGTATGACAATGTTGGAATAGAGGAACTGGAGAGGAAGGGCAGCAGACCGGCAAGAGTGGAGGAGGCTTCTGAATTCAGTCAAAGTCCACCCAGGACCCAGGGCTGTCGAGCTTATGATGATGATGATGTTTGATATTGAGATAATGAGATTGAAATGTCACTATCTTAATGTTCGGGTTGTTCCTTTCTTCTTATTTTTCCATCGCATCCCCTCTCCTCTCCTCTTTTCATGGCATAGTGTAAATTTTTAGTTCATTTTTGTTTGGAATTTTTGTATGATATTATGAGATTCTGCATAATTACCTAGAATATGTCCGTGTACTTGTAATTTTCTCAAACTGAACGGTTTGGGTAGGTAGGAAGAAATTGCTTTAAGGCAATATGTCCGCTCTTATATATATATATATATATATATAAATACATATATATATATATATATATATATATATATATATAATATACATATACAATATATAAAGTGTTAAAAAATTGATCGGAACCAGCATGAACACGATCACAATACTAGAGAAAAGAACAAAATTAGACTTCTATTTAGGAAAAAGGCAAAGTCACAAAATTCAATTTTATTTAAAGCAATTAAAAAGTATTACGAAATGGAAAAAAATATTTATGAAGAAAAAAACATATCAAAATTTAAAATAATGGTCAATGGATAAACAATTTATAAATTAAATATATTTTCAATGTTATTATTAGAACACACATAACAATATGTATGATATGTGTGCCCTACTTTAAGATTTAAATTAAAAAAATAAAAAAAAACAATGTTCGTAACCAATAATTTAATTTACTACATTGGCATGTATGTAAGCTTTGATATATAAAATCACAATCAATATCAACAAGCTGTATTTTCATTCATGACATCTTCACCGTACACTGCGCAAATATTGCAAGCAGCTTTGTCAACATTATTCCCTCGATTCAACACGAACAAGTGGAGGTGTCGAAAATGCTCAATTTTGTCCACTTGAAATTTGATTTTGAAGGCATGTAATCAAATAGAATAATATATATGTAACGTTAAAGCGAATAAATGACGTCCAACCTTTACTACATTGTTATAATTTTAGTGCTCATTTTTTAATTTGGGAAAAAACGGACACTACTTATGTAAATACCTAATATTATATTCGAATATACTAATATATTCATTAGATTTTTAAAATTATTTTATTTTATTCAAATTAAAAGGTACGTTTGGTAGCTTTAGCGGCTAACCTTTGAAGTGTCGGTAAATCGAAAGGCAGACCCATCACCCATAGTGGCACACTTCTGACGTATGGCAGCTGGGACGCCCTATCATTACACCAGTCATCAGACGTCCATACAAATTACATAAGATAGATATTAATATTAAAAATAATAAAGCATAAATTGTTTCACCCGCCTTAATAAAGATATCTGTAATTTTTATCATATTACCGATGGTGCATACGAAACTATATTAGAACACCAAATGCAGCGTATCTCGATCACCCGTCATGAGAAGGTAAGATGATCAGTCTTACGCTTCAGGCGCCAGTCCAGGGATGGTGAAATTTTAAAGTGTTTCATCTCGAACCTACCAGCGATCGAACCCTGGACATTAACAAGCATAGCAAGCGAATGCGCCAAATATAACACGTCGAGATGGGCTAATCTCCACTCGATTTAGCCTTTCAAGATTTTTACCTGAGAGTTGTCATAGAGCCGAAAACACTCGTCCTGAATTCTTCGTCCGCCCGGACATAGAAAAATGAATAAAGATCATCATAATGTCTCTTTCCGTACCTAGTAGTGAATAGGGCACTACGTTGGTACAACAATAATGTAGCGTATTTCGATCATCTGCTGCATGAAGGTTAGGTGATCAGATCAGTAGGTATGGCAATAGTAGTTACTTAAAATAAACAGTCATCATATTTAGGTAGGTACCTAATTATTATTTTTATTTTGATAGGTTAATGGTTTGTGACAATTCAACAAAAATTAGCAGCATGTAAATGCTTTTACATAATATATCAATACCACCGAGAATTGTCGTACAATTATAATAATTATTTGATTTTATTCATTATGGAATTCCAAATTAGTACTCGAGTATTGCGTGTTATAGGACAGCTGTATAATTCGTAAATTTGAATGAATATATAAAACATAATCTACACACAGGTTATACTAATTAAAATAATAGTTTTTGTAATTGAATAATAGTAAAATATAATTGTTTTACTTCAGACAAAATAAACATATCCGTAGATAATATTAAATAGATGCACAAATGATGCAACATTTCTATAAACAAATGCGTATCTCAAATGCACGTGTAATTAGAAAAACACCATGGAGGTCTTAGCTGCTTGTCAACATGCATTATTTATATTATAATCGGCGGGCACCGTCACCTTGGCGAAGTTGCTAAGACACTTGCCTCATTAAAGTTCCGAGTTCGATATTAGGTGAAATTAATTCAATGAGATGTGTTCTGTGCTGTAATTCAATTCTGCAATTGAGTCTTTGGTATGTTGTGGTGCATAAACCGTTTTGTTCAACACATCAGGCTTACAGGTTTGTTTCAGCTTTCAGGTACATAGCTGGTTTATTTATTTATTTACTGACGTATTAAGTTCATTCAACAATGGTAAATACATTTCTTTATAATATACACAGGTACAATTGAAATAAAATACAACTAAAGAAAATTAAAGCTAGGAAAAACATTAAAGAATAATTACTACCTCGTTATCTCCGTGCACGTAGCCAGTCTTACCTCTCAGTTATTACAATTTATAAAAATAAAATAAGCTTATCAATGTTTTGAGTATTCCAAATGATTGGAGACAGGCTGGATTTCCTCCCTAGGGAATTATTTAGATCTAATAGGTAAATGTTGCACAGTGTGAAAAGTGGCCACTTAAACCAGCCAATGACAGGTCAGAAACCCCGTAAAAGCCTAGATTTCCCTCTGTCGAAACAAATTGAGAGGTAAAAACGTAGTTTATAAATTTTATAAATAAGAAGCATAATGAAACGTGATAAATTAGATTATAAAGAGTGAAAAAAATAATGCCGATGAATATCAGGATGTTTTAATTGTTCTAATTTACTATAGGTGTAAGTACCTCAGAATTTATATTATATTTTAATTAAATAGTTCAATATAGTTGCTCAGACTTAGGAAAAAAAACAAGTAGCTACTTTCTTAAGAGATTTTTAATTATCAAATAATATTCAAATCTTTTGTAGCGTCAAAGCTTTCACCAAAACAAAAGACTTCAACGTTTAATAATACAACACAATAATTCTACTGATAGTTTAGAATAATTAATCGCGGAATGAGTGTTAATACTCTTGTGTATTAAAGTACCAATTACAACAACCGATTATTGCAGGTTTTTTGCTAACAGCAATTATATCAGCCCGCTATCAATTAAGACACAAGTCTTAACCATAATTTAAATAATCAAAAACGTTTTCAAAAGCAAAGTCATAGATTCCGACGGCGACGGTAAGAGATTCGATGGCCATAGACGTGGACGATCGTATATGTTGATGAACATAGATATTGACGATACCTCTACTCTGCCGAATAATTTAAAGTTTGACGTTTTGGATTCTCAGTGCTATCTCCGTATGCGGGGCAATGATTTGGTATTATTTGATTTCGACTGCTAAACAAAGGGAGAACGAAGTATTTTGAATCTGATTGATGTGAGGTGTAATTAGGGAGACGTTTTAATAATACCATTAGTAAGAGATGTCGGAGATTGGTTGTGGAGGGGGTAGGATCTTTCGAATGGTGCGTCAAGCCAGAGGTAGGTAAACCAATTGACAGATATTTATGTTAACGTTTCTATTATTTTAATTTTAAAACAATATCATTTTTTTATTTAATCGGCATCACGATAACACAATATTATAATTTATGATTCGAAATTGAGAACACTGTTTATGATCAAATAATTAATTATGAACAAATCACAAACGGCCATCGATTTATTTATATAAGATGCGAGGAGTTCTTCGACGAAACAGAAAACGTTAGTTACACTAATTTTGATCGGTAAATTAAATTGAGTAACGCAAGTTCGATGAATAATTATTAAATACGTTTTAATGGGCATATATGTTTTATTTGCGTAGCTCATTCTCGGCGACTCTTGGCTAGATATAAAAATGTAGCAAAATACAGGGACCTTTTAAATAGTAGCTAAATACGTTAGTTACTATGCTCTGAGGCTTCTGTGTAAAAAAATATTTTTTCTATGTATTCGACATTTACATTTTTTATTAACTGCTGATATATTTTCCCCATACACTGTTTAATTTTACAATTCGAATGTATGAATGTAAAAAAAAAAACAGAGAAAAATGATTTTTGAATACAGATAAATTAAATCTGAAATGATGTTCAATATACAGATTTTATAGACGAAGAAACGTTGATAATATTAGAAATTCAGCATACCTATATAAATTTATTTCTTTTGAATTTCAAAACTGTACATTTATTAGTAACAGACGTAAAAAAGTATCGTGATTCGTGCTATTTTGTAAGATACGTGATAGAAAACAATGGAGATCTATTTTATTGATTTGAATCCGAGTGTATCAGATTTGATAGTTTGCATGTCTGCCCGAGTTTAGTCCAAAAATAAAATAAATGAACAATCGTGGTCAGAACCATTCTGGATAACTCGTAATTGATTGCTTTTTTTAAAGTAGGGTTTGTTTAATTTTAACACGCAAGAATGCCTCGAACATTCAGATTTTTTATTCAATTGGATAGACTGAAACTATGGTAATTTTAATAAATATTTCATTTCAACAGTATTTTTTGTTGAAAAAATGTCAGAAAAGTCAATTTTCACAAATAATACAATAATTACTTTATTCTTTATAGTTTGAACGCAATTTTATTCTTATAAATATTGGGTGTTAACATAACTTGTGTCAGTTTTTTTTCCAAGCTAATAGTGAAATTACGATAATTTCAGTACCAATGGCTATTTCGACCTAAAAGACACGGAGCGTTCCGGACGACCGACCAGTGGACTTCGATGAGGACCGCTTAAAACACATTATTCATTAAGATCCCCTTCAAACTACCGTCGAATTAGCTGAGCAGATGAATTGTTGTCACATGACTGTATTCCACCATTTTGAATCGTCAGATCGTCTTTGAAACACAAAAACCATCGACGAGCTGTCCTTTCATTCTTAACACCTTCACCGCACATTGCGCAAATATCAGCAGCGTTATTCCTTCGATTATACTCACTCGAAAATACTCACTTTCGTCTTGAAATTAAAATAACACACGTTACGTAAAAGCAAACACAACATCTTGAAGGCAGAATATTTTTTTTCGAATATTGCACCTTTAAGCATTTTTTTTTCTTTTGGTGCTCATTTTTAAATTTGGAAAAAAACGCACTTATCTTATGGTAACACCTAAAATAGTAATTTATAGGTCAAAGAGAAAATTAATCAAAATGTGTGCCGTTTTTATCAATATTAATGAAAATTCTTATTCTTCAGCGACACCCATATTCTATGTTGTCTTTATATTACCAAAACGAATGTTTGCAACGTAAATTCGTTATCTTTACATCAAACAATATATTTATTTAAAACTAATTGAAACGTACAAGCTAACGTATTTTTTTTAATCTACCTGCTTTCTTTCCTCGTATTAGGTATATTTTTAAAATATACCAGTTTATTATTCATAAATTGAATATTATTTAACACGTTACTACCTCTCTTAGGGAGTTCGTTTTACAAAAATATACATGTATATTCTATTTGTTTATCTATTGAATAATTTTACGTCTTATTAATTTCAATATGTGTTTGAAGATTTTACTGTAACAAAAAGATATCAAATGAATAAGTCATAGAGATCCTTAAATAAAATTGATTAGTTTTATAATCAGAAAAGATTTGGGACGCCTGATGAGGAGTAAGGTCAGATCTAAGCCGCTCTCATTCCGCTCGTGTCAGTTTTAATTGCATTTTTCACCTTTAGCACTTCATAATATGAATGTTGAAGATATGGAAATATTACATTTAATCAACGTACTCATAATAATGCTTTTAGAACATTATCGATTCGCGTCAATGTTTCAAAACCGATGTTAAAATTATTCAAAAGGCACAGGATACAAATAAAAAGGGAAACATCATGTTTTTTTTACAATTTTAAATTAATAAGGGTCTATGAAATACTGTCGAGTAAAACAAATCTGCTTATTAGCAGCATAAAAAATATTTTTAAAATTACAATTTTGATTCCCAGGAAAACAGTCCATTGCATTGGCCACGCTTCTAATACGTCACGATTCGGGTAAATTTTGAACTTTGTTTGTGACCGTTTAAATTTGAATAAAACATCGTCACAAATTTTTACGTCTCAATGATCAAGGCAAAACATGTCGCGTTTTTAGGTACCTATTTTTTGATTATTTTTTTTTTCAGTTATGTTTCTCCAAAACATTTCTCCACAATATCCATACTGATTGCAAAAAAATCTACGTCAGTTTCATATATTTTTATCGGTATTTGTAGTATGTGATATTTTCTATTCAAAGCGCAAAATATTTTTTATTTTATTTTAGTTAATTCTTCAAATTCGAGGTAGGTACTAGTGTGAAATTAAATTTTATAAAAATCTACCATATCTAGTGAATCATCTATCAAAAAACAGATATGTTTTTATAAAACCATTTACCAACTTTTCTATGTCTACCGGTTTCGAGACGTACACGTCTCTTTGTCAGGGCAGCAATTAAACCAACATAGAACAAAGAAACGAATCAGATATTTTTTATTTGAGAATATTTTCAGTTAATTAAGTCATATTTTCACTGATTTGAATGATACCAAGTTTTCATCAATACCCACTCTAAAGTGCGACTTTAAATAAATCTCTACATTATCACGGTTGGCACTGCTTTACCGATCAAATCAATTGATTTTTGTATGACAAATTCAAGATGAAGATTTACAAACGTTTTAAAAAAATGTCCGGTTGTATTTGCTTGAATAATATTCTTTGTGTATTCATATATTTAAGTGTGCTGGTAATTTAATTTGTAATGTTATGTATTTAAACATAAAAAAAACATTTACTATGTCTAATGTATTGACATATTTTATAAACTATACATACTCGTATGACATGTTATGTAAAGATATTAAAATATTTTTACACAACGAGTGTTCATATTAAGCCTGGAAGTACACGAATAATACATTAAAATTCCCCGTTTAAATAAATCAATATGTGAAGGTGTATTGAAGTTGTCTAAGCTCTGCCGAATGCTCACTATCAAATTAAAATTATTATTATCATTTAGATTTTTGGCGATTCATACATACGTATTCAATTTCACAGCGACCTATCTATTATACTTGTAAAGTTGATACAATTTGATTCTTTCCATCAAAATAGACACAATGCTAGGGGCTGTAAAAAACGGCAGGGGACGATGATATAGAAATAAAAAGTAAATAG
This sequence comes from Micrasema longulum, assembly GCF_059751315.1. NCBI lineage: Eukaryota > Metazoa > Arthropoda > Insecta > Trichoptera > Brachycentridae > Micrasema > Micrasema longulum. The sequence continues at coordinate 906,763 of NW_028277484.1, read as the reverse complement.
AAAAATGCACGCGTTAGAAAGGGATGCACGCGGGGCATGTGAAAAAACAATTTCAAACATGGCTACTGCAGTTGTTTTGTTTTGCTGTATCATTCTAGAGAGATCGGGTCCTTTGTAGGGCACTTATGCGGATATTAGATGGCATAGGGCGATCCACAATGCCGGATGGATGTATGAAAGTTGCACGGATGCCTGGATCTCCAGATATTATGCATTTTAATATTCCATTGTGATTTTGCAACCGAAGTTAACTAATTTGAGTTGTGAGGATTCAACAGCAAAAATATTGCTTTAGGCTCAGTTTCGGGGTACGTTTTCCCAAATAAATATTAAATACGTCAAATTTTTAATAAAATGCAAGTTATTTATTTATCACCAAATACGTCTCTCTTGCTTTTTAAGATTTTGTTTAAAATTCTACACTTAGTACGTTGTATTATGACGATTTTCAAATGGGAGCAAAATTCGTTAAAAAGTCTCAATACATTGAAATAATAATGTGTTCTTGGAATAATCGAGAAATGGATACTTAGTCAATATAGTTTAAAAAATAAAAAAAACCGGCTAAGCCTCTTTTGTAGAGGCTTGTCAGCAGGTGGGAAATAGGATATGAAAGGAAGTTATGAAAAATATACCGCAACACCCAGACCAGTTGAAAAAAAAAAATATTCTTGGATTTTTTTCTTGCAACTGGCGGGAATCGAACCTGCGACGCTAGTTTCACAGTTTACTGTCTTACCAACTGCGCCCCGGCGCCTGCTACGGTGCGGTATGTTCCTAGACTGGCCCCTGACGCATGAGGCTGATCACCGTACCTTCATGTAACGGATGATCTAGATTCGCTGCAATTGGTGTAGAAATGCATTGCTCTATGCACCATCTGGTGCCTACCGGGGTGTGACGAAATGTAGATAGAATTATTTACAATTTGAAAGCTATTTATTGTTCTTTTTCTGTATGTTTGCGAAAGTATTTTTAATGTAAAGTAATAATTTTAATATGCCGATCGATACGTAGTTAAATTATTTAACACAGAAAATCAAATGTAGTGCTTTAGATATGAATTTAAAGTAACTAATTACTTATAAAATGACATTAAGAAACTAGTATTTTTTTGTACTTTGCAGATGTTTTGAATAATGACTTACGATAAACATTTCTGATTCAGAAAGCTTTCGATAGAAGTGGAATTAAATTACGCAATATAGTTTTTTACTCTTATGATAAACGAGTGTCTAATGTCTTATACATCGGTTGCAGTCGGTAAAAATGATTCCCCACTCCATCCATTGTTGCCTCATCATGCTGATCTGTTACATTTAATATTAGTTCTTTTTATTCAAAAGAGATTATTGTTCCCGTGGCAATATTAGTTTTTTGGTTCCCTACCCGCCGCGCCGTGCAATACCTACCTACACACACACCGAATAGTAATTAACAATAGGGACTACTGAATTGAAAGGCATATTCATATTTGAATGATGAGTGTAGGGAGACTGGTGCTTATGTTCGATCGTTTCGGAGAACCATTTAGATGGTTCGTTTATTTTTTACGAATCAACGTTTGGCCGGGTCTTTGTACTCATTATAGGTCTAAAAAATCAGTGTTAAATTATTAAAACAGCTATTTTCGAAAATAAATATTTAAAAAATAACATATTTCCATTTTTCAATTAAGAGTCCCGCTGAATTGCTAACATGAAATTCGTCAGCAGATTCTTAAAAAATATTTTTTTAAATCACTTAACCTACATCAATAATTTATTTTTTTACTACCACTGAGATAAAATATATATAGATAACACTCCATACAAATCTGATCTAAGAAGTCGTCCCCAAAGGAAAGGACTGACCAGCGGAGGGAGCAAGTATCGGCACGTCATATCACGTTGACTTTGACAAGCAAAACAAGTAGTAAAGTAAAAAGCACGGACTTTTCACATAGGTCTACTGTAAGTTCTATTCAGTATGTCGCTCCCTTCCACACAAACGTAATCTTTGTTTATCGTTTTACCATACGCCCAACTAACTGAGCAGGACAGAGACTGGAGATATCTGGTAACATAAATAAAATGTTTTTAACATTATAATAGCTATTTTAAACAAGTATTGATTGAAATAAAAATATTACTTAGCGGTGAAAAGTTATACCATCGCTTTTACAGATCGATTTGTGCAGTATCTTAGCGTACATTTAGGCATTTTAGTAATTGCGAGGAGAAAAGTAGCCGGTAAACATTGGCAATAAAATAAAGTCCGTTCTATCAAACATGCCAATTGGCCGCAGGTTGAGGGAACATCTTTCGTACGCTCATGTTTATACCTCAATGGTTATTACTTAAATTAATATTTTGGGGCCTCCGTGATGTAGTGGCTAAGACGCTTGACTCGCGCATGAAAGGTTTCGGGTTTGATTCCCACTGAAAACACAACAATGAAATGCGTTTTTTTCTCAAGTCTGAGTGTTTTGTGCCATAATCAAATATTGTAATTGGGCCTCCTGGTCTGCTGTGGTTCTAGAAAAAAATCGTGTTTCAATAATAAAAATATCTTATAAAAACTTTTTCCATCGACCACAATTTTTGCACACCTACGTCTCACTTTTGTATTCAATCTACAATTCTTAATATTGTTTGGTAACATGTTAAACATTTGAAATAAACTTTAATTCGAGAAATCAGTGATGGTTTATTAATCCGTATTTTATATGTGATAGGGTAATTTTAAGTCGAAGAAAATATTTAATAAATGTGTGGAAATGAACATGTTTTAATTGTCGTTTGCTTTATTTTGATTTATTTTCTGTTTTCGTTGTTTATGAGTTACCTTTAAAATGAAAAAAAAGTATGCACATAATTACCTTGTACTCGTATTTGTAGGAATTAAAGTAGAACTGTTTGAAATTCGAAGTAAAACTCCCCATTGTGAAAAATTTAATTGTACTCCTTTGATTGACTCAAGTATTTGCATAAACACCCTCTGTAATGTTCGTAATTTGATACGGTGTAATATTTTCGCAAATTCTTTTTCGAGATATTCCATGTGGGTTGTCTAGGTAGGTGCCTAACGCTATATATCCATAATACGTATATCACGGGGGTGGCGAATCAAACTAACGAAGGGGTTAGACAAGGCCTCAGTTGTATTTTAAATCGCGGGAACATCTAGAATTAAAGAATGTGATTAATTGCATAAATGGAAAAAGGAATGCGGAGAGGTGAGCACCTTTCATAATTCTCTCTACCAGACGATGAAATTTTGAACGAGGATTTTTAATTAGACTAATAAACCCAATGCATGGGCCTCAGAAAACAAAGCGTCACAATATGATTAAATTAAAATTGCAGTCGGATTTTTATTTTGCATTTTGATATGCAAGCGAAATGAAAATCAATTAAATAAATTGCAAGGTCAAAATCAGTAACTTTGTTTGATGATTAAATGACTGTGGGGTATTATATTATCATGAAAACAGCGCTCAAATTAATTTCAAACTGGTTTATATCATATTATTCCCAATAAGTTTTGGTACATTTAAGTTGTTTACCACTACACTCATCAGCTTCCGTGCGTGTATGTGTATATGAACAATTCAATATACGTCAGTTTGTTAAGAGATGCATCTTTTTAATCAAAATACTTTAAATACAATTTTTGATTATAAAAACGAATTAAGTGCTATATTTTAAGTAGGTAATTTAATCAACAATGGACACATAATATATAATCAACTGCAAAATAACATTATTATTATTAATACGAAACTTTCCTATGCACATTAAAGTATTTGACATTTTATGAAATTACCATATATTAATTTATTGCCATTTGAATGTGGTATAATATAAAACCCACACTGAGGACAAGAGTTGGTTTTCTTTTTGGTGAACTATTTAATTGAGTTTTTTTTCTGTTTTTTGTTTAAATATTTACAGAAGTATAATTTTGTAACAAATGCATTCGTAAAACTATATATTCTACTGCTTCCTCCTGGCTGTGTGTCCAATTTACTTGGAGTCAGTCAATTATATTATTTTTTCTAAAAGGTTTATGTATTATTTATAAAAATATAAGTACATCTGATTTGAGAGACTTATGGCCTTATTTATAAACCTGATATAAAGTTAAGCCAATGCAAAATAGTAAAATGAGGATGAGAAAACCATCCTTATTCTACCACTATAATAAGAAAGGTGTTTACATCCTTATTCTATTATTATATTTAGGCGTAAATTTATACCAGGTTTATAAGTAAAGCCCTTAGCGCTTAAATATGAGATATTAATGTGTACTTCTATGTTACGAATTATATCAAATATTCAAGCAAACAGTACGTGTATAACTGTATAAGTGTACTCCCATCGATAAGAATCACAATTCAAACATCGTGTCCTGATGATATTTTAAAATCAGGTAATTAATTTCGTTTTATTTTACTCGTATTTAGCTACTTAAAATGAAACCCTTTATCGTGCACGCAAATTATTCAGTTTGCTTTTTATTGCGTGTCTTGTATTACCTTTCTCCCTCTTTTGTATAGTTTCAAGTATCAGGTCATTCAAAAAGTCTTGTTTGAATTATTGCAATCAACTTGACTTCTTGAGGCAGTTGAAGCGATTCTGTCAGAACACTTCAAACGCAAGAATCGGAGTCACGACATTCGGAACAGTACTCCATATGGGCTATTATCAAGACACGAAACAAACATGAATTTGTTACATTTCAAAATGTTTATATACGATAAATCAATTGACGGGTTATAGAAACTCACAAATTGGCATTGCAGACTAATAAAATAACGTTAAATTTAATTTAACATAATCACCAAACAGAAAAAACATTGAAATGCTCAGGGTGGCTTTATTACTAATCATTATTTATCATTGTGGAAATAGTGAAATAATTTCCCCGTTCTTAAATACTTCTCTGCTCTACGGAGACATCTACACAGTACACAGAGAAAATTTTATTACAAGATTAAAGTATTCTGTGCAAATTTTATTACTATTGCGCATGTAACTCACTTCAATAAATTAAAAATTAAACTACCTTAATTTGATTATATTCCAATTTATTTTACAAAGAAAGATTCATGTATTGTGAGTAGACACTGTACCTACATAGATTCAAAATAAATAAAAATAATTCAAATATAGCAATTTTTAATTCCACTAAACAATAACAATGTTCAAATCAAATATAAAAAATGTTGTTATTTCGTGTAATAAAAGTAATATAAAAATAATTTTATACTATTATGTTATCTTTTTTAAAATCATTTTTATGATATCAACTCTACAGTTTTATGCTTTGTCTCTTATTTATTCTGAATTATTTTAATAGATTAGTTTTTTACGAAAATCACGAGGGCGCTGTACAATAAACATCACAGCTCGTCCCCACTACAAGGCACATAAGCGGTTGATATTCTAGTTTCCCATTTTAGATTATGCTCAATTTTAATAATATGTAACAGCTAGATTACAACACGTCTTGCAGCTACAGAGCAAACGGGTGGTTAGAAACCTACCCTCCATTGTTTATAATTCTTGTAATAAGAGTGCTGAAAGTATTATTTTTTAAATATATTTTATTAAGTGCGAAATTTCAAACTGAAAATCATTCCAAATGTATTGTGTTCTTAAAGACTTTTTTTGACAAAACGCGATACGTCGGTATTACAATATTTGATAACAGAAACGATTTGTAATGTCTTTGATGATAGCAAATGCCGTTTTCATATGACTGTAAAACATCGCGTTGTTAGCTACGGATTTGCTGGATCACATCTAAACGCAAGTTCTAACGCAGAATGCAAGGTGCGGGAGAACAGTGAGTAAAGAGTAGAGTACTAGTTGTTACCAAGTAGCGAGGTTGGGTGGTAGCAAGTAGCGAGTATACTAAATGCATTAGGTTGGAAGGTTGGGCGGTACGATGGCAGGAAACTAACGCATCAAGTTGCGAATCACGTTAGTTAGTTATTCCGACTTGATCTCCAATTATGACGTCACACGAACACTTGAAATGTGGAAATCGCTATTGCATGGGGCTATTTATAATTCGTAATATTATCGGATCGATTTCGTATTTACGTAGGTACGTGTTCGAGACCCAAGGAAGGCGGTAGGTAGATAATATTAATTGCCTTTAGCGAGAAGGGTTGCATTTTTACTGCATGCCTAGCCAATCTTAACGATTACTACTTAAATTACTTGCATATCTCATTTTTATAATATTATGGCACAGACTAACATGCGATTCGCCTCATAGGTACTTAAAATGCAACCAATTTATCTAATGAATTTTAGCTTATTGTTCAACGCTTATTATCCGACCGCTTATTGTTTAATTTTGTTATTTATTGATTATGCTTTACGCAAACATTTTATTTTGAGAGCCATTTAAAAAAAATGTCAATAGCTTACTATTAGAAAATAGGAATCGAGTTGGGGTAGAGTGGGATTCGAACTACGGACCTTTGAGCTGTGAGTCCGAGACACTAGCCACGGGACCACAACCCGATTCATTATTATTATTACGGAGTTTTGTTTTTGTTTAAATCATTTCAATGTGATGTAAAAAAAAAACATAAACAGGTACCTTACGTTCAAATATGACCCGGAATTTGTAAAAAAAAACAACTTTCGCTCAATTATTCATCAATATTTATTTTATCCACTTCAAAATAATCAACTTTAGATACCATACACATAATATGCGAACGTTTTTTACGATCTTTGTAGCACTTCTCTTAGGCCGATTTCAGAATGGTTTTCAGTTCCCTCTGCGTATTTTTGTTTATTACATCAGTTGAGTCAAAATGGTTTCCGCAAAGTGGTAATTTGAGTTTAGGAAACTGTTAAAAGTCCCACAGAGACAAATCAGACGAATACGGTGTATGGGGAGCGACTTTTACGTTGTTTTTGGCCAAATAATCGCACACAAGGAGAGACGTGTGAAACGGCGCCTTATTTTGATGCAAAAACTAAGAGTAATCTTTCCATATATATGCCTTTTTAGACAAAGACTCTCCCTCGAACGCTTCAATAGGCCTAAATAGCACTTTTTACTGACCGTCTGGTCTGTTGAAAGGAACTCCCAGTGCACAACACTTTGATAATTTAAGAAAACAGTCGACATCCTTGATTTTTAAAAGTTGAAGAAGAATATACAAAAATAGTTCCTTAAAGTGTTACTTAAATCATTATTTATTTAGTTAGGACTGTTTCAGAGTCCATCACAACACTGTTAAAACATAAATAATAATTTTATTTAGTCGTTAGAATATAAAATACTTAAAAATAAACAAAAATGGGCAAAAAACTTAAGAAGGAATAACGTGAGAAATAAAATTAATACCTTAGATCATACTAAAAGAATTATAAAATATAATAAAAATACGTTTATTCAAACACATTCCCAGCGTTCTAGTCAATTGACTTTTTTTGTATAATTTATAATTAACATCCTTTAATTGAGCATGGTAATTAAGGAAATGTATTATTTATGAATAAATTCAAAAGTGTCTTTTTTATCGTAGTAATCATTCGAAATAATCTCAAACGCATTGTTTTCTTTTATTTTAATTAAGTGCAGTTGATGTTTGCTTTTTAATTATATAGAATTGGTCATAATTCGTGGCGTTATGTCAGGTCTGTGTGTCTGTAAGAGATATCTCACACAATAATTGCACTGCAAACACATTGCATGCACTGTAATTGCGTTGAAGAAACACATGTGCTTGTGCGTACTTACTCCCTACACACCTACACAGTAGCTGAATGTTTATGAGGTTATCATTATAGGCAAGGTGTGTGATACTCACCTTAACTCTTACAATAATACAAAGTTAAAGTCATCTACAGATCATTGAATTTTTGTACGATTATTCCTTTTTTTCTACGGAAATATTATGCTTTTCCACCAAGTAATTGTCAATTTAACGTAGTTATACAGAAAGCAGCCAGCCATATAAAAGTGTAACTTAGATAATATCACTTTTGTGAATTGTTTGAATTATCAGATCTACACAACAGTTGGAATGTTTTGACTTCAGCAAATGATAAACAATGAATACATAAGTTTTTTTTTTCATATTACAAACAAGAATCTTATTATTTATTTGATCAGTTTTAATGACTTTTAAATGAAAATAAGATTTTTCTAGTGATGTGGGTGTTTTCTGCAAATTGAGAAATGCCTTTTTTGTGGTCGACACCATTTTCAGAATGTGATTAATACAGTTTTTGTCCGAATAATATATAAGGACATATGCAGGACACTACAAAATTCCATAAAATAGACATAAACACAAAAATGACTCATCTGACTATTTGAAAAATTATATTGGAGACAAATATAAAAATGAGACATAACATGACTTGACTTTAAAATACGTTTATACAACCCAAACTGGTTTCTGTCTGTACCAGAACAAAGTTTCGTAATTTTGAAAAGATGCGTAATGTATAAATTAACCAAACAATACAAAATATTTTTACAAGTATCCATAATATTAGATTCGTATCTCGGCTTACATATCGTGTAGATTTATCGTGTTATTCTCATGTTATACATATGGACTTACTATTAATAATGGACAGTTATGCAATCATATTACAAATGCTCTACTAAAATATTACGGTGAGATAGATCATAGGCGATATTATAACGAAGCGTAGTAATATAAACCCACCAGTGTGAATTTTGGGCTGCTCAGTAATTACTTTAATTGAGACATTCCACTTTTTATTAATATTTTATACGGATGCATGTATGGAAACTATATCTTTATCTATTTGATCTTATAAGTTTTGATACAAAATCGTAAATTTGATCAAAGAAAACCACGCGCACACAAGTGAAATCGATTAAAAAATTACATCTAATAAATCAAATTTAATATACACGCCCCTATGTTAATTTTTACATTGTCTGTATGCATTGTGTACTGTAGGTCTTATTCCATACACACCGGTTAAGATTTTGAATTTTTATCGTCGTTAAACCGTAATGGGTTTTCTGTACTCCATTGTTTTATTTTCTTACGCGTCAGCGCAAGACATTTGGCTAAACCAAACAAAAAGCTGCAATTTAAAATGAAAAACAGAAAATTCACTATGACTAGGATGGTTTCCTAGTAATTGAACACTTTAACTCTAATGGTAAAAAAAGGTAAACGTAAGAATTTATCTCCACTATAAAGTATACGCTTTTTTTGTGTGTTTTTTAAAAAAAATAACGCCCTACATTGATTTATTTAGAACCGTTAGATTTAGAATGTCCAATTACTGTAGCATGTGCAAATATATGGCTCCCACCTAATATATTAGAGAAAACTTAATATTCGTCTCAGGACTCGAGTTCTGAAGCACTTACTTACACTAATTTAATATATCATCAACATCATTCCCTTCCCGCAGCCAATGGCGCATAGGGCCCGGCATGGGCACACTTACCGCAGCCTTTCTTGATATTTTTTGTTACATGAAGTTAAGATTAGTCTTTTACTTCAAGTGCCAGTATAGGAATTATTAAATATTCCAGTGTAAAAAAAAAATTAAAGAACTTTTTGAAGCCGACTATGTCGGGAATCGAACCCAAGACCATTAGACTACGAGACGCACAAAAAGACACACAAAAGTGTTTTTTTTAATGTAAAAAAATGGCATATTTTTACAAAACAATTATGATTACTGTTCCAAATTTCTTAGTTGAAGGTGGGAATCGTAGAATTTTCATCATAATCATCAAACCATCACGCCGTTTCCCCGTAAGGGTAGGCAGAGATGATAGAACGCCACATCTCTCTATCTTTACATAGAGATCTCGCTTCCTCTACATTCATACATCTTCTAATGCACGCGCGCCTGTCCATCTTCAAGTATTTGTTGGATTTGGTCATGCCATGTCTTTCTCGGTCTTCCTCTATTTCTGCATCCATCAACATTCGCATTGTAAATATTCTTAGCCGTTCTTTCGCTGTCCATTCGTTCTACATGTCGAAACCAGCGCAGAGCTCATTTCTTGATTTTGTTGATAATGCATGTCTCAGCCTTACATAATGTACGGATCTCAACATTTGTGCATCTATCGTACATAGTTTTACCACACATTCGCCTGAGAGATCGCATTTCGACAGCATTCAGCCTACTTTCATCCCTGTTTTTCCAAGTCCATACTTCGCTAGCATACATCAAAGTCGGGACCATAGAATTATCTCCTTAAATTATAGTATTTAAGTTGTAAAAGTTTTAAACAAAAAAAAACAATATTTTAGTTCGAAAATTTGCAAACGGTTTACCAATTTTAAAGATGCCCTTTTGGACTTGTTTGACAAACAAGCGGGAACAATTTGTTTATTTTAACGTTCGTAAAAATAAATAATTTTAACACGAGTGTTCAGAATATTCCCGGCACAAACTACGCAATTGGTGAATTTCAAGCGCCAATTTTGAAAACAATGTCTTAATAAGGCAGTACTGAGTTAGTACGTTTTACCAGTTCAACATACACAAACGTGATGATGCATAGATTCCAATGATTGCAATGGATGGGACAGGTGGCGTGCAGACGGTTTCCGTAATCACAGGATGATTTATGAACCCGTACCTGGACGGCTCTGCCCGCTAATATGGAAAAGTGCTGAAATCAAATTACAATGGAAAAACGGACATATTACATTGGAATAAAATTGTTAGCTAAAATATAGTGCTGTATGATAAAAGAACAAAAAATCATTAAAAATGTTCTTGCGTTAAATTATAGTCAATGTAATAGTTGACATCGTTTCAATTTATGAAGGTACCGGACATGAAACCTTTTTTTTTTTTTTTTAAAAAGAGTCAATGCGATCTCTTAGACGACATTAATACTCTTATTACAGCGTGTCTTTATAATTTTTGTAACTTAAAGGTTAGACCATTAGTTGTACGTTTCAGGTGCAAACCACTGCCAGGCGACAGACAATACATATATTTTTTTAAATTATACTTCTCATACCAGTTTGTTTAATCAAGTACGTTAATGAGGAAATGTGAATGTTTAAACATATACCGAATGGTGAATGTAACACAGTGTGTAAAGTGGCCATTCAAACCAGCTAATGACAGGTAATAGGTCCTGTAAATGTTTAGACTTCCATATTTCTTTATCAAAAATTTTATCCCTCGGTTGCATCAAATTTAGATCATAATAACTCCCGAGGGATCAATTTTTATGTTTAATTTGTTCACCGATAGACACCAACACATTAATGCTTATTTAATATTCGAACGCCTTATATTTATACATAACTAGTAACAAACGTTATAATAAAAACCTTAAATTCAAATAAAATCATCAACATAGTTACCTTCTGTCATATTCAACTGGGAAAGGAGCTCCCAGCATATACATACAAGCACAAATCCCTCAATTTCGTTGAAAAATTAAAATGTATCAATCTTGTTAAGGTAACCGTTGGATATTAAGGCAAATTAATTTCAAAGGAACATGAATAGGTGGATTACTTTATACTTTTAAAAATCCAAGTCTCACCATAAGACATATTATAAATGAAGGCAGCTGGAAAGGGTTACTGACTGGTATTAGAATTAATCAGGGCTGATATTTTTATTTTAAGGGTTGAAATCTTTCACAAGTACTCTTGAAAAGAGAAATTAAAAATGTTGTATTGCTTCGGATTAAAAACAAAAATTAAAAACAGAAGATACAGGGCGTAACAAGAAAAATTTAACAAAAAAAGCTTATAATAAGTTAGGCACCTCTTGCAAGACTATTATGTTAATTATGTTTTATAAATTTTCTGTTTTATTCATCATTATTCCCTTTCCGCGCCTAATGGTGCATATTGCACTGCATTGTAACTCGATAATTTTTGCAAGTAATTAAGATGACCAGTCTTACGCTTCGGGCACCAGTCCAAGGAGGATGAAATATTCAAGGGTAAGAACTCATTTTAAATAAATATTTCATGTCAGCCATATCGGGAATTGACCCCAAGACCTCTTGCATAGTAGTCAAACGCGCTGACCACTACACAGCGAGGCCGAACATCAGTTTTATTACTTATTTCAAAATGATTTCTTAACTCATAGATAGCTTCAGGAACCAGTGCAAGCTTGTTTTGTCACAATTTCGTTTCGTTAGTTCGTTCGTTCGTCATATATCCATCTCATTCTACCGCAATCAAAACCATATTTATCTCTTGTTCTCTCTCATACAATACGATTGAACTTACGAAACGAATTAGTTACAGCATAAGGCCACTGTTCAGGGACAACGAAATAATGCAGAATAAAGACATATCGTTTGCTCAAAGCAACAGTTTTGATTTTTCAATTTTGATTTTCTGATTCAAAACCCGAAATTTCCGATTTTGTGATACACATAGAGATATGTAAATAACATAATTAAATTGGTGTTTTTAAGTAATAAAATATTGAAGTCAGATGGTTCATCTAGGTAAAAATAAAGTATTCATAATCTACTTTAAATAATTAAATTCCGTCAGACCCTTCGCATACCTCAAAGTCCGATAAGGCAACGAGGTCATCTTGGAATCAATCCTTAAGTTCATTATATTGTTTGTATAAGTATATTCACCTTATTGTTTTTGTTTTATAAATAACGAGCTAAACCTAGTAATGCTTCGCTAGTGCTTGATTTGAGTACTTGTATAGTATACTCGTAGATTAAATGAACGCAATCGAAAGTTTGATATCAATTTATATTCGTACATTAACAATTATCAATTTCTTACATTTGATTAGCTAGGCATTTATAATTAAGTAGTTTTAGTTTTTTTTTGTAATTTTTATATGAGTATAGAACTATTTATATTTTAAAAGATAAAAAATCTCCATCTTAAAACAGGCTGAGCCATGTTAGATAGAGACTATCTTAAACAGAGAACACTCCGTTTTCATTTTCTTTTTATTAGTTTTATATAAATTCCCTGTTTTTAAATGTTTCTTTATTTTATGCAGTAAATTTATAAAATAAAAAAACAAATAAATTTTAGTATTTAATTTAAAGTAGATATGCATATACTATAATTTTTTTTTCGTGTTTCGGGTTACATAAATTGTGACGATATTTTTATTTGGAAATTTCGCAGGTCTGTCTTTAAACCGTATCTTTTTTATATTATTATATCATTGTCGACTGTTTGTTTCCGTAAAATAAATAAATATGCGGTGACAGGCCAATTTGATAAATATGTATTTGAACATTGTTTTCCTGTTACTGTCTTAAAGATGCCTCCCCGATTCTATGCCAAAAAGACAACTGCATTTCGGACCTTTCTGCCTAACCAAAAAATACTAAATCGACGTTTCGTTGTCATGAAAAAAGAATGTGTAAATTTTCGTTGAGAAGTAGGAACCTAGATACTTGTTTATGATTGAATTTCAAAACTAAAAATTATTAATATTCAAATATTTAATTTAAGTAGGTATCTAAACTTGTTTGTGTTTGAATTTCAAAACATTAAATAGATCATATTGATGTTTTTTGTTGATATTTCTTGATAAAACTCCATAGTTAATGATAATGATAAAATTTATAAATAAACTTATCAATGAAACTTCTTGGTTTAGTTTTACTTTTTATTCATAAAAAGTAAAACTAAACCAAGAAGTTTCATTGATAAGTTTATTTATAAATTTTATCATTATCATTTTAAATAGATCATTTTAAAATAAAGAATTATTTTTGCAAATGTCAAACTCTTCTTTTTTCAAAAGCACCTATTTAAGGAATACGATTTTCAAAAATGTATTGAAAGTCAGTTTATAAAATTTTATTATTACCAAAAATTCAGCAAAAAGAAATTAAGTGGTAGAAAATATAAGGAATTTAAGGAAAAAATCTAATTGGAATCCATAAAATCAAATGTTGTTTGTAAACATTCAAAAACATTTTTATCGTACACAAAAAAATACATCTCTCCATTTTTTTGAGTATGCGTTTTCGGCGAATGCAGCCCTGGTGAACTATGAAAAAAACATTGACGCTCCTAATTTGTTTTCTTCTTAATAAATTAAAGATTTTAATTTCTCTTAATATGCTCATGGCAAAGATCTCAATTTCGCTGAAAACCGTCCGTAAATCTGTTCAGTAGTTATTCAGTCTATCGAGGACACACATACAAACAAATAATGTAGTTATGTAAGAAATATTTAATGAGTATTTGTTATAATTGTAAATATATTAGTTAATATACAATGTAATATTAACTAACTTAAGTAAATAAATAAAAATATTAAAAAAAACATTGCCTTTTTATACAAGGTGGCTGGAGTGCTGGAGAGGTGAGGGTAAAATGTAGGTGCCTTATATTGGAGGGTATCCGCATCACTCCCATGTATGTTTCGCGTTTTCGCTTAGTTTTCGAGTTATGCTATTTTAACGAGTTTTTAAACATTTTCTACCCGATCGTTTTTTTTTTTTTTTTTTAATTTTTGGAAGGTTTTTTGTAATTAATGTTAGTTTACATAGTAAACTTATTAGAATTTTGTGTCTGGGGTATGAATAATACAGTTCTCTGTTTGAAATGGAACCAGAACCCTGAACGAGTGTTTTCAACTCGATTGCTACTCTCAGATGAAAATCCTGAAAAAGGAAATAAAGTGGAGATAAGTCCGCCTCTTCACCTGCCATGCTTGAGGTTCTGGGTTCTATTCCTGGTGGAATTGACAAGAAATATTGATTTTAAGGTAGTCTGACTCTCCAATGGGTTATGTTTCTGAATAGGCAGACAAAAAACATCCAGATTGAAACAAAAAATCTATTCAATATACAAAATGCGCACATGACGTATACTCGCATGAGTATGCAAACTCATTCTACGTCAGTTACGTACGCGGTGTAGGAACTCAGTGCTCTATGCATCGTTAGGTGTGGATAAAGAAATACTGACGATGATGATGTTATGAAATGAAGTAAGTAGGACAGAAGGAGATCACAGTGGTGTAGTTTTAATTATGCAAACCCAAATTAAAATCGCAATTTCACATGGAAAGTTTGTTGTTAATAGGAAGAAAACTTGATTCGTATCGTTGAAAGTTCGTTACGAATTTCATCCGAAAGACGGATTCGAAATCAAATATTCAAAACGCAATCCTACAAGGGGTTAATAAATAACCGTTGCCTTTCTCGTTCAAACTGATGATGTAATTCAAATTTATAACTTGCTAGACAAATCTGCAGTCGTGATTACTAATTAATGTTTCATGCGTGTAGATTATGAAGGAAAATGCCCGAAATATTAAATTTCTCCTGATTCCTATTACCAAATGTAACGCGAAAGTTGAAATATTTACGCAAGGTAAACATAGCCACCCTTAAAAGGGGGACATACATACATAAATACTTTTTTACTCTAACCTACTAGTACGATCACGTTTGTTTAGATGTTGATTCCATACATTATCATCATCATTCTCTTTCCTCACCTAATGGTGCATAGGGCACTGCATTGGTACACCAATTTCAGTGAATCTTGATATTTTTTTGTTAGATAAAGGTAAGGTGATCAGTCTTACGCTTCAGGTACGAGTCCAGGGACTATGAAATATTCCAGTGTGAAAACATTCTTTTAAATAAATGTTTTATGTTAACCATGTCGGGAATCAAACCCGAAACCTCTTGCATGGTTGGCAAACGCGCTGACCATAACACTACGAGGCCGACAACAATACAATAAAATTCCCTACGGTGAAATTATTGTTATATGGCGAGTACCTATATTTAAAACATTGAAAAGAAGTACTGAATTTAATCGCTAGGGTAATTTGTCAGAATTTTAATTTACTGCAACAGAGAGGGAAAACATTGAGCTTATGATCTGCCAATGGCTGGTTTAGGTGGCCACTTTAGACATTCTGTAATATTTACTATCCCACCTGTGTTTAAACATCTATATTTCTTCGTTTCTTCCATCTGTTTGTGACCTATAGTACAAGAGCTGAAACCTTAATTGATGTGGGTGAGATTTATCAAGATTGATAAATAATTTATTATTTTTGATTTTTAAAAAAAATCTCTAGGTGTCTGTGCTGTAATTTATCACTGAACCTAATGGTGCATAGGGCACTGTATTAGTACACTAATCGCAGCGTACCTTGATCATTTTTGTTACATGAAGGTAAGATGATCAGTCTTACGCTTCAGGTAGCAGTCAAGGGACTATGAAATATTTTCTGTGTGAAAACACCCAATTAAATAAATATTTTACATTAAATCTGTAAGAATCAAACTCGAGACCTCTTGCATGGTAGGTAAATTCGCTGACCATTACACTACGAGGTCGACAAAATAAAATATTAAAGTTAGTATATGACCTCCTTTATCTAACAGCAACTAAAAAACTACAAAAAAAACTAAACATATAAATATAACTGAACTCTTTCAACTAGAATCCTGAAAATTTATTCACAAATTAGCCTCTGATATAATTGTAGTCGAATAACTAAAACTTCAGAAAAATTAAAGTAAACATGGACTTAAACGAGAATAACAGAACAATATCATATTCAACATTCTAAAATGAGACAAAGTCAGTCGAGACTAATAAACCAGGGACTGAAATTGTACAATAAACTACTAGACAAAACTAAGTAATACTAAAAACTAAATAATAAGACTCAGACAATCTTTACAAAAGATGTTGCAAATATTATAATTAATCAATTAAATATGAATTTAAAAATTAACAATTATTTGTTAAATTAATGTATGTAATTTCGAATAAAAAATAAGGCGAGAATGAATGGTAACGTAGGATGAGAACGACCAAGAAAAACATGGGATGATCAGATGTACCAATATCACAAATCTGGTCATGTCAAAAGTGAAAAGACTGGATGAAAGGGCATCGATAAGAAAATGTACTAATGTGGAAATAGTAAGTGGAGATTCATTCTTTCTTGCTTATTTCATACAGGAACTGGCGTGATGGCAGTAGGTTGTAATATAATTTCTTATTTTCAGATATAAGAATAAGTAAGAAATGGGCATATAATCATTAACAATCAAGTATAAAAATTAGAATCAGTAAGTTGGCATACGCTTCACAATACTGAAAACAATTAATCATTCATGATTAATTGTGCTTAGCTTAATTCCAACAGATAAAATCAGAATGTAATCAGATTAATGACCTTTCTGGAAGAAATTTCGAGGGTTCAAATGACTCATTTAAAAAACGTTATAACTGACTTAGAAATATGTAGGAGTTGGGAGGGGTGGATGGTTATACTGCTGTATTCTGGGTGAGGGTGGAGGGAGAGACAACGGAATATTTGATTCAGCCTAATTAACATGCTTATAACAAGCAACCCAAGAACTTCTTCTTACATTTCGTCTGTATAAGGTATTATTGCTCGTGTTACTGGGGGATTCAAGGAATAATTGTGTTATTTTGAGTTTAAATTATGAGTTATATCATTTTGTATGCGCGTTTATTACGTTTAATATGATGACATACTTATTCATTTTATGGCAATTATTATTATTTTTAAATAACGCCTGAAATATATTTATATAAAGCTTTTATGATCTTGTTAGGCTAGATAAAATTTTGTTTTTTTCGTTATTGAATTTTATTTTAGTTTTCAATGTCATCTATAGTGCAAAGTACATAATTAGATACTATTTCATTTTTCAATATAACTAAATACATACATTTTAGTAAAAATAACCCAATTAAAAAACAAACCAATATTTTATAAATTTATGAATTTAACTCTAAAGGAACAACTAAAAATAAAATTAATTTTATTAGAAAATGATACGAAATTGGTCAATCAAATAATGATTACGCGTATTTGGCGGCCTCCGTGGTGTAGCGGTCAAGAGACGCTTGACTCACGGGGCAAATATGTTTTTTTATTATTTTTAAATGCCCTGATTTAAAATGTTATTTAATACTTAACATTTAATTCTGTGATACTATGTGTTCAAAACAAAAGAACATTGTCAAAATACACTACTTTAATATAATGATATTGTATTAATATATTTGTATCACCGCGAATCAAAGTCCCAAGGGCTCCAATACCAGAAACTGAGAGTAGAAATATTCCAGTATCGAGTTTCTCCGTGTTTTCCTCGGTAATCCGCCTACTGCGCGCAGAGAGGATATCCCGAGGAGTGTGGACCTGAAGCCTTCGAGAACCCCCGAGAACAAGCCATATTCTCACCCCTTCTTAAGACACCCCACGCCCGAGGGTTGCTGAACCCGAAATCTTGTAACTTGCAAATTAATTCACCAAAAATATGAACTATTAAACGTCATTAGTCAAGACTGGCGGGGGAGTTCATGAAAATTTGAGCGTGTTTATTTTCATAGGGTAAACATAGCTATCCAAAACTTGATGTTTCCCGCGTTGCTTCATCCCGATTCGACAAGATTGTGATATTACATAAATATTCATATCTCTGTGTATTTCTGTCTTCTTTAAATTGTATTCTTTAATAGTTTATTCTTTTTCTGTAAACTAACGCTTAAGAAGTGTTGTTTAAATTCACCGTTTTCTTGCTGTTCAGTTAAACAATGGATATTCTGCAAACGATCACAGACACTATGATTGTTGATGCTTAATAATTGTTTAGAAATATTAACCCTAAACTACTGTCGTTCAAAAACATTACATCTCCACCATGTATGGGTCGATTCGGACCATAATTTTATATGCAGATTAGTAAGTGTTTAAATTAGA
Organism: Micrasema longulum; assembly: GCF_059751315.1. Taxonomy (NCBI): domain Eukaryota; kingdom Metazoa; phylum Arthropoda; class Insecta; order Trichoptera; family Brachycentridae; genus Micrasema; species Micrasema longulum. Next base: position 888,038 of record NW_028277484.1, on the reverse strand, counting down.
AATATAAGAAAAAATCCTCGCTAATTTAAAACGCGGTTTATTAAATGTATGTATTTCTTTATGATGAAAGAAAACAACACTAATTCAATTTAATCAAATTTATATTTATTGCAATAAAGAGGGAAAAGATATTTGAGAAGGGAATATGGAAGTCTAGGCATTTACAGGGCTTGTGACCTATCATTGGCTGGTTTAAGTGGCCATTTTACACAATGTGTAACATTCACCATTCTGTCCATGTTTAAACATTCACATTTCCTCAACTCTTCCATCTGTTGCCTTTTGTGAAGTAAAGGAGCTAAAACCTTTATTATGTGGGTGAGATTCATCCGGCTGAACCAAATCACCTACTAGGCAAAGCCTGAAAACAATTGTCCAATTTTTATACTTCTTCTTTTACCGGGTAGTTAATTCAACAATGTTTGAGTATGTCCAAATGCTTGCAGACTGGCTGAATTTCCTCCTAATATATGAACAACTCTTTAGGGAGGAAATTCAGCCAGTCTGCAAGCATTTGGACATACTCAAACATTGTTAAATTTAATCAAGTTTGAAATTAAATTAAAAAACTAAAAAATACTGTGATCAACGTAAAATCTGACACATCATACCTTATTGCTGATTTAATGCGCAATTCTTTATTTTAGTTTTAAATTTTTTGTATATTCTGAAACAAAAATAGTTATTAAACAAAAAAACAATAATAAATACGAAATATGTATAGAACCAGACAACTGACAATCATCTATTTAGGCATTATATTCGTGTGAAAAATCACTCTTATCGGCAGATTTCTCACATTTTATCAATGTTTTTGATAGGGTTGTACAAACATTTACGTTTAGATAAATTATCATTACATTAATCATGACTATTTCATATAGCAGGCCATTGATGAATTTGTTCACTTTAATTTGCTGCAATTTTCATTAAGCAAAATCACAAAAAACTACCAACTATAATATATGAATCAAAATGAAAATGACCCAGATACTTTTGTACATGGATACTATTTGTGGGTTAAATATGACAATAAACATTATTATTACACTAACTATAAAACAAACGTCGCAATACATCTAGCCCATTTAGCGTATTAGCATAAACTGGGAATAAAAAAATATGAAATCGAAATCTAGCTTGACGGCATGGTTTGTAAAATTAAATTGTGGATGGGCCGTTTTACCCCATACATGGTTGTTAAGGGTTAAAATAATAACTAGCCCGAATATTAAATCCGAGCACTTACAAAGTTAAAGGGATAAATATTTACACTTTTAATTAGCGTTTTATTGAATTAAAAATAGCAAATGCATCTGTTTTTACATAGATACAGGATGTTTTAATACGATCCGCAAATGTACCCACGACCTACTAACACCCCTCCGGATATTGTGACATACAAATCAAGACAATTTATTCGCAACACACGAGTCTATTACAGTTGATTTAGATGAACACGTCTGTATGTGGCGATCACATGATTGCAACAGATACAAGCTGTATATAATGGAAAAAATAATCTGTCATATTAAACACACAAATACACTATGTCAAATTAATGAAATTTTGTCTAAAAACGAATACACTTTTAATTTATATTAATTTACCAAGAAACAATTCGGTTGGACTAATAATTTATTATCGATACATTTGTATTTATTCGCGAAGATTCTAATAAAAGAAACCGCATTTTTCCTGTTTCTTACCAATAAAATTATTGAATTAATCGATTGTAAATTATAACGGACCCTAACAGGAAATGAATATTCAAAGGTATGTTATATCTACCCGATATCAGGAAAGGTCTCAAAAGATGATTTATAGAAAACGGTCTAAGGGCCAGTTGCATAAAAAAAGTTATGTTAAATTAAGTTTATTGTTGATTAATTGTTGCGTTTTTGTCAAAATGTCCAAAATTTGTTGAATTATTTCACATTTTCGTGCGAACTCTTTTGTCTAATTTGACAAAAAAGCAGAAATTATTAACTTTGAAGATTTTTTTTTTTTTTTTTTAGACAGTGAATAGCGTGTATATTTTTAATCTTTTTGAATTTGGAGAATATAAAACAATGAATAATCATCAATTCACACGAAGTATATTTTATCTGACTATTAAAAAAAACATTTTTTTTACTGAAATCTGTCATCATATGTATCATTTTATATATTAATGTATTTTGTGAAATAAAATTAGTTTACTTTTAACGTAAGTATTATGCAATTTATTGATAATTCATTTTGTAAACTGATTTATGTAAAATGCTGCATACGTCAAAACGTAATTTAAACAATTCAGATACTTCAGAATAACAGCATTAAAATGTACAATATTGCACTTAAATCGTTTTCGTACTCTGATTGATAAATATTTTTTTTTAAAAAAAAGAAAAAACATTTATTATACTATGACAATAATAAAAAAAACAGAATCGATGGATCATGAGTCTTTGTATTACAAATTCACAAAGCATTAGTGGATTTTTTTTTTGGTTTATAGGGTCAAATGATTCGCTTTTATCGCTCGCCCCAATATCTTAATTGCCTATTCCCCCATATTTCATTTGGTTCTATTATGGGAATGTTTTCATAATTCATAAAATGAACCGTATGACCTTTTATTTATCGAAACGACTGATGGTATCAAATAACATATAAGCAAAATAGAAAACGATTATTAAATTGAAATCAAATTTGGTTACAGTTTATTATTTACCAAATATTAAAATTAATTTATATACTTGTAACCATATAACTGAATAATAATTGATATTGCACTTGTACACGATTTTTGTAATAATTTAATTTTAACTTACCCATTATGTATTCTTTATTGTCAGCATCATCTTTTATATGAACCGTTTTCTGTTTTTATTACACACAAAAATGTAATCTTCATTGAACAAGGAAAGAATAAAACATTAAATCTGACAACAAGACAAGATTAATAAAGTTTTTTACTCCATGAAGTATGTAATAATATATAAGTGAATGTAGTATTCCATCAGGACTCTTAAAAAATATTGATTCAAGATGTCCGTTAGCTGGGGTGGCATAAAATACATTTTAGTTCGGAATTTTTCTTTTATGTATTTAAGTTAAAACTTGAAATACACAACAAGCCACGTTTAATCAATCAAACTGCCAAAAAATAATTTGAGTATTTTAACTTTCAAATAATGTAACCCATTACTGTATTTGTGTGTTATGAGTGGCAAATTTAACTATCGCATGTAAAAATGAAAATTGAAAAATTGACGTTGATTCCCGTATAAAAGAAGTGCTGTTAGTTTACTATGTGAAGAACTTACATAAAATAATAACAATTTGGAATACAATTTTCTTTTGATATTTTGTAAGAATTCGTTCGAAGTGCAAAAAATCCATCCTAGTATTTACGATAAATTTACATCCATGCAGTTCTTCACGTTTTTCAGAAGATCCACCTTCAAATTACTAAATGATGTCATCGGCGCCACGTTCCAAAAACCCTAATCCAACAATACATTTGGCAATATGAAGTAATTCGTTTTTTGTTAATCGTAGATGAAGGGGAGTTCAATTATTTTCATGAGTTAATGTTCTAATTATCCCACTATCTTAAATATGCGTATAGTTAAGATATGTGACGCCATGTTTTAAGTTTTTGGTTGTTTGTGTTAGATTCGCTTCTTTTGTAAGTCCTCGTATCGCTGCGCCACCCGAGCGGCGTCCTGAAAATTATCTTTCAACGAATTGGTTCGAATTTCTTTCTTTTTCAGGTGCCTGTCAATGAAAGCGCCCGACAGGTATGAACTCCCCCGTGTCCCCTTCCTCTTCAGTTAGCCGGTAGCTTCTGTTAGCTTCCCGGGAGCTTTCGGTCGCTTTCCGGTCGCTTCCGGTCGGCGGGGTGTTAGCCTGGGTGCGCCGCTTGCTGAATCTGCAACCGGAACTGGAATTTCACTTCCGGCAGGTTAAACTAAGGACGGATTACCACTGACTGGCTTCTACGTGCACTTACATCAGCCGAACCCACGTGGCCTCTTGATTAACCTCAGTCACCGCGATCGGTCAGCCGTTCCGTGGGCCTTTAAGATTGTTCTTATACGAGAAGATAACTAACATAGCTTTACATTCTATTCAGCCTCTTACGACTTGGTATATATTACTAGACCAAAGATTTTATTTCTGATTTCAAATTATTTTGATTTATTGACTATGGCTGATTAGTGCGTAGAAGTTTCTTCGGGTGCAGGGAGATTTAAGATAATCACTCTCCTTAATCCGCTTTGATAATCCGTCCAATTTTGTTTTCAAAAGCTTGTAGTTATGTGTTACAGTCGTGAAATTTTTGTTTTTGTCCAAAATGTCTATGTGTATATTCAGATTGTTTTGATGTCAATTGAAATCAAAAACAAATATTTATCCTTTGTTTTTAAAACGTAAATTCACAAGTTTGCAAAGCAAGTATCGCCATCCAGGTTACACCCCAGTTCAAGTTTATGTTATTATTTTGGTCTTTGCATAGGTTTGTTTGTACCAACCCAATTATGATTTATCCCGCATGATTCGTACTATATCTTAAATTAACTGTATTTTAAATATATTTATATTGTAATGCTTGATTGTGTACGTTTTAAATCGCGGTTATATGTATTCAAGTAAAAATCTCAAGACACGATCATTAAAAAAACTCCTAAAAAAACACTTTACGCCGGTTCTTTGTAGTTAAAAATCAAATGTAGTACAAATAGTTAAAAATCAGAAGCAATGATAATTCGTTTTCTAAAGTACTTACGTTTTCATCCTTTTTTAAGGTATTTTTATTATTATTATTACATTTACTTCTGATATTTAATCTATTGGTGCTAATAATCATACAATTTAGTCTTAGGGCCTCTTGTTGGATCATTAGTCGTCAGAAGCAATAGCAAATTTATATTTATATATTTGTAATTATATAACCAAGCTTTTGTATAAAGAAGCATTTCTGAGTAAAAAACAATGAAACAATGCACGTTTTCTTACCAAAATTATGAATGATTAATACGCCACCTAAAAATATATTTCCACTTATTAAAAACTAAAATTTTAATTCTGTACGGATTCGAGCATATTTATCTCATCAGCATATCTTAGTTTTCGACCGTTGGGCAATTGCAGAATGCAAAAGTAGGACCCCGAGAGACTGGAGGGTAGAGCGCCATGTGAAGCCATGCGTGGCGCTAGTTAGGCGGAGGATTTCACGCCTCTCCAGGCATGTTAGGGCCTTCTGGCATAGCTTCCGTGCCTCCCGCTGGGACGGGACTAAGCTCCTGACATCTATCAGCAGGGGAGACAAATCCGGGCCGCTTGAAAAAACAAAAACGATAAATAAATTCTTAACATCACTAGTTTTGAGGATTTCAATATTTGAGTCAAGTTTTTTTTAATTTCGAAAGAAAAATTGATATTGATTGATTGAGCTCATTTTTATTTTGGCAAATCAGTAAATTAATAATGAGACATGGATTGATTATTTATTTGGTGTCTTTGATTTACGAATATTTTTGGTTTTTCGTTGTAGAAATATTTTTTTTATTTTTATTAGTATTAAAAAAAGTATTTAAAAAAACACACGATCACAATTATTAAAAAGCTTGCCTCAAAACGTTTTAGAAGATGGTAATAATGCAAACACGATATTGTTCCTATGCCTCAATTTATTACGTAAAATTTGATCGTGTAAATTAAAAAAAAAAAAAAAATCATTTGAGGCACACAAAAAAAAATTATAGGCAGACTCACGGATCAGAGGTCCAAAATTTTAACTCCACTTTACCCCAACTTGATTCCCATTTTCTAATAACGAGTTATTTACAACTTATTGAAAATGGCCCCCGAAATTGAAATATTTGGTTAAATTATAAGAACGCAAACATTTCTTTTTTATTAAAAAAAATATTTTTTTTGTTAAAATGGGCAAAATAAGATTCTATTAATTTTTTTTAAAATTCAGTGTATGTATTCAGCTTATTTTGTCAAAAATGTAACCTTTTCTCAATATTTTATTTTTTATAAGCAACCATTCTAAAAACGCCTGGAATTCGAGTTTAATCCCCCTGAATTGAAATAAAACTTCATACGCTATGATGCGAGTAACCTTTTACTTTGTCTATTGTTCCACTGCCGAATTGCGTGTAGTTTTGACAAAACACGGGACACGGAGTAGTGTTACTATTTTGAAAAAAACCTTTTCCCGCGCGGAGCGTGCTTGCAATGACAACCCAGAACACAATATGACGCCAGAGCTCACAAAAGGACCTATTAATGTGATTCAAAAAATGTTTTTTGTGAAATGTGTTACCATTTTCAATTATCATCCCTTACATCTGTTGAAGATCGAGCTGAGACCTCTTGAGATTCAGCCAAGGGTTTTAAGAGCACCGACAAACATTTTAGAATGTAATGTAAAATTGAATGAAAGATAAACTTAGATTATTAATTGATAAAGAAATTGCATTAAAATTTTACCCACACTCACGCACGATGTCAGCTAAAATATAAATGGTTAGGGCAATACAAACACAACGACTAGAATTGTAACTGTTATTTCATGTATCGTTTAAATTTTAGCTCCTTTACAACATAACTTTTTTATTTTTTATAAATAATTGATTTAATTTGTTTATTTACTAAGTAAAAAAATCAAAAAAATATAACAATAAAAAAAATTATTGATGAGAATCAGATGAAACTTTGAAATGCTTTTTGAAATAAAAGGTATTTTTAAATTATTTTTTATCGATTAATTAAAAATGAATATCATAAATATTGCATTAACTTTTACATCGAATGTTTATATAAATATTTGTACACTCCAATTTTTAACTTTTCTATGTCCATCGGTTTCGAGATGTACCCGTCTCGTCGTCAGGACACTAATTAATTAAATGCCACTATACACGAAAGGTGTTTTTTTTGTTTTGTTTCATAGAAAAAGATCAAGTTCCATTTGTGTCATTTTTTAAATATTTAAAATTGTAGCATAATTTTTTATCGATTGTTGTTTTTAAAAATTGATGAAAAGTTCAGGAATATCCCTCTAAAAATGGGCAATGAATATTTTAAAAGGAAAAAGAGTTTTGAGTATCATTAAAATTTTATTTTTAATATTGTTTTGCAAAAGTTTATCTATAATTTCAGCTTCTAACAATGAATATAGAGTCTGTTGTGAACGGTTTCATTTCTGCGTTAAGAATCTACGGTAGGTTATTTAATAAAAAAAAATATGAGAATGATTTTACGGAGTTGTAAGAAAAATGTGTAATTAGTCAAAACGAAAAAATGATTTGCATAATCGGATCGGATTGAAACAAAGTATGGTTTTAATACAATAAAATGTAAATAGTGCGAGAAGGGGAGTTTAATTAATAGTTACTTGTAACAATTAATCATACAGAGATTCTACTAGTATTTTAGTTAAGCTTCTCAGCTATTATGCAGAACGGCGATATGAAACGGTAGTGTAATTTCTCCTAATAAGCGACTTATTAACTACAAAGCAATATGAAAAGCACGAGAGAAGTAAGAATTACAGATATCATTAGGGTCAATTATCAGTAATTGTGGCTCTTTGTCGAATTTTATGAACCGTGCAATTTTGTTCCTCTAGTTAACGCCTGATGATCAACATCATTCCAGTCTCTGCACCCGATCCATTAGTAAACCAAATGCAGCGTATGACGATCATGTATTGTACAAAGGTAAGGTGACCATTCTTACGTTTCAGGTGCTAGTCCAGGGAGAGTGAAATATTACAGCGTAAAAATACCTTAAAAACTAATATTTTACCTCGACTCTACCAGAAATCGAACCTAGGACCTGAAACACGGTAGGCGGACTTATTCCCACTCGATATCATCATTCAAGATTTAACCTGAGATTAGCCATCGAGTCAAAAACACTGATCGAAGGTTTTGGTTCTATCTTACCCACAAAACTGTATACAGAAAGTTCAGTGTACCGTTTTTAGTAATCTTTAATAAAATGTTTAGTGCGACCTAAAAATGTAGGTAGGTACTGCTTTTTTTTTCAGATACATAATACAATAAATGCAAAAATAGTTTTGAAAATTACGCATTTCGTCATCAATAAAAGTTCGCCAATCACGATCGCCTATTTTATTAAAAAACGTTTATTTTGAAGAACAACCAGGTTGAAGTGGCGTCATAAGTAAAAACGAAGGCGTGGATTAGCAAAACCTGAAATTATAACAAAATCAAAATGACTTTGGAAAATAACATCATCATCATGAATCCCTTACCTAGACCATAGTACTAGTACTCTGGATTTAAGCTCCAATAGCCGCGTATCAGCGATGATTTGTAAAAATAATCCGCACGCGAAGACAGTTACGCTTCAGTTGCCAGTCTAAGGGGGTATTTCACCATCTTCTTGTAAATCCTGATTACCTTATATGTCCTGCTAAATCGCATTCAAGTTTAAAAATCGATTTCACAATCCCTTATTATCGCAAAAAATGGAAACATCTCTTGTAAATAGTTGCTAAATTTAACTAGAGGTATGCATTTCCTCTGTTTATAGCACATTTGAATGGCGTCGCCCGGGTTATTGTTATGTGCTCATTTTTTTTAGCGTAAAAAAATGTTTATAATCGAAACGATTGGTGAGAATCGAAAATTTTATGCTTATTTAGGTTTGTATCCTCTCAAAATAATACAATTAAACGCGATTAGAGCTTGTATAAGGAAACTTTATCTCCACACGATTTCGTAACCTACTCGAGTTGTATTCGAGTTTTGACAGTTAACCACTGTCAGTAATTAACTTATAACATTCCCTCCTGGTAAAATTTGTGCCTTTCTTATACATACTGACATATTTATCTAAAATTAACCAAACTTACGAAAAAGCTGTGATTATAATTATATTTCATATTAAGAAATTGGAAAAGCTAAAGCGAAAATACTTAAACAGAAAAATAATAACCATTAAAACTTAAACGATCTACGAAAGAAATATTAAAGATACGAGTACATTTATGTAAACGTAATAAAAAGTATCCTTAAATATGAATTTTAATTTTCAAAAACATATAAAATGCTGCGATACACCAAAAACTTTTGAAAATTAACAAAATTATTCGTAATAACTGAGGAGTAATGGAGCTGCGTAGGTATTTGGATTTTGAAAGATACACGATTTTATAATTTATAACAACAAATGCATAGGTTTTTATAGTCAGAGCTTTCTGCGGATGAGTTGCCAGACAAATATCTCGATTAACAAGTCAAAATATGGATTTGGCATTATTTTGAGTTGCTGCAAATATCATTTAAATCGGGTAGCTAATTTTAACATATATTTTCTTAATCAGGATTTACAAAGAGATGGTGAAATACCCCCTAAGGACTATGAACCATAACAGTGAAAACCATATTTTTTTTCAATTTCCTTAACAACACAAAAAAAATGGTTTAACTAAGTTAAATACTGTGAGACTGACTGACCTTCAATCGTTTTAAGAACAGTGCAGAAGTTGAATCATAGTAATTACCTAGCACGAATGTCAAATTGTTGAAAGTAAGGGAAATAAAAGACTTCAATTCCCCACTTGAAAGTAAAAAGATCTCTATGGACAACTTTTATGAAAACAGTAACACTCTAAATACCATCGGTAGATCAATTCAATCCGGATACATCAAACAGTTCGCAGTTCTCGCCGTCACGTCACGCATCATTAACCGAATTCTTTATTTTATTAAATATGTTTTATACTTATTTATTTATTTGTTGTATATACGGCCTAAGCCAATTACAACAGTTACATGAAGAAACATAAATGCAAGAAACTGAACAAAAAGAACATAAAACTATTTAGCAAAGACAAACAAGGGCAAAACAATAATTGTATACAATATATTAAAAAAAACGAAAGACCTAAAACTTTGAGCTAAATCATACCAATCCAACTTCATCCCACACTGTTTAGTCGCGAAGAGATTTTATCGAAAAATTCCGTCAGCGCTTAAAATCTTTTTGGGTTATCCCCGATCACTGGACTACGCACTTTTAATCGGGTCATGCTAATTTTAATCAAACATTATTTGTTTTCAATATTGTTGATTCTTCTTCGTGCTGCTGCGGATATCCTAATCAGTCTTCTGAACACATTTTGTGGTCTTGCCCCTTTCCCCTTCTATATGAATTCCGCATGGAGCTTCTCGCTACTATCCGTGGCCCTGTCATAGGTTGGATTTACAGATCTGATGGATTCCGAAAAGAATTTCAAGGGTTTTAAAAATAATGGTAATCATTTCGGCTAATTGAACATGTCCAATCAATTTAATCTTAGTCAGTGAAGAATTCAAACCCTTTTTTCTCATTTCAATGAAGTACATATAATGTACAACTGGATTACTTTATTGCAGTACAAAGATGTTAAGGCTACCAAATTACAGATAGCTCCTTCCGGCAGCTTTTCTCGTTAGGCAACGAGCAAATTTTTCGTGGATGTAGGCGTCGTCAAGAAGACCTTTGTTCTCAAATGCGGTGTGCGGTATGCGGTTGGCAAGCTGTATCGAAAAATAACTTCGTTTTCATCTATCTTCAACTCTTATAAGAACACCCCACTATAATTAACCAAAAATCATACAATACAGAAATATATGTAATATCAAAATAGCTAAACTTCATCGTTTTTAGTTCTTCTAGTTAACGCCCGGTAAGCTATACAAAGCCCTCTCAATGTTCAGTGAAACGGCACGTTGTAATCCTCAATAATTGTTTTGCATATAATTCGTGTTTTTCATTTATCTGCAGCCATAGCGGATGAACAGCGCTTACAGTTTAATCCTATCAAATGTGAAAAAAACTAGTTTATTTACTCTTCGTGATTCCCAGTACACTCTGGTAGTCAGCCTGATTTGGAACCTTCCCATGAATGATTATATAGAATATTTTGCGTGTAGTTACAAACCATTTGGACCAGTTATGATTGAGTTTATAAATAACGTCCGCATAACATTTTATTATATATGTGTTTTGAATGAAGAGTAATAAATTGAAAAACAAAATATGGATAAATTTTATCTGTTGGTTATATTTTATTGAGAAGGCACCGTTTTTGTTTAATTTATGTACTTTTCTGGGTGAAATACAACCAAAATCCTGGATGAGTGTTTTTGAATAGATGACTACTCTCAGATAAATATCCTGAGAGGAAATTGACTAGAGATAAGTTTAGCATGTAGTATTGTGGTTGGCGCATTCGCCTATCATCCTTGAAGTCCCGGGATTGATTTCTGGCAGGGACGATAATAAATATCGATTTTTAAGGAGGTTTATACTGCAATCATTTATTGTCCCTGGACTGGCACTTACAGTGTAAGACTGATCACTTTATCTTCCAGATAGTAAAATTGACCAAGATACGCTACTATTAAAGTACTGTTTCAGTTCCTCATGCATCACTGGATGCGTATAAAGAAATGATGAATGATAATGAGTCGTCGAAAATTCTTCAACCAAAATTTGAAAATTAATAAATTATTTTTAGATTTTTTATAGATCATTATTTATAGTTGTCCGAATACGCAGTCCAAATATTTTTTTTACAAAATGATGCCTAGACATGTATTTACAATTTTCAGCATATGAAAAAAGTGTAACATATGTGTGACTGTAGGTAATTTCTTAAATATTTCTAACGTAACATGTTATTCTGAAAAAAAATATTAAAAAATATTTTGAACATTTGAAATCGATATTTGTTTTTTGTTGTTACATAATTTTGTATTTACAAACCGAGCATAGGTACGGTTGCATATAAAAAGCAAATTGACAGATGCATCAATACACATCAAATTTCATACTTTAAAATAACATTTACAGAAAAGGAAAGGGATTAAAAAAATGAATGCACCGGTTTCAAAACGCGTGCATGAAAAAATGTTACATAAACAGAACGCGGTGTACTGTGCATGTCGGAAACGTGTGTTTGTTATTTTGCCGCCCCAGGCGAAGGAGGGAGGTATATGTTAGTTCGGGGAGCAATCGGGGGAGGCAAGGGTGGTAAAAATATCTCCTCGCATCATGTGGGTTGAAACAACTGAGGGCTACGAGTACTTATAATCGATTTTAATATTTGGGACAAACGCTGCTCGCATCTGTGAGTTCTTAAGTGCTCGCCACACTACAGACATACATACACTAGAACACCCACACAACTGCAGAGATAATACAAAATAATGTTGTATAAAGTATTATTGCTTTTCATAAGCTTTTTAAATTCAGTTTGTACAATATTTTAGAGGACCTTCGCTCGCGCAACTAAACGACGGTGTTCATATAACGACGTTCCATTTCAAGTCAACAGCAGTTAAAAATCATTTTTCACAAATTGTTTTGAATTTTGTAAGTAACTGTTTTGTATGGTATGGGGTGAGAGGTGAGACACAAAATCCTACGTGACATTATACTTGACTAATTACCTCCATATAGTTAACACTGTTAAAATAAGATACCATTTTCTAAATTATGCCCCGAATAGGAAACTTGTGTAGTTTTGAAATTTTTCGGCAATTAAATAAATAATATTTTTATATTGATTTTTAAAAAAAATTTGTTGCAACAGAGAGGAAAACAATTTTGAGAAGGGAACATGGGAGTCTAGGCATTTACAAGGCTTATGACCTGTCGTTGGCTGGTTTAAGTGGCCACTTTACACACTGTGTAACATTTACCATTCTGCCTATGTTTAAACATCTACGTTTCCTCAACTCTTCCATCTGTTGACTTTTTTTTTTGAAATATTTATTATGCGGGTGAGATTAATCCGGCTGAACCAATTCACCTTCTAGGCAACGGCTGAAAACAATTTTCCAATTTTGTTCAATTCTTCTTTTTCCAGGTAGTTCATTCAACAATTTTTGATAAAATTTAAATATTAACAACTCCCCATGGAGAAAATCCAGTCAGTCTGCAAGCATTTGGACATACTCAAAACATTATTGAAAATATTTTTTATTCAATTTTAATTGTAAAAAGCATAACCCCAAATTTAGTGCTTCAAATATACATAAATTAAAAAATATTTCATTTCTTTCTAGGCGTGTTTCCTAACAATGTCTAAAGCTGGGTGCATAAAACTTCTGGTTGTTGTTATGTGTGTGTACGCTTTTAACATTAATACCAGTTTTACTGGTATTTGGTGTTTAGTAAGTCTACTTGAGAGTTGAATGATGCCTGCCTTAGTAGGTTATCCCTTTACAAATGCGAGGATTAAGTGAAATTGTCGGGTCGCTCGCAGTCAAAGCCCTTATCAGGAATTGGTTCATGCGTTTCTAGGTCTATCCCTTATCTGGCTACCAGTTTTTTACTACTGTCTGTCTTTAAAACGACACTTGCTCGGTTAAAAAGTTTGGATGTCAGATAGAAACACTTCAAGATTACCTAATCAATTTTCGTTCGTATTTTTTATATGCCCTTTCGATTGATTTATACGATTTTAAATAGCCAGATACAAGAAAATAGCATTTTTACTAATGTTTTTCCTATTAATATTAAAACAGAGATAGAGAAAATTTGAAAGAAGAAAATAAGTCATTTAATAAGCATTTATGAGGCTTATAACCTGTCTTTGGCTGGTTAAAGTACCCACATTACACCTTGTGTAACATTTACCATTATGCCTACGTTTAAACATAATTTTTTTTATATTTTTTTTATTTCCCTTTTTACATAATTTAAAAAAAATAAAATAAATACCTCACTGGGCACAACCCGTGTTGAGACTGTCAAAGCATTCATTTACATGATTTAATATATTGTACCTATGATGTCTAAAAATATATATAAAATACAAATAAAATAGAATATATTCATACTTAAATTCACACAGATATAAATATACACTTAAATAATAGTAAGAAAAATAAGAAAACAACATTAAATTATTAGTACAGCTCACATACTTAACTACTGTGCAGACATTAGGTCAAGTAACAAGCTACTGCCAGCTCCCGGTGGCTCAACACCCGTATAAATGGCAAATATACTTACCCGTATAAATGGCAAATATACTTACCTTCAAATCTTCCATCTGTTAATATTTGTGAAGTTAAAGATATTAAACCATTTATTGATGAAGGTGAAATTCATCTCACTAAATTATTTCACCTACATTTTTCAGTCTACAAAAATGTGGACCAACTCAAAATATCGTTGATCAAGCATGGTAAACATGAGCTCTATTCAGAACCCCTCGAGGTGGACTTATCGCCACTCGATTTTCTCTTTCAGATATTTTTTAGTATTCCTAGGATTCTTTATAAATACACAGAACTATATTGTTTATCTGCTCGGACGTGAATAATTAATTCACCATGAATTTGTTTAAAAAAATAAAAATATCTAAAGTTGGAGTACGTTTTTTTATTTTATTTGTTGATTTTTCCACACACATATTATTTACATAGAAATATTATTACAAAAATACACTTTAGAAAAATACATCTTAAAATTAAGCTACAACATGAATTGGAAAAAATGCCCACAAAGACTACAGCGTCTGAGCGTGGGGCATTCCTTTTTTAATTATTAAAAAGTTTATAGCACATATATGGTATAAACGAGGTCTGCGTTCACGGCGCCGCCGGTTGAGTTTCGATAAAAATTGTCCCGTAGAATTACGAATATAATATAATATATTCTATAATATAATATATAATAGATGTATACTTCTTTAAAATTTTGAACCCAAGTCAGAACAAGTACCAAGCTTGTTTTGGATTTTAAGTCTAAAAGATATCGTATTAAGTATGAAGTAGGTGTACTCGTTTTAAATTTGAACCTAAATGGGAGTTAGGTACTTTGAAATTAGTTTAAATAAACGTTGATATTTCTTTTGTTTTGAATTTAGAACCCTATATACGGACTTCATTTTGAATTTTAAAGTACAAATTGTATCCGAGTCCGTTTATATTTATGTACCTTTTTTAGTATGTTATATGTTGTATATTGTATGTTGTATGTTGTATGTATATGTAAATGTTTTGGTTCAGGTTGTTAGCTTTATCATTCTATCAAAAAATACTCATTGATATCCTTCACAAGCGTTTAATATGAAATGCATTTAACGTAATCTAGCCGTTTTTCATTAAGTATATGATTTGATGTTTTATAGCGAAAATACTGAGCAAAGTCAATATGAATAAGTGAGATAAGTGTTACATCGATATGTTGGAGAGATGATATAGATATTTCATGTATTGTGTATTTTTTCTCTTGTGTTTGATCGATTATTGCGCGATGTGTTAATCATTTGGATTGGAATTGTGTTAGTATTTAGCTGCCTGGTGTTTGCATATCTCTCGTAAAGGTTAATGTAGCTTTTAATGGAAAGCTGCGCGATTTGGATTAAATACTGTTGTAGGAACATTGGTAATATTCCGTGGATTGATATGACGTCATTTTGCTTATCGGACGAATCCAAACATTTGCCAATGACTACTACGAAATGCAATACAACTATTTTATAACCTCACAGAGTATATTATATCTACTATTTAAGGAATATGGTACGTAGATATTTGAGGGTATTATTTGCAAACACGGCTTGTTCCAGTATACTTATATTGTATATTGTACATATGTCTTTTTTTTCCTTCAATCCGTTCTCCTCCTTCAAGCGCTTAGAATCTTCTTGGGTTATCCCCGATCACTGGACTACGCAGTTTTTATCAGGTCATGGTAAATTTAATCATTTTTTTTTTGTTTTTAATATTGTTGACTCCCCTTTGTGCTGCTGCGGATATCCTAACCAATCTTTTGAATACATTCTGAGGTCTTGTCCCTTTCCTCTTCCCTATGATTACCGAATGGAGCTTCTTACTACAATCCGTGGCCTTGTTATAGGTTCTGTCAGATATACAGATCTGGTGGCTTTCAAAAAGAATTTCAAGGCTTTTAAAAAGTTTTGTAATCATTTCGGCGAATTAATTATGCCAGCCAGTGAAGAATTTACTTCCCTCTCTTCTCAATCCAATGAAGTACGTATTATGTACTTCTAGATTACTTTCTTTCAGCACAAATATGCTAAGGCTACCAGATTTCAGAGAGCTCCTTAGGGCAGCTTTTCTCCTTTGACAATGAGCAAATTTTTCGTGTAATGGTCACCACCAAGGGGACTTATGTCCTTAGATGCTGTGTGCGGTATGTGGTGGGCAAGATATAAAAACGTGAAAAGTTTTAAAATCACATAAAAATAAATCAATCAAATCAAAATACAAATCGTTACACCCCAGAAATTAAGTAAAACTTCTTATATCTACGTAGGTACTAAGTAAGAACAGGTCAAATTTAATATCTTTATCCACTTCTCTTTTCGACCAGGTAATTTTTCAACTTTTGTTACGGCTCACAGATTAGAGGTCTGAGATTCAAATCCCACTCGACCCCAACTTGATTTCCATTTTCCAATAGAGAGTTATTTACAATTCGTTAAAAATGGCCTTAAAATTGAAATATTTAGGTAAGTCGAAAGAACGCAAATAACAAAACTGACACATACGGATAACAAACACCAAACGAAAGCTGGTCAAAGGTGTCGAGTATTTTTAAGATCAGCATTTACTTTTATAGATCGGACCGATTCGAAAATTCAGTGCCCGGTTGTAATTACATGAACTCAAATAAAACATTAATGTACCTGCTTATTATATTTGCTAAAAATAACTCTCATGCTTTTCTTGAATTACCTGTCTAAAATGAATGTCCCTCGTGTGTATAATTTAAACCATTCGCATGACTAATATTACGGAACGAAAATTACCGAATAATTACAAACGTCATAATAAATTATAGATAAATAACACCATCTAACCAAGGCAACGTCAAATGATTCATTAAAAAAATATTCAAATCTTGTTTAAATTGTACAGGGCATCGATTAGTTCCGCCAATTGTTTAAAAGGGGGTACAGCGGGTGTGGATTTACTCGTTGTGCGGTGAGCAGTAGCGAGCTTTATAAAAGGTTATCGGGCCAACTCTCGTGGTAATTATACGAAACTGTGTTTAGTTTGCCACTTTCCCGGGGATCTTTATTTTCTGTCGATTAGGCACCGCTAGTTGCGCTTAAACGATGAAGTCAATATGAATTCGCACCCTAAAAATATTTGCGTAGGTAAGCTACGCTCCACTGGCGCTAGGTGGCGCTGCGTAGCAGTGATTTAGGCGCGCTTTGATCAAAAAGGCGCCAAACTATCTCGCGACTTGAGCGCGTCTATTTTCGACGCGAAAACACCGTTTGAGGCCGACACATTTTTCTAGATTTGAAAACAGGTCTGTAAGTCATGTTAACCCCGCGTTATAAGGCTCATTTTGTCATGTTATATTATCAATCACGGCGAATTACTTCCACGGGGTAAAGTATGTATAAATATCTAGTACCCAACTATTGGACAGCCAATCGGACGTAAAGTTTTCCACTTTGAAGTAAACCCATTTTACGCGATTGCTTAAACGCGTATTTAATTATATTAAACACCATCGATTTGTCTATTCAAGTACGAGGGAGTTAATATGATCAACGATATTATGTATGACTCAATAACTACTAATAAAATCTAAACCTTTAGGTAATTAAAAATAATCCAAAAAAAGCGTTTATTTCCAGCACAATCTGACCTCGTGTCCTTTTATCCACTCGCAGAAAGGATTTTTCAATATGATCTTTAGTAAACATAAAGAATGTTTTTTTGTAAATTTATTGATATCATTTTAACTTTGCTGGAATTCCACTCGTCCATGCGCTTTGTAGCTGCACGATGATTGGTTATCTAGCTTTCATATATCAACTTTAAAATAATTAAATTTTGTAAATGGGGTCTAGAATTCCAATCGTCTATGCGCTCAGTAGCTGCAAAACGTGTTGTAATCTTACTCGTTTTTACTATTCATATTATCATTATTATTTTTAAGTATCATTAATACACTAAATATATTTGTCAACTTTTAAAATGTGTAAATGGGGGCTAAATTTCTAACTGTCTATGCGCTTTGTAGCTGCAAGACGTCCTGTAATCTAGCTCCTATCTGTTATAATTTTTTATTGATCTTAATTGAAAACGAGGAACTAGAATCCCAACCGTCTATGCGCTCTGTAGCTGCAAGACGTACTGGGATATTTATTAATGGCACAGCGCCCTTGGGGCGATTTTCACAAAAATGGCGCTTTATAAATTATCCAACTATATATATACACTTTTTTACGAATTTACCCAAATATCACTAGAAAGAAGATATTGTGAAATGAATATCACAAAAATGTAGTATTTAAAACCATCAAATAGTCTCTATATGTTACTACAATTTTTAATAATTGGATTCGGAGAACTGAATCCCAGCCACCTATGCGCTCTGTACATAGCTGCAAAATGTGTTGGGATGTTTATTGTACAGCGCCCTTGAGGTAATTTTCACGAAAATCATTCTGAAAAAGTCATCCATAATAATACTTTGAAATAAATTGAAGTTTTCCGAAATTCAGGTTAGAATCACCCAGAATTATCAATTGGTACACGACATCTTGTATAAATGATTATTGAATTGAATATATCAAATGAATCTTGATTGAATTATGTTCCCTCTACTCGCGTTTGAGTGTTGGATAATTGGTGGAATAACACTAAGTTAAGTCATTGAGTTTCCCTTAGCCACCTTGAGCAGTTGAAAGCGACCAAGATCTTGTGTATTCCCTGAAATTATCATTAAATCCGTTTGTTGGGTGATGTACGCACAATAGTCACGCACCGGCTGTGTGCAGAGGGAGAATCGTGGAATGGGGTAGAGATAGATGAACGGGCTGGGGAATGAACCCGGATGGGGGAGGCTTGCAGCGGTACCAGCAACAAGTGGTGAGCCGTGGTTAGGTGACTTAGTCGATCGCAATAAAATAATAATGAAAATAAGTTAGCAGCTAATTACTAATTACACGTGTACCATGCACATTGATGCATTAATTGTCTCCATTTTAATCTGTTTTATTTTAATGCTTGTTAAAATATTAATGAGGAAGCCATAACCTCTTCGTTTGTTCTTCTCTTCGAGTTCTCGTGGGAGACTATACAAAATACTGCTTTGGAATCATGTTTTTAGCAAAGACTTTCATAAAACCTAGAAAATATCTGCTCATTTTTTAAATAATGAAGCGTGAATGCAAAAGGGTGCTGAATTAGTTCACCAGCGCTGCTATTCTGAATGCTCTAGCGGGCGTAGAAAACATTTTTGTAGAGCGTTTTAAGTACACGATTACGCGCTATAAATCTACAATTTTCTACGGCCGCGAGTGCGTTTAGAATAGCTGCTCAGGAGCTAATATTCTAATTGCTTTGAGTAGGTATTCTAATCGTTTTCGCGAGCATAAATAACTATTTTTCATCGCGTATTTATTGCGTTAATACGCGCTAAAATGGCGATCTTCAAAATTTCTTGAAAATGTACGAAAAGAATAAAAATAAAAAAAAACTGCTTTGAACGTCGTCACTAGTTCATATAAATCAACCAATGATAAGAGAGCTGTGAAAGATTTCCGGCTTACTTACCGTCAACGGACCAATCGGCAGAACTGACCGAGGACAAGCGAAAGGGAACTTGACTCGCTGAGTAATTTCAGAAATAAAAAAAAAACTTTAGAAAATTATAGCGCTGATAATACGATGCATAGAAAATGTAAAAAATGTTTTTTTGCTTAGTGCAATAGGCTATTGACAAACAGCGACAGAAATTCCTCATTACCTTTTTATTCTGTTGGCATCACTGGTAAAACTACTTTATGCATTACAAAAGTTGATAGAATCTGATTCATAATAAAATTATACATAATATTATTATCCATGCGTCAAAATATGAGAGGCCAAGTTTACGAACTTCAATACAAAGCCACGCGCTTGAGTGCTTTCAATACTGCTTATTGTATTATGGTTGTATAGCACAGTAGTAGCTCTCCTACAACCTCTCTACCGCATATGGAAGCTTATGACCTATATTGTACCGATTTGTGCGATAGCACTTATATCGCTTTTTAATAGCGAATATAATATTTTAAATATTTAAAAAATAAAATAAAATAAAAATAAAATGGTACATTTTTCGGACTACATTCAAGTTTAAAATGTATAAATAATCATCATCATTCCATATCCGCTCCCTAGTTGGAGCATATCGTATTCTCAAGAGGCCTCTATGCATCTCTATCGGCTGCCAGCTCCTGAGCGTCCTCCTAAGTCAGGTTCTCGTCCCGAATTTCCGACATAAACTGCTGACAAACAGTCAGCGATGGACGTCCAGGACGTCGAGAACTTGATGCCTTGTGAAGTAGACAAGCGTGGTTAAGGCTCTCAGGAGGCATGCGCAGTATATCGCCCAATAGCCTCCGCTTGATGACAGTTGTTACCGGAGTGTTTTGCGTTCGTTCTCTTATTGCTTCATTCCTCACAAAGTCAAACAATATAGCGATGTTTAAAATAAAGATTAGCTGTTCATTTTAACGTACCCTTCACTAAAATGTTATTTATCTCTGTTGTAATATGTTAATATTACAAAATAGACAGATATAATTTTACAGAAGGGAATATGGAAGTCTAGGCATTTTCAGGACTCGTGACCTTTCATCGGCTGGGTTTAGTAGCCACTTTACACGCTGTTTTACATTCACCATTCTGCCTATGTTTACCCATCTACATAAATATAAATTACACAAATTTAGATTCCTGCATAATAAAATATACAAAAGAATAGTATAATTGCAATCAACCAAATAATAGTAGAATAGTTAAATATAGTAGTATTGAAAAAACAAAATAATAGTATCATTGAAATCAATAGAAAAATAATATATATATAAAAACATAATTGAAATATGGTTTCTACAAACTCATTCTATACTATAGTAGGAAATAGTACTCAATCTTATTTGGCATATTATTAATAATAAATTAATAATATTCCAAATAAGATTAAGTACTAAATTCAATAATACAAAAATACATAATGGAAAAACATAAAAATATCGAGATATATAAAAAGCAAATAAAAGTAAAAGTATGGAAGGAAAGGAAATTGGTCAATTTTTGCCAATTGCTAATCGCTAATTTAATTGAAGCTGTAATGAATAAGTAGAGCGTAATATACAATTTTTGAGTTTGCAAGTGGTGTAAATTTACACCAGTAGCTTTGTGCACTTATGTATATTTATCTCCAACCCTTGATACAATGTAGGAAAACTACATAACGATTATGCTTCTTGTTATGGCTGTACAAATTGCCGATAGCTGCTATAGGTAAATAGGCAAGACACGGCACAGATACAGAATTGCCTTTAACGGGTAATAAGATAGCTACAACTATTGGACCCAAGAAGTCCGGTAGCTTTGCATTATTGTTATTATGGAAGTATTTATGTACTTGAGTGAATTTGTGATCATTTTATGCAGGTGCATGTAATCAAACAACAAATGGTGAATTAACTATTAATGTTTTCAGTGTAAACTATTATTTCATTGTTTCTGAACAAATAATGTATCTGGCCTGTTAAAATACATTTTTGTACTCGTAACACGGTTATTTTAGTAATTTGAATTTAATAAATGAAATTATTAAGAGTACTTACTCTAGACGATCATAATAGTTGATTATAAAAGTATTTTATCCGATTTTAAATATTAACGATTTTAAAAATTTATTTTTATTGTAGTATATTTGTCCAAATAATTCCCTCGGGGGTGAAATCCAATCGTTGTCTACAAACCTTTAGACAAACTTTAAACAATGTTGAATTAAACCGTTTTCTAATATTGACTTCTTAAATCTTCCTCAATATTATAGAATAATTCGTGAGTGAGACGGAAAAATACCGGAAACGTAATTCACCGAGGCCGGAAAAAGCCGTGGCACAACTTCCTCTTTCATTCCTCCCCATCGGGGTAATTTTCCTTGTCAAATTGCGCTTTTTATTGTAACGTCGCCTGTAAGGGGAGAACAGAGAAAATGCTTTATGAGGGAACTTTTACTACCAAACATACAATTGATAAAATTACATAAAACACTTGACTGAAATGATAAATGGTATCTGGAAAATACGTGAAAACGCAGTAAAGTAATGTAAAAAATACTACTTTGAATTAGGTGCAATAAGCATTTTAAAAATATAATTACACTTTTCGTTTTCCTACTAAAACATATCTTTATGTATTTAAATACAAAACTATACTAGTTTTACTTAGTAGTTTCGTTTATTTGTAAAATGTTTATGTTATCCAATTAGGCATTAACAATGTTTTTTTTGCACTGCAACGGGCTAGGAGGCCTCAATTATTGCAATGATGCATTAGATAACAGTGGCCGTGTTCTGTAACTAATTCGTTTCGTAAATTCATTCGTATTGTATGAGAGGGAACGAGAGCGAAATACGATTTTGATTGCGTTAGTGTGAGATGGAAATATGACGAACGATTGAACTAACGAAACGAAATTGTGACAGAATTGGCCTGCTGAATACCTAAGATAGAATTACATAATAACTTATATTTATACTAAGTGAAAACATTAAAATACTCGTAAAATCACACGTTACCAGAAATCGAACCCGGATTCCTTCGTAAGCGAGGCTAGCATCTTTGTCATTAAACCCCGGGAGCCGCCAATGATTGTTTTAATTATTAAATTTAGTACATAAAAAAATATTTTTATGTTTTTCATTAAATATATGTTAGATATTATTATATATTAAGAATCTAATTAAATATTTTTACTTAACAAAATTATTATTTTAAAGGAGACAAAAGTTCATAAAGATATTTTTACTTACTCAGTCAACAACAGTCTTACTCATTCACCAAATTAAAACACGTGAGATAATTTTTACGACCATAAAGTTCATAAGATCGAAAAAGAAAATCGAGTGAAGATAAGTCCGCCGCCTAGTATAGTGGTTGGCGTCTTCGCCTTCTATTCTTGAGGTCCTGGGTTTTATTCCGGCAGGGCGGACGTGTAATATTGATTTTCAAGGTTGATTAAACTGAAACATTTTATTATTCCTGGCTTGGCACCTTAAGCGTTGGGCAGATCTTCTTACCTTCATATGACAAATGATTAAAATACGACGCATTTGATTTACCAGTGAAGTGCCCCATGCACTACTGGGTGCATAAAAGGAAGTGGTTATGATAATGATGATTATGATATAGAAGATTATAAAGTAAAACGAAAAGAATATTAAATATCACAAAAACGGAAAACACTATTCAACTACGATAACAATATTTTCCGTATAATGAATGTCCGAATCGAAGATATTATGAAAATATAAAACATTTTTCACAGGCGATACCCCCGGGATTAGAACCCTATAAAGCTCCGATATTAGCAAGGGGAAATATTTAAGGTTCATTGAGTTACCGAAGCCAATAGACAAAGAAACAGGGAAAAGACGAATCTAAACAGTAACAAAATGGAAAAATTATTGCGAGTTATTGACTTCGCCGGATGTTTTATTATTGCCATTATAATTTGTCCCGAGGAAGACAAACGGAGGAAAGAAATGAAGGAGGCGTCTCGCAGACAATGACTAATGTTATTCCGAAATTGATAGGACCAATCGAGTTCCTTGGGGCGGGTGGATCTGGGAGACCGATGGAGCGCGGGGTGGCGTGTGTACTGTGTATTGCGTATTGTGTAGACTTATAATATACTCCCTAGGCGTTTGATATTACTTTGTATAATTGGATTAAAGACCACTCCCGTTGTTGATGCTCTTGTTTCTTCATCTGTTTATTTTTCATTATTAGATACCGCTTCTACCTTACAGAAAATACATTTTTTCGTCTCATTTACATAAGCCACTAATCAATCTCCGTCTCTCCGTCTCCGATCCTTGAACAATAATGAAAAAATGATGTGCGCGTACCAACTTTATTATTTGATTTATAATTAAGTAAATCTTCTAAACTGTAAAGAAAATAATTAAGTTAAATAATTCGCTTTTTTCTAGCTTCCTGTGTTCCCGAAAGCCGGGGATTCAGCCCCCTTTCATCCCCACTTAGTTATTTAATTCGGCGAGATAAAATCCGAGCGATTGAGATTTTTCTTTTGCTTCGGTACAAATGCGAAGTCATACATACCGCTGTGAAAAGATAGCGGATACATAGCTGAGATTCAAAGCAGAGGGCGTGAATTCCGACGAAATTAGCACTGGGGTGGGGTAGAAAAATTTAATGAACAGGAAAAATACTTCCTTTTACTTTCGTCTTCTCTCTGTGTAAGTCGGAGCGTGTATTTATCTCCGTCAAACTCTCCATTACGGACTAAGAGAAAAGTTTACAGTTTTTAATTTGATGATACAATTTTAAGGGATGAAGTATTTTTTAGCGAGCGGGGAACGGTTAATGATCGCAGACGAGCGGGTCACATTTTTTAGCAAGCATTAATTTGCGCTTAAGATATCTCAGGCAAAACGCATTACGTTATTCTAAAGAAGTCGTAAAATGTCGGTGTATTGTACTGTGAGTATTTCATTTGAAAATGCGAAACATGAAGTTTTCGAGATACATTTTACATGAGGCGCAAGAGCGGTTAGCCGAGAATATACGGAGGCGTGGATCGTACCCAGTGCCGTAGTAGACCACTCAGATCCCCAGATGTGCTCGCCGCGAGATTACGGCAGATTATTATTGTGCGGGGCCCCGGCGCTGGCGCAACGAGGACACTAAACCATTTTCCCCGCGACTTATTTACAATTTTAATATTTGATGCCGAAAAAAGCTCCGGCAGACGACATAGATACGCGCGGGAGCACCAAACTCGTCAGTCGTAACTCACAATTCACTTCTGCGAGTCACCTAACTTCGGATGTAGGCAGAGCCGCTGAACCTAAATTGCGCCGCTGAGTGATACGGTGAATTATAAATCTTGTTTTACATCGGGGATATAAAATGCTGTGGATGAAATTCGAGACATCGACTAAGGGTAGCATCTGCCAAATGGATTTAGGCAATGCGGAGAACGAGGCGTCATCCACTTAGCACCCGGAATAATATCAATAACTATAAAGTCTTGTGGTTTTATCTTCGTTGTTGTCTCGTAATTTATACTGGATTGCTCACCCAATCTGCAGAACAAGTTTAGCAACTTTTGCCACATGTGTTGCTGGAGCTGCATATTACCCATTACCGGGCGTCTCTTCCTCTCATTCCGTTAGGCTTCGTGACTCACTTAACTGAGAGTGAGAGTTCATTCGGACCGGTGATTCATTGTCATTGTATTCGCTAATTATATGTTCAAGCGCAATCTAGAACACTTTTAAGATTATAATATATCGGGATGTTATCGTAAAAAGCATCGAACTTCTTCAAACAAACATCTTCAATTCAAAGTTAACTGTTATTATAGCAGATGTACGTGCGGATAAATAATGGTCGCTAGATGATATTGCATTTATTGCCTATTGCAAAATGCTAATAAAATAATACCACGTTTTTCTAAACAAAAGATTAAAATTAAACGTTAATAATATGAAAATTATTTTGTTGGATAAGAAATATGAAAATGCGTCAGATTATTGATTCGAAATATCGATCAATATAATCGATCGCGTAAACTGTGACTTTCAGGTGTGCGATATCTATTTGACTGTTTTTAATGCTAAACGAATATACATAGACACGCGATACGAAAGTCATTAAACAATAATAAATGAGTGTCAGGAACAGCCTAAGACGGTGTTAATAATAATTGTTACGGGCTCCTTGTGCAAACGGCGTTACATTATAACTTTTGAAAACGATCAAGGTGATTAGGGCCGCCCCGGGGATGGCAGATGTAGGAACAAATTAATAAACTCAAACACGATAATCGATCGATTTTATCAATACAACGCCACACCGACAGAAACGTCTTTAATAACAAATACCACTGATAATATCGACTTTCCGAGTCAAAAGCGTTACTCAATTCAACACCCGAATCCAAACGCACTTAAAATAATACAGTTTTTTAGCGACATTATTATAATATAAAAATGTTTACTTATTTCTTTCAAGCTTCGGGCTAGTTTTTGAATTATCAAAAATTGGCTGTATCGGGTGTATGAATATATTGCCAAAGGGATCTAATTAATTAAAATGAAACGGTTTTATTATTAACATAAATGTAACTGTTTTTAAATACGTTTCTCTAATAGTTTAACATTATTATCCTGTTTCTTGTAGGTAATTTAAAAAAAAGGTATTATTGCATTTTTCCTACTGTCACATCTAGTTAATGTGCGGTCCACAGTAGTTTTATTCACTACAGTTTAAATTTTCCGAGTTCGATCCTCGCCTTTAAACGAACGTGATTCCCATTTTTTAACTTTAATCTCTTGATATTTCTAAAATAAAAATATTAAGAATACAATCATAAAAAAATTGACACGCAGAACTGTATCTTTCATCCGCCCATATACCTATAGAAGCGATTTAAGTGGTGTGCTTAAACTCCGATTTTTCACTGTCCTTGGACTGGCTCCGAAGCGTAAGTCTGGTCATCTCACATTGTATATATTAAGATGGTGATAATACCAGGTTAGTAAAAATATCACACCCCTCTGTCAAGGGTGCCATAGTAAAAAAAACTTTGTTTTTAGTTAAGTATGCCATTCAATAGAATTTGAATACATTGCACTGTGCCAAACTATCATGACGTAAAAGTTCATTAAACTAGCATATAAGTGCCTAATGACACTCTCACTTGATATTTTTATATATTTATAGTCATGAGTTATCACATATTTATTTTGTGTCAACTATTAAAAATAAAATATCTATTTTTCAGTGTTGTTATTAAATATATTTTATTACAGTATAATTATGTTGAGTACATTGTTTTATGTTGATATGGGGGGGGGGGGGTGCGATGTAAGAAGCCAGAATTTTTTAGTTTAAAGTCAGAGCAGACAGACTACACAATATTAACATTTCTCGATACATTGTTATTTTATTACGAAATAAATATATATGTTTTATTGCCACTGTGAATCTCCTCGTTTTATAGTATCCTTTTAACTCATAACCCTTTGGGAGCGACGGCGGTGTGGGGATAATAAACCTCGCACCTGCCCTGACCATGAGATTGGTACCTTCACGCGATTCTCCTTCTGAAGAACGAACAGTATCATTACCCGGACTCCAATTAAAGATCGAAGATGACCCGATGGAATGGGGATGTTACGATTGGTCGTAAAGTCAACCCCTTGAAGACGAGATAAAATGTAATTCTAATCAAATATTTTAAAAAATAATATTTTTTTACGTCCCAAATCTCTGTTAGGAAGTACTTCGTTTCTGTTGAAATGTTTATCTGTTCAATTTAAAATGTTGTAATGATTAAATAGCTCATATGATGCTTTTTTGCCCGTGGTGCAGATTAACGGAAAAATAATTAGAAATATTTTAGGATGTAAGGTGCTCATTAGAAATACAGTAATAGATAATGTACAATGAATAAAAAATATCATTTTTTTATTTCAATATTTTCCACTTGTTTAATCTTATTCACACACTCGTAATGCATATGGTGATTATTTGGCTGGTCAACATATTAAAGCGTATCTTTTAGTCTTCAAATGAAAGCATGATCTTACGTTTTAATTCGTCCTGGGCCCCAATTACAATGCGAAGTTAACATTAATCTCAAATTTGATCTACAAAGTAAAATTAAGTTTTCTGTATGAAAAGCAGAATATGCATACAATTTTTCCTTGTAAACATGTTTGATTATATGTTATCGACGAAGATACTTTAAATTTTCTTGCAAATATACTCATCTGTTTCGTCCACAAATATCGGTTTTCCTTTACAGACAGTCGAAGATAACTCGGTTAACTTGTATTTGTGATCGGGGCCCTAGTTTATTTGGTGATTTTTAATATTTTTTGTAAAAACTTAATATGTATCATGTCAAGTTATCGGAAACCTAACTCGGTAGTTTTTTCACGGTTTTAAAACATATTGCTGTATTTTTTTATGATTTGTTCAAAATAATGAGTTTATTTAGAAAAAACTTTCTAAAGAATAATTTATTCGAATATGAACACAAACATCGCTCACACAAAATTACGTTAATTTTCTAATATGTTATGTTTTATTAGATTATCAGTACTTTTACTTTTGGCATAGTGTTGTTAACACGTAACATTTCTTCTTATTGTTGTGTAATGTCTCTTAAAATTGATAAAAAAATAAATAAAAAATAAATCTAAATAAAGCGTAACTTTAGGGACTTTTCAAACTGTCAGTAACCATGTGAATGTGGAGTTTGAACTTCAGAGTTCTGATCTGGAATCTGCGATACTACCACAAAACCTCAAACTTGACTCAAAATTTCTATAAAAATTATAAATGGTTCATCGGTGAAATCGGTCAATATTTTTTTAAATTCTATTATTTCATTGAGTATATATTTTTTGAAGAACCGAACTTACAGGGTTAACATCACCTTGTACATAGATGCGTCCTTTTCTGATTGCCCCCGAAAAGCTTCTCTAATGAATAAATACCCCACCAACCATGGGAACGGTCAGGTGTGTGGTACTCCTGGCGGGTTATTAAACGCCAAGTGGGCAGAGGGTTACGCTTATTGAAATTCGACTAGTAGGTGATTATTTCATATCAATATCGACAGGTGATTCCGTGCTGGATGGGATAATTACTTCACAATGAATTTATATAGGAAATACAAAAAAAGACAAATCTGCCATTTGCAATAAGAGGATTTCATTTTCTTTTCCTTATTATAATAATTAGTATTTGTCTTAAAATTACCCAAAAAAATGTTGATACTCTAAATTATCGTCAACTTTTGGTAAAAGTTGTATTCTTCGCTCAGTGTAAAAAAACAATATGCTTATCGTACATAAAATAATTCCTTTAAATAACATATTAATATGAAACATACCAGGAATAAAAATTAAAGTAATAAAAAAAATATTCCTATAAAGTAATTCTTTCTTAAACATAAGACTTCATATTATTTATTTTGTTTTATTAACATAAACGGCAAATCTGCCTTTTACAAACATTTATAATACTAAATATTTGGCTTAAAACATATATATTTAAGAAAAAAACATAAATTTCCTTATACCCTATATTTATATTAAAAAAATAAACATAAAAACTATACAAAATTTAAATTTATAAAATTAACCTAAAAATTATACAGCATATTCAGTAGAAAGTTTAAATAATAAAACATTCTACAATAATACAACAAGAAAAACATAAGTACTGTTTCATACAGCTGGGCAAAGTGAACAATTAACTGTGTATATTATGAAATGCATGAAAAAATAAATATAATTACCATTCACCATCTTTGAAAACGTTCAAAAGGTTTGTTTTATAGGAACATTGCCTATTGCCATTAACTATTGCCTTCTAACATGTTTGATCAAGATACTGTGTTATAAGTGAAGTTAAAAGTGCAATATGTATGTTATATGGATAGACAAAAAAAGGTTTAAAAAAAAAGAAATAAAGCAGCACGAACAATTTGGAAATGTATCTGTTTCATAGATAAAAATGAAATGTTAAGTTGATTACTAATCAAATGGTTTTAACATTGGGTTTTGTCGAAGAGTTATATAATTATATCCTTGTGTTGTGAGTAGAATTAGACTATTCTTTTTTGAAATCGTAAGCGACTAACGTAAATTGTCGACAGACGTTATTCTTGAACCACCCGTGCGACTGAAGTCGATAAAAAACCAGTCGACTTTATCTCGAGTGTCCCAAAGTATTCGATATTGAATATCGTATACGACCTCGTACCTTCAGCTGTCAAACTTTCTTTGTGTAAAAAGCTCACCGTTGATCTTTAAATGCCATGAATGATAACCATTTTAACTTGTATAAGTTTAAATGGTTAAAATTAATAACATTGATATATTAATGATGTCGCGTATGAAAAAATGTGCAAAAAATGTATCTGTACTTATTTTAAATCACTTTCCAAATTTGGTTTCACTAGAAAGCAGATTTTAAAACTACTTTAGTGATCACTTATGTCAAAACAAATATTTGAAATAAATATCAAATAACATTATTTTAAAATCCATTCAAACGATATGAAGTATTCGTATAATATGTGGATGTATGTTATACCAAAGCCAAACAATAAAAATTATGAATGTTAAAGTGTCTCAGAAAAAACATTTTATTTTGTTACAAAAGTATTACATAAAAAAACTACCTAAAGGAGCAAGTTTGACTAGACGTTTAAACAGTGTTGCTAGTTTTTCAATTGGCTTTGCAATTTAACAGTTTAAGGTTTTTAAAAAAAAGCAATTTGACAAAGCAATCGATGACCACTTTACTAGTTTCGAACTGGCGTTAAGTCTTTCCAGCATAAAACCTCAACATGACTTATGCTAAAAAATATGTATGCTAAGAAGAAGTAAAATTTACTATAAACAAACTATGATTCAATGATTTAGATGAAATTAAAAATAAACTTATCAATAGACTTCTTGGTAAAGTTTCAGTTTTTTTTAATAATTCTGACCAACGAGCGCTTTCGCCTAAAAAGGTATTTTCAAGAATGGTAAGGATAAAAAAAAATTCTATAAAAATGGATTATTTTAATCATAATTTTATCTAAATCATTAACTATGGAGTTTTATAACGAAATATCTACGAAAAATATCAATATGAACTATAATTTCTGTATGGAATACATAAACACTAATAATAATACCCAAATATGGGCAAACACACTAAAAAATGTTTGTTAACTTAAAAATTTCGTTACGGCTAAAGCTAATAATACGAAGAACATAATAAATTCAATAAAATAATATAAATAAAAACGTGTATTTGTTCTTTCATTTACTTTAAAATTATTCGTATTCATTGATTACGTTGTGCGCGATTTTTATATAAATTTGTATAGAATGAACCAAGTGAATAATTATTTATTGTCGAACGAAAATTTAGTTTTTAAACATTCGCTCTCAGATAAACGTTGGAGGCGGACGGACGTCTAGTCGCTTGAGGTATTATTGATTAAGTCATCTACCTAAGAAAATCATGTTTTTGTGCATCATATAAAAAACTCATGCGTGCTAGATTAGATAGCCTTAATAAATGGTGCATAGGAAACAGAATTAGTACACTATTAGTTTTGGGTGTCAGATCCAGGGTTAATATATTTCGTAATATAGTAATCTCACAAAAATTTCTAATAGTTTCATTGTAATCTGAACTTGAATTTGGTGATACATTGCAGTGTCAGATCCGGGGGTAATAAATCTCGTAATATAGTAATCTCACAAAAATTTCCAATAGTTTCATTGTAATTTGAACTTGAATTTGATGATACATTGCAGATTTATAATAATTATTATGAATAAAAGAATCAAATACATTTCTCGATAAGTAATTTATAAGCTCACAGACATTATTTTTTAAACAACTTCCACATTTGCATGTCAAATGCAAAATGAATCGATGGCAAAATTTAGACAAGTTACAAACTCATTGTTTATAATTAATATTTTAATCAATCCAAATAGTAGAATCAGATTACAGAAGTAGATTATTAAATAGTAAAAATGATTAGTCATTGTTAGATTACATGTGTACTGTTTTTTGTTTTCTTAAACGATTAATCTTATGGTTTAAAAACGACTCTTAGATGCCTTGCCACAGTAATAAATATTTTAATTTATTTCTTATTGATACATTGGGTATTACGTATATTGACTTTACCATACGATTTGCACCCGTAGTTGGGAACACCAATTTCACAAGTACGATTTTTATTGAAGAATTTATAGAACAATGTATAAAATTACTTTTATAAACACATGGGAAATTAACAATTTTCTGTTTTTCTAGAAAAGTCTGTCAAATCAGTTATTCTGATTATTTTTATAACCGTTATATTGGGCTTTCTTTCATTTACGTATGTTGATTTTAAATTCGTATTTAGAGAAAAGGTTATTTAAATACTCTGTCAAATGAAACCCTTTTATTTTAAACATAATATTTATGCCTTAAAACATATAACAGAATATTGTGATTTCTGAAGCAAGAATTTATATTTTCCTCTTCAATGGCACTACAGCTCATATCGAGTCTTGGGCTCCATCAACTTCCCCTTCCGACTTCTTATGTCATCCGCTGCAACCCTCCTGAGATAGATACTGCTTGTAGTTAGTATGCATCCTTTTTATGTCATCTTCCCATCGCAGCCTTGGTCTGCCGACCTTTCTTCTGCCTGCTGGGTGGCCACTTGAGGCATTTTTTGCTACCCATGATGATGGTATTCTCTGCAGAGTCCAGCCCATCTCAGCCTATTGAGTCTAATATATGCGGAGAGTTTGGGAACTTTATATTATATATGCAGTGCGGCTCATCGTTGTATCTAACATGAATTTTATGCATATATAATCGTATATGGAGCTTACAACTGCGCCAAAAAACCGTAAGTCATAACTTGCTAATATTACGTATTTAACAAAAAAATATATCAAGATTGTAATCAATCGATCAATAAACTCAATGTACGTGATAAGTTCCCAACAGACGTCTAAAATATTAAATAATTCTAGTTAATCGTGCAATGCCCTTGTTGTGACGTTAAATAATCGGTTTCTTTTGTTTTTTTATTCCCGTTTCTTCTTTAAGGAATAAAATAATTCAAAACGATCTGATAGCCCTGTTTGATTCATTCAACAACACCTTTCTAATAAGGGACATTCTCAGATCGATCAGATAGGAACGAAAATAAAAGAAAAAAATGTAAGATATCTTAGTCTTTGTGTATGAATGGTAGATATATAGGTATACCATACCTACTCAGCCTCGATGATGGATTGCTTTCAACACCTTTGGAGTCGTGCTTTCAAGGTGTGTTAAAGTTTTGTTGCTCAAATGTGGTTGGTGCGCTGTGTTGGTACACGTGATATTTTTGTGGTATTTTAACGAACTTGTCACGGGATGGTATTGATAACCAAAACATTAATATCAAAACACTAACGTAAAATGACGCTTTTAGATAAAGGTCTGTCCTCTACGTATATTTATATATATATATGGATAATTTTTATAGCGCCGTTTTTGTGAAAATCAGCTCAAGGGCGCTGTACAATAAATAAATATCCCACCACGTCTTGCAGCTACAGAGCACATGGACGGTTGGGATTACTGTTCCTCGTCTCCAATTATGATATTCAGGAGCTAGATTACAGCACGTCTAGCAGCTACATAGCGCATAGACAATAAGAAATCTAGCCCCTATTTACATTTTTTTATTTGACAATAAAGTTTAGAGATTTCGTGATATTTAAAAAAAATTAATAAAAAACAAATTTATAAAAATAGAAGTTAGATAACAACAAGTCATGCATCTACTGAGCGCATGGACGGTTGGAATTCTAGACCTCACTTACTAAATTTGGATATTTGATAGTTGATAACATTTACCTATTGAAGCTAGATTACTAATCGTCTTGCAGCTACAAAATGCATGGACGAGTGAAATTCTGGCAACTTAAAATTATCAATAAATTTACAAAAACAAACATTGAACATAATAGTAAATTTGCAATATATACAGTGTTTAAATGTTTAATAAACCAATGTTAATGAGTAAAAGTAAACGTAAATATTTTTCTAACGTTAAATAAAAACGAGATTAAATTATTTTTTATTATGGTTTGCTTACTTAACATTATAACGAGTCAAACATCTTTGTCATTTAAATATTAGGGGTTAACAAAAGTTTTGTCCGTTTGTTTACAAATTTAAAAATGAACACCCAAAGTAAAACAAAATGATTTTATACGTCATTCGAACGAATATTTTCTTTTCTACAAGGTATTGTGTTAGCTTTAACGTTAAATATATTCTTTTATTTTGATTACAAGCCTTCAAAATGGAATGTTAAGTAGATGAATGTAAGTGTTCTTGACAAGTGTTCTTGTTCTGCTTGCGTTTAATCGAGGAAATAAAGCTGCCAAAGCTGCTCCAAATATTTGCGCAGTGTGCGGTGAAGATGCTATGAGTTATTGACTAATTTGCTTTATTTTATTTTGTTATATCTTTTTGTTCTATTTATTTAGAGAAAAAAAGACACAACTCATGGGCTTGAATTTTTACGCCTTAAAATATATTTTGGATTTCGATGTAATGTATACCCAGTCAGGCTTATGAACGGGTTACATAATCTCATATACCAATGCTATTGTAAAAACGTAGGAAGCATGCCTCTTTTTGAAGCTAACACAAGAAACCTCGATTATCTGCGGGTGTGTAAAAATTCAATACTCCCCTATAAAAAATGAAAGCTCACACCAAAAAGATACTCATTTCATCCACTTCTCTAATCGTATCGTATAACTTACGCTTGTTATTAATGCACCAACTCTTTATAAAGGACATTTTAAGGATTTTTTACGGGTAAATCCCGATGAGGTACTATCATCCCTTTTAGTAATACTTTTCGTAACAATTCCACCGACAACCATGCTAGTATTTAACATCTTAAAAAAATAAATTATTTTGATTGATTTTAGCAAATACGAATATTATATATAAAGGTATCCATCGTAATATTAATTACTCACTATTTTATATCTTATCATACATCGAGCGTGCTGTTTTTGTATTTTCTTTTACGCTTTATTAGTATATTTTCAATTTTAATAATCATAAATATGGTATATTTTATTAACAAGGTACATAAAACTGTTTTTTTCGCAATAAGTAATTTAAATAAATTTACATATTTGTAACAATAAATCAATCAAATTGAAATTTAGCATACTCTCGTATCATACCCTTGTTCGATGAAATTAATCGATAAAATTACGTAGTTTCTAATGTATGAGACATACAATATATCGACTTCTATTAATTTACATTATTTGGTAAATACGTCAGTAATTTTGTTTGCTAATAAAGTTTGATTTATTGAACATTTGTGATTATTTTTTATTGACGGTTATTTATAATGGCGGAATAATGGTGTCAAATAGATTTTTAAATTGTGTTTTAACAAGCGACATCATTCGAGAAAATTTATTACACTCGATAATAATAATATGAAAGTGTGTTGAAACGGACTGTGGCGACGCTGCGCCACGCTAAAGAGTGATTGGTATGTTTTTGTGCAAAATTACGGCACAAGAATTGTCTATCAAATAGTATTGGTAGCACATAATTTTGCAGATAAAAATTTAAAAAGGGAATTTCGTCATCATCAATCATTAATCTCTTACTTATCATAGCTAAATGGCGCATAGGGCATTGTTAAATCAAATACTGCGTATCTCGCTCATTTGTTACAGGATGCAATGGTGATCAGTCTTACGATTCAGGTGCCAGTTCAGGGAGAATTTAAAAAGAAATATTTCAATATTATGTTAATAAAATTTATATAAAACCACTCATCGACTTATCTGTCTACCGGTTTCGAGACGTAACCCATCTCTTCGTCAGTAAAACAACACTACAACAACATGCAAATACCACTACACACCTTCACCATAGTAGATTTGCGAAAATATAAAATCGACATGCAGGTTAGACACACTGGCTTACTACGCCACCACCGAGGGTTAATATTTTTCGGTTAGAAATATTTCATGTCAACTTTTCCCGAAAGCAAACCTGGAATCTCAAGTATGATAGGCGAACGCGTCAACCACTACACTACAAGGCGGACGTTTCTCCTCTCGATTTCTTTTATTTGTATATTTACCTGAGAGCAGCGATTCAGTCAAAAACACTCGTTTAGAATTCTGCTTCTCTTTGATACATCAAACTATATTCTTTATCCGCCCGGATACAGACAAAAACAAGAATTAATTTAGTAGTAATAAAATAAAAAAAAACGAGAAAATAAATTATACTAAAGTACGATTTTAAAATATATGCATCTATATATCTTGTAATACTTGAATATTTACCAGTAAAATATTTCATTAAAAAAACTGTAGTTTTTTAATAAAGTTGACGGTAAATAGCCTCCTTGAAAATTAAGCTAAAATAATCGTCAATTTATGTCAAATATTTTTTTAAAATTTTTTTATTTTTATTAAATCATACAATTTTTTTTTTTTGTACTCCCAGGAGTTACAACAAACTCATTTTGGGACAGAAAAATATTTACATATAGGTATGTTAACAACAATAGTATAGAAACAAATAATAATAAAGCAACAAGTAATAATATATATGTACATAAAAACTGAAATACGATAGCAAGCAAATATATGATACAAATCATACATCCGCTTGCCATCCTTCAAACTTCATCCTTCAAATATCAAACCAATAGACGAATAGTCATAATAGAAGGAACTCCATTACTCCTTCGCCCCCATGGGGGTCTCCAAACTTTGTCCAGGGATTAGCAATAATGGCTTCATTCAGCGGAGCTACGCCCCAAACCCCCGATCTTTAATAGCTGGATGAATTCAAACGGATTACAGCTCAGACGTATTAGTCCTAAAAGTATCTAACTATTGCTGTATACAATGCCCCATACCGGTATCACATTGTGTTCAACAAAAGCATAATGTGTCAGTAAATGTTTTTAGCAGGGAAAAATAATGGATTTGATCAATAGACACACAGTTCGCTGTGTTTTAATAATACAAAAAAGATTGATGTATTGAACATTTTTGACAAATACAGTACTAAGAAATACTGCTGTGGGAATCGGCCAATGACACAATGCCTTCGATAGATGAATAAATCTAAGATCATCGGTACATAATGCTCAAATATATTTATAGAGTTATCAATGATGAAATTTTAAGACTGGAAATTTAGAACCGGTATATTCGAAGAAATTAGGATAGGGTGAGTAAGATTGTTTGGTAGTGTGTAAAGATTTGATAAGGAATAGATGGATTAGCAAAAAATGTAATGCAGAGCGAGGTTAGTCAAAGAATACGTATGATCTGATAGACCAAGACAACAAACGTTAACTCTTAAAAAACTGTAGTAAATAAATCATTTGCGCTCGGTGATGTCACATCGTGTTACCACAAGCAAGGGCGGAATATTCTGAAGATCAGACATTTAAAAAAAAACATGGAGACATACCGTTGAAAATACAATTTTATCATTTAAAAAAATAAGAGAGATATGTCAAGTCCTGTATCGTATGTAAACTAGTGTGACATCATAGCCACACAAGAGTTAAACAATTTACTTAGCGGCATGCATAATAAAATGTATAAAGGCGAACGCAGTTAACGATACGCTTTTGGGTATGTATTCTTGGATTCTCAACACATACTTACGAAAAATGTCGTAATAGTAGTAGCATTAGGTACACAGTTACTTTGAGACATTTTCTTGCAATTAATTTCCCTACCCCTTGTGTTTATTCCTTAATTAGAAACCGGATTTTTCATTTGCGTTATTAGAGCAAAATGATCGAATGACTGGTATTTTTATTACTCGCGCAGGTACCATTCAATATTATCTCCCCCA
This sequence comes from Micrasema longulum, assembly GCF_059751315.1. Taxonomy (NCBI): domain Eukaryota; kingdom Metazoa; phylum Arthropoda; class Insecta; order Trichoptera; family Brachycentridae; genus Micrasema; species Micrasema longulum. The sequence continues at coordinate 850,515 of NW_028277484.1, read as the reverse complement.
AAAGTTATATTTTTCTTTCTTGGGTTTTATTTCTCATTAAAACATGACGTCCTGCTACGACTGTACAAGTTTCTCTCCGCTTTGAACGTTTCTCATTGGATTTTAAGACGCGAAACAGTTTCATTGTAAGGTGGACCGTGGATTATGGTTCCGCTATTAATTAGGGTTGGGATATTAAGAATTCTAATTTAGGGATTTTATTTTTCTTTTTAATTTGATGCGGAGTTGCTTCCCCGTGTCAGAGGAGGGGAGGATTGCTAGGGACTGCGAGGGACACGGCTATATGAGGAAGAGCACAAATTTTAAAGGCATTCATTTAGAAAAATGAACGACTATGATTGATTACTTTTTTTAATGTATCAACTTACCGACGAAAGCAATTTAAATTAGAAAAAATGACACCGCCATTTCATTCTTATTTCTTATATGATCCGTGATATTTTTTTTAACAAGGTGGTACAATAATATATATGTATTAAAATGATGTTTTAAAACTTATATAATTATAAAAAAATATGAAATAAAGTTAATATTCATAAAAAAGGTTTTAAGAACTAATACACACATTTAATTAATAAAAACATTTATTATATTACATTGGAAAAAAACAGATAAAAAATATTTTGTCAATCTCTGTTTCTTTTATTTCATCGAATGTATTTTAAATTTATCAAATTATAAGTAATGCCAAAAATATTCTTGGTAAAGGTTAATTTTACAACATAATAATAATTATAAAATTAATTATATCGTTATATGTCATAGATTATACGGTTCATTTTGTTGAACGATTCTCTTAGGGATCAAATTCAGTAGTCGTTTTCAAAGATTTTGATACATTAGCTCCACAAAACAAGAACGCATTTTAGTCATTTACATACAGATTTATAATTTTATCAACAATACATGATACGTTCTCATAAATCTGGATGTAATTTATAAAAAGTGTATCATATTTCGTTTTTGGACAATTACCATAATTTATTGTTTCTTGAGTCTTACGAGTTTTATAGCGAGTAAAAGTATTTAATTGAATTGTTGATAAATGATAAAAAAAACGAAAAGAATCTTACGTTTGTACAACTAATTTATTATTTCTTAAGTCCAAGAGTTTTGTAGCAAGTAAAAGGATTTAATTGAAGGCACCCCCTAAATACTAGAACATCCCTTGATTCCGACCGCATTTAACACCTGAGCCGTTTTACCCTAAAACACACCACCATTTTCCATTTACAGCCTTAATTGCTGGAAATAAAATTTAACTCCCTCACGGCGACTACATTATGAATAATGAAAACATCATTGTAATCTTTGTACCTATTTTATAATATAAACAGTAAAATGTAAATGTCTCGGAAATATTCACGTACTTACAAATGAATAAAAAATGGCTGAATAATCAACAATACCTTGTTGGGATATAAATATGTCAACAAAGGAAAACTATTTTCGGAGAAGGGAATATGAGAAACTAAGGCGTTTCGAGATCACTTTCAAATTAAAGTGATTTATACATACGTTCAAAGGCAATTTTATGAACACCTTTAGAAAGTTTGTAATTTTTTTTTATATGGTAATATTTGTCAGTGGTTTTCTAACAAAGATTTTTATATTTACAAAAGATTTTTTAGATAAAGGGAATTTTTGTGTATCATTTTATACAATAAAAAGAAGACTTTATAACAAAATCTTAGATTAGATCATATTATAACAGCATTGAAACCAATTAAATCGGCTGTCTTCCCTTATATTTTTCTATCCATTTTCGTCTCATTGTTCCATAATTATTAGAACGGCTGACAAACATCAGCTGTACGGACTAGATAACAGTTGACGCTTTGTTATTCTTTTATTTCTAAACTTAGACGTTTAATCGTTAAACCCATATTTTATACTGTTATTTTTTAATAATCTAATTCTTGTTCCTGAAAATATTTAATGCTTTAAATGTAAATTCACCCCCCCTAAGCACCCCTCGCACTTAAATTCTATAAATTATGAATATTGTGCACTTCAAGTCTTAATTGCGGGCACAAATTTTGTTTGAAACTCAAACCGACGCCTACTAATGAAATGAATGTTTTATGTTTACAGTTTTGCGATTTGGTTTTATTAGAATAATAATCGTGCAACATTTCTGTGTACTATTTAAACATTAAACAAAAAATATAAAACAGATTCTCAAATATATTTTATTGATGAATCGTAGGTCATCCTATTCTATACAATTTACATATTTCAAGTTATGACTATCGGATATATGACTATAACAAGTATGAAATACTAAAAAAAACTTTGTTTTTTGGTTTAAAAAATGTTTTAAACATATACCCGAAATAGCCAACAAAAAAATATTGTCGCCATTATCGACTACAGCGAAATAAATAGTTGTTTTTATTTACATACATGTCCTATTTCGACTACGCAATGTAAAGATTGATTGCAAGTAAATAATAAATAGAATGATATTATTAGCTTACTGTTTTGTTCAACGCACGAGGGTTGTAGGTTGTATTCTGGTAAGGTCACAATAATTATAAAACGCGAGATTTTGTCTCGGTGTTTCGGATAGCAAAGCACAAATGTTATTTAATTTTGGGGTTTGATAGCAAAAATTAAAAGTAAAAATAAAATGCTAATAACATTTTTTATGTACGTTTTATTCTGAAAGATGGTGCAATTATAAAGAATGTTAAAGTAAGATGTTTATAAGACCTGCACCTTGGGTAAAGGGTGTTTTAGTATGTTTATATATATATTTGTAAGGGCAGGTTTCAGCTTCCCGGAGAAAGAGTTGTTATTTTCTCCCGAACGGATTCCTGCGAAACTTTTCCACTCACCTTTCGTATTATAACTTTCCCCTCTTCGCCCTTCTGACTATAAAGCGCTAAATTGTGAGGGTGAAATAATTATTACCGCTGGAGATAGTATTTAATACGTGTCGGGTAGTTAATGTATGGCCCGCCGCGCGCCCTGGAACGGATTTCTGCTAAGTACGGAAATAATGAATAATGTAATTAAATACGGCCAAATTCAATGCATTTCGTCTTTATTTATGTATCTCACTAAGATATCAGAACAGCGCTTTTTGTATTAAATCGCTGTCGATTATTGTCATTCTTTCTCATGAGCAAATTGCATAAAAATGCAGTGTAGAATGACCCTAAAAAAAAAATTTAACTTCTACGCGCCAGAAATTAAACCCATGACAGAACAAGCACGATAGGCAAACGCGCCAACCACTACGAGGTAAAATGATCTCCACTCGATTTCCCAATTCAGAATTTTTACCTTAGGAATTGAATCTGAAAATTTGCAATGGATTCTGGTTCTTTTTTACATAAAGAACTGTATTCATCATCTCTTTAGATGCAAACAAAATATTGGGATTGCAAAACATAGGCGTAGAAATTAGGTTGTTGATCTTTCCGAGTTCCGAGGTTTGAACTTTGTTCTGTAACTTTATTTAAATTTCTAGCTCGGCTTTTTATGACTTAAATATAAAAGTCCAAATGCGAATTGTTTTGGTATAAGCTGAAAATATTTCCTTGAAAAAAAAATCGCCAGTCAATAAGTATGTATAAAAAAAGGTTTTTTTTGGTTTACAAATATAAGATTTAACTTAAACGGACTTAACTAAAGTAGATTTGTACTTTAAGTCATACGTTAAAATATTTAGAACAGCTGAAATCCTATTTGAAATCTTCTGTAAACTATTTGTTCAAGAATTTTTTCTATTTATTTCCGATTTCTAATTTACCTTGTAATTGCGCCCAGCTTGTTGTCGGTTTATTGATTGTTCTCGGTTAAATACTTTGTCTTGTTTTAGTTTCAATGGACAGAATTATTGAATGTTACGATAGATGTAAAAACTGTAGTCTGTGCAGTCATATTAATTTTACTAATTATTTAAAGTATACCATTCAAATAGTACAAATATATCTACACATAATTTTGTATCATTTTAAATTCTCGTAGAAATATTGATTGGACTTTTTAGTCCATGGTAGGATAAGGTTTGTAAGAGTTTATATTTACTTATTTATTATATGGTTCAGTTATTTTTTATAATTTTGACTCCATCGCAAATTGGGCCATGTACTGAGGATAAGATAGATATACGTTTTGATAACTAAAAACACTTTAACCCTACAATGCCTAATGTAGACGACATACCGATAATCGGTGTATAAAAGTGTTTCGAAAAGTGTTTATCACTCGGCGACTAGTTTATTATATTGTATGCATACTAGCCATTAAAATTTATTTTAAAAAGTCGCTACCAGGGTAGAATTTTTCGATAAAATTTTAAACAAGTCAGTTGCACGTATGCAATTTAGCTAACGTTCAAAGGATGATTTCATTATATATACAAGTTATAATTATTTCCGCAACTTTCATTTTTTTTAAATGGTGATAAGAAGCGTTATTTCTTGTTTTCCTCACATTCTTGTATTTTTTAACATTTTAATGCCCGACGTAGCATATTGTCTACATAAACTAAAATATAAAACAAAAACTAAACCAATTAGTTTTTTTTATTTATTATTTTTCCCAGTATTTGTTTAAAAAAACATACTTACATTAAAATATGTTTTTTAGTTAGAATTAGAACAATTGGGCACTTGAAGGGTTAGATTGTAAAATATTAATTTGAAAATGACAAAACCGCAATTCGATCAGGAACTATGGAGCTTAAATATATATTATACAGTAATCAAATACGAGTACATCCTTTTGTATTTATCATTGCATCCTCGGTAATTTGATTACCAAAGTTTTTAGTTCGAACGCCTCAATTTGAAAAGGATTGTACCCTTATTAATTACGAGACGTAACGTTATGACACTACGCACGCTCGTGGTTTGTCAAGGGCTCTTTTGAAATTATTTTACAGGGACAAAAGCTCATTCAATCAGACGAGAAAGAACTTCCTTTAATTAATCGCCATGGATAGAACAAAAGATGGGCTTTATGGCCATGAGGGCACCGCCATATCTTCTCGATCAATGTCACATCTTTTGTGTCGTCATCTTCCTTCATTTTATATTATCTCATCGTCTTGTTGATACTCGATAACTTAAAATAGCAAAAAATCATTCGATTTTTTTTTACAAAAATAAATGATTTTAAAAGGTATCAAAGTAAATGTACTCAAAACGTAAATATTTAAGTAGCGGAATTATTCCTAAAGAAACAGTTGTTTAAATTGTCGAACCATCCACCATAAAACAAGGTAGAAACATGCCATTGGACCTTAGATTTTTATCGCGTTATAAGTGGTGGTAGCATTTTTGCATTTTCATGCATTGCACAAGAGATTAGGGATGCTGGGTCTATAGCATCGTTTTGTGGGATGGGGATGACTTTTGTTGTAGTCTCATCGGAAAGCATTTGGATTTATAACTATGTTTTGTTTTCAAAATTATTTAAATATATTATTAATTAGTTAAGGTATAACTAAATGTTCAAATTTAATGGGTACAACATTCCTATGTACTATTTAAAATAAATGCAATACAATACAGTCCCTCAAAAAAAAAGTATTTTTTGCTGTAACAATGAAATAATATATGAGTAAAATACTGCTCAATTGCTTTAGCTTCTTTAATATGTATTAAAATCATAATACTATCACTGTATTGGGTGTAAAATGCAAACAAAAACTTTTGATTCGAACCTCGCATGACTACAAACTTTACAATAAAACGTTAAAAATTTAAAAATAAAATTTAAAAATATGGATATTTTACAATAGTATCCAAGTACAAGTTTGTCACTTTCGAGTGTTTAATAATGGTAAAAGGGTGCAGGTTTTTCAATCCGGGTTTAAACAACAGATAATCTTGTACAACTCTCAGTGTTGCTACTAATCCGAGAGCTCCGGGGTGATGGCATCGGAGCTGTTAATACGAAAATTCCTCAAATAAATCAATTACGGAACTCGGCGAACAGTGAGACTTTGAAATATTACCTCGATTAAAGGAACTAAATTACAAATAGCACGGAATAAATAAATAAATCTCTGGTGTCGATATTCCTCTCCTTGGCGGCGGAAAACGCAAAAACCGATGATTCGTTTAATTATTCCGCTTAACTTGTGAGCTGCGATTAGCTGCCACCCCCTTGCAAAACTGTGGTGCGGAGTAAAGGAGACCCTTACGTTTGTGTGTTGAAACGACTCAAGTCAAAGAAAGTACAATTTTCGAACGATGTTTGGGTCTGCGAACGGGTGTCTAAATAACACTTTTAAATCTACAGGTTTATTTTTATATCATCACCCATACATAAAACTGAAATTTAGGTAACTTTCAATGATTTAAATTTATTTCAACAGAGAGCGAAAACATTTTTGAAAAGGAAATAAAGGAGAAGTGTATAATTGCACAAGAAATTACGACCTTGTTTTGTGGTAGCACGGTGATAACGAGGTGGATCACCAATCAAATATAAGATGGACACAATATATGTCAATCTTGATAACTCCGTAGGGCGTGGTATTTAGGCTTGTCTTCAAACATTTGAACATAATTAAGAAAACTGTTTACTTTAAATTATTAAAATAATAAAGTTATCAATAAACCTTTTTGACCAAAATAATATTAATGTTGTTTTTCCTACGAATCGAACCCGGGACCTTAAGCTTGGTAGGATCGGTAGGCGAATGAACCGACCACTACACTATGACGCCGGCTTATCCCCCCTCGATTTAATGGAGTAGATTTTTTATCTGAGAGTTGCAATCGAGTCAAAAAACATAATTAGACATTTAACGTCTGAAAAACATTTACTAATGTCTGCAAAGTTTAAGGATCACCTCATGAGCCTAAATAGGAGGATAAAATCCGGATACGCCAGTAGTAGCAAAGGAGTGAAAATCTCTACGGCGATTATTTATCAAAGTTCATTTCCATTTTCTGCTCGATTTATTGGCCTTTGTTACTTAGTTTGTACTTTGGCGGAACTGGATATAGTGTTGGATAGTACCTAATCACCAAAGAACATTATTTGTAATCTTCATTTAAATCAGGAATTTTTTTTTGCTGTCGATACTAACATACATACGTATAAATAATATTCACATTATTTAACCATCAAAGCAAAACAGATAAAAAAATATTTTATGAAAACTTTTAAATTTATAAAAATGAAATAATTCATGGTTAAGATTATTGGATTGTTATAGCTGTTTAGATGCACATTCAGTTTTTAAAGGCTGTTTACTATCTGATGATGAAAAAAAAAACTAAATGTCCATTAATATATTAAGTATTTATGCATTTCTATTTACAATCCATTAAAATTTTAAAAAACTAACCGGTTTTTTAACCGGGTTGTGGTCCCGTGGTAAAAGTGTGGACTAACAGATAAAATTTCCGAGGTTCAAATCGCACACCAAAACTCGATTTCCATTTTTCCAGCACGAGCTATTAACATCTTTGAGGGAATGGTCTGAAAATTTAAACATTTGAGTAAATAATAAGAACTCAAGTATTTGAAAAAAAAAAACATAAAAATTACATTAGTATTTTCATAGAATAAACAGAATTTTAATTTATTTTGAGACGTTCTTTTTTTAAATTGTGTTATCATGAGTTACCCAAATAGTTCTTTTTTTGAGTCCATCTTCAACGAGTTCATTTCACTATAGAAAATGGGAATCAAAGTGGTAAGACAGGATTCAAACCTTATACCTCTGATCCGTTTGTCCGCAACAAACGGGACAGTTTGAAATACTTATATAAGTGTATTAAAATATTGGATGAGTGAATTAATGAACTAAAAAATCAATATTTCTGCTACAAAATCTGACATGAAAAATGGAAAAGATCCATGCGTTTGATGAAATATACAGGCATAAAAAAAGGAATAAGAAAATGCCTATCTAGTTAGTAGTTAAATGGACTTAAATAAAATGACGTTCAGAAAAAAAGGATAAAATGAATATATAGGGAATCGAGACAGTAATAATATTTATAAAAAACAAATGTACCTAATGCTGTTACAAAACATCTCTAATACGTTATGTTTTCAATTCCCAAGATTCATAATTGATCAATAAGACGCCGTTTCCCAATCCGATGAATTGCGGGTTTATTGTATTCAATGGGTAAATTTAAATTAACATTTTTTCCCCCACTAACCGAATCTAGTGTAAAAAAAATGTATTTGAATAATAAATCGGAATACGTTTCTGTTTGATGTTTGACCGTCGTGATTCAGAATTAAAGCGTGAAAATGTTGAATTACAATTGCCTAATGAATTATTTCGATTGTTGATTGTAACCGTGATGGTATCAAAATCTTTAAAGTACAGATTTTTTTTATTTTTGTTATATTGATCATAGAATTTGCCACTGATTACGAAAAGAGCATTCTAAATCTTAAAAAAAAACACATTATAAGGATCCAGATTAAACTGTGTACCAGGATCTCATTCTTATAAAAGCGATATTAATCAGCTTCTGACAGCATTGCAACCTGAGTAGATATATTGTAACGGGTTCTCGTATATTAGTTCTCGTTCTCCGAGACTTTTAAGAGCCTGGCTGCTGAGGAAAAGAGCAGAGTTCTTATATTGCTAAATTTCCTTGTCCATGCCCAAGTCCCTAATATAACGGGCAATTACCACATCCTCTGGTTTAACCAATGGTCCACCGAGGATGCGGTTTCTTTTGTGATGTTAGGCATTACATTCACATGTAATATTTATAGATATCTTATCATCTGCACTGCAGAACCTTCATTTACAAGTTTCAGAAAGGTTTATTAAAGCAAGGTGTTTATTTGATCTTTAGTACCCTGTGAGGACTCTAGTGATTTCGGATGAGTTTTATTAGGTCGAAATCAAATCTTTGCAAGGACCCGTTTGGCAGTTTCTATGCATGGTTTTGACCAGGTCCTTTTTGCCAGAGCACTGTGCTCTGCTTCAGGACACATGAATTAAATTCACTCTAAGGATCTCATACTTGTATCTGAATACAGTGCTTGTAAAAAATATCGTATTTATCAATGTTTTTATACAACTAGCTTGCCTACAAAATTCCGTTTTTTTAAATAAAATCTATCCGTTTGGACGTGCGTAGAATCTACAAATTCTGTTGAAGCACGTATCTTAAAATTATTTTTACAGTTTTTACACATCAAATGGGAAAGTGTTATTATCAAGTGAAGGAATCTGTAGGGTCTGTAACTGCTAAGACATGCCATGGACCATAAAAAACATAAATATCTAATACGTGTCTCGTATTTTTATTTTAAAAAGTTGAATTATCAAAGCAAGTACCAAGTATTTGACACTCAAGTATTTGTATTCAATTTGTGAAGATACAATTTAGTTTCTGGCTATGAATTTGCTAGTGTTTTAATTAAAAAATTGCATGAACATAAATTAAGACGAGTACTTCCGTCTCGTCACGGTTTCCTATGCTTTATGAACTGTTACGCAATAATTTGTTTGAAATGAAAAGTTAGCAGCAGAGGGTTAATTAGCAGATGCCTGGAAGCGGATTCCGTAATCATTCCAGGTTTTGATTTTAGGCAAATAAGTACTTTTATCCACACTATGAGTTGAAATCAATCAGAGATATTATTGAACAACACTGTTTTGTTTATTGTGCCTATGATTGGTCAACTTAAGCAATGAGATCTAATCTATATCCCTGTGGCAAACTATTTTTCATAAAAAAATGTGGAAAACTCAGGCACAAGTTTATTTTTCGATTATGCTATAGTAAATTCCAATTAAGATCGCTAATTTTACGAATTTGAAATGATAACATTGCCACAGACTTAAAATTTAGTCTAATGCGACAGTACGCAAAACAGTCTTAAGAGGAAATGCGGTCACACTTTCCTTCATACAGAAGTATTCCTGTATTTTCTCCCAAGATTATGGAACTATAGCTACGAGTTTTAGCATACAATAAGTGTATACCATTGACGTGTCCCATAGTTTTTTTTTTGATAAATTGAAGCTAGGACCATCCAAAAACCCAAAAAAGCCCACGGTTTTATATGCTGTCTTCGGATGTATGGTATTCAAATATGATAAATAATTTTGAAAAACGGAAAAAGTGCCGTTACATCAAATTTTATTCCGATATCTTTTCTTTAAAAAAATAACCAAACCGGTTCAATCGTCGATTTTGTCGATTTTAGGAACGCAAAATGATTCCGACGTGCAGTTGTCTTTTCCACACAGTAACGGGGAGGAATTTGAGAAAAAGTGACAGAAAAATAATGTTTAATTACCTACATATTCATCGAAATTGCCTGGCATCGTATATTATCTTAAATACGAGTAATTTGCCCTACTGAATCAAACCTGGAATACTCGTAGCTACAAGTTACAATGATTCAACGGGATTAATTTGGCATTGAAATGGCTAAAGAATATAATAGAATGTAGTTACTCAAAAAATCAGTTTATATCCCTAAATGTGTGAATCTAAAATTGAAAAAAATTAAGGTAAGTTAAAATGAAGTTAATAAAATAATTTTATGATAAATAAATTTGCAAACATTAGTCATTTTCTTTTCCATGATTTATTGCGTAAATGGTGTCTGTCGATGTGCCGGTCCACGCGTAGTTTTATATGAACAGTACGGTCAATTTATTTCCTTTAATAGCAGACCTGGAATATAGTTCTAAGGTAGACTGTTCTTAATTGAATGAATGTTGGCAAAAGCTCACATGTTCACCCTGTTTAAATTTTAGACGTCGCTGCAATCAAAATGGCAGTAATGAATTTATGAAACGAAGTAGGTACTAAACACTCTTGAATATCATCACGTACGAAATTGAAATATAGATAGGGAGAGCCAATTGTATTAACTGTCATAGGGCAGGGATTGTTAAATACGATTATTAACATATTACAACAGAGATGAAGAACATTTAAGAGAAGATAATATAGAAGTCAAGGCATGTACAGGGCCTATGATCTTTCATTGGCTGGTTTAAGTGCTCACTTTACACACTGTGTAACATTCACCATGCTGCCAATATTTGAACATCTATATTCCTTTAATTCTTTCATCTGTTGATGTTTGTGTAGTTGAATAACTGAAACCTTTATTTATGCGCGTGAGATTCATCTAATTGAATTATTTCACCCACATAATAGGCAACGCCTAAAAATTATATTTTTTCAATTTCTGTACTTCTTCGTGGACCAGGTGGATTTAACAACAATATTTTGAGTTTGTTAATTTTTTTGTAGACAAGGACTGGATTTAACTCCCTGGGAAGCTGTTAATAACTCAACTCTATTCTTCATCCGCCCGGACAGACGCAACATAAATAAATGTACTTAATTATTGAATTATCAATGAGTTTTCAATTGATTTAAATAATGACATTAAGACTAAAATGTTGAACGAAAGTCAACAGATGGAAGAGTTGAGGAAATGTGGATGTTCAAACATGAGCAGAATGGTGAATATTACACAGTGTGTAAAGTGGCCACTTAAAACAGCCACTGACAGGTCATAAGCCCTGTAAGTGCCTAGACTTCCATATTCCCTTCTCAAAAATGTTTTTCCTCTCTGTTGAATTGAATTTAAATAGAAAGTAGAACGTTATACAACTTAATAACTAAGCACATAAAACAGTAAGCGGTGTATTGTACTATGTATTTATGTACAATTTTTATTTCAAATACACGTAAAAAAGTTCAATTTTTATTTTTCATTTGTTTCTAAACATAAATTTTTGTATGCGTAATATACAAAATAAATAATTTATTAAAACACTCCTAAAACAATTCTGCTTCAGAGATTTTATTAATTGTTCATAATTTTATATGGTTTTTGTAATAGAGTTGTATATATTTGTCTCAATGAAATGTTAAACAGGCGTTTAGTTTGTTTAACAAAAGTAACGTGCGTGTTACAACTGACGAAGTAAACAATTAGTTTGTCAGAAAATTGTGGGTAATGGTCACTAAATGATATTTATTATCACCCCTGTCGCAGTTCGGCGTCTTGATGAAATGGTGAAAGCTTTTTGGAAGACAGACAAAGGCAATCAGAGTACACACGAGGTATATATTTATATGTAGTTACCTTTAGGGTGGATGGGGGCGGAATATTGTTTTACGCTCCGTGACAAAACTCAAAGGGTCGGAAAAACCTCGACTAAAACACATGGTAGCTTTTCAAGCGTTTCGATTTACAAACGTTGATCGCCCCAACACGCCGTTTCAACTTTCATTAGGCACTACACGAGCGTTTGTCCCTTTGCTTTGTTATTCATTCCCCGTTTTGCACCCTTTCAGGGCTCGCGAATTCAAATCGAGTTCGATTCTGACACATTTCTTTTGTTTTTATGCAAAATTAACAACGGATTTACAAACAAGATATTTAGTCTGATTTCGTAAATTAAATTCGTATTCCCATGAGTTGAGATATAATGACAAAAGTTTGTTTTTAAGACAGTGTTAATATACATAATAAGTACAAAGCAAAAAAATAAACAATGATTTGACAAACTAAAATGTTATAAACATATAAAAGCTATCATAGTAATTATCGACCATAATTTTAAATTTTATGAATTAATTTTGGCGAATGGTCGTCTAGTATTTTTTTTTTAATATTTCGATTTTTAGTTTTTACCTCTGAGCGTAGAATTCTGTAGAATTCATATTTAGTGAAAATATACTTACAATTATATACATACTGTTAAAAATAAAGAATTTGATCGATTACAATGATATTCAACTGATTTGAAAGCGTTTTCTATTAGTTTGGCGTATTTATCCGCTAAAATTCATTATAAAGAAACTTTAGAGATAATACATTTGTTATCTGTCTATAATCATTTTTAAAAAGGTGATACTAAACGATATACAATTAAATTTAGCATATTACCGCAACTACCCTTCCATTGGCGACCAATGTCATGCGATTTGTGTGTTCCTCAAATAATTGCGTCCATTTCATTACGGGTATATCTTTAAAATTGATATAAGCTTTTACAAGAAAACGCTGTTTTATCATAACAAATGCCTGCAACTAAAAATTTAATACTCTCCATGAGTATCTTAATCTAATTTACATTCACTTATTGATTTTCAAAAAATATTTTGCCTGTGTCAAACCTGTATTTTTTACTTTTATATTGAAAAATTGTACCCATGATTATTAAATTGAAAACATCCATATGTGAGTTTCTTTACTTGAAGAATCCGTTGTTTTTTATGTCTGAACATCTACACACATAGTACCAACATACGTATAATCCATATAAATTCTAGTACCAGATTAGAAGATATAATTAATTGTTTCAGAAACATTTTTTGATGTTTTTTTCCCAGTATTCTTTTGTTTTGGAATTTAATGAACATTGTATTTTTGTAGCCTCAGCAATGACATGTTTATCCGGGGTGTAAAGGAATTAGAAGAAAGACAATCCTGAATTGAATGTAGCCATTAGATACAACATGTGTAAGATATAATTTTAATGAAGTTTGAATGCGTATTACAGTCGTGTAGAATGAACAAGGCGGGAACAGTAAACACCAAACACGATTGAAATTGAAAAACACGTACGGTGCAAGGTGTGTTTGTTTACCGAGTGAAATGATTGTTTTGTTTGAGCAGGAAGCGTTCTGTTTCCTTTGTCATATTTGGGTTGAAAGGGCGTCATTATAACTGAAATGAGGTGCCACTAAATGCGTGGTTATTTCTGATTTTATTTATTTTACTGTCTTTGACCACCCCTTTAAGTAAACTACCAGATTATCGCAAATTTTGTGTCAAAACGGCTCAAAAGAAAGACAAAAACAAATTAATTACTCTATTAAGGTAGAGTTTAACAGGGCTCTATTATTAAAAGAATTTTATAAATCGCATGCACGTGGTGTGGTCAGCTGAATTTCCAAGTAAAACGTTTTTGAACAAATACAAATAATCTATTAATTATCGGTTAATTTAATTAATCATGTTTGTTTACTTAACTCAGTATCATTTTATTTTTGAATATTATGATTGGTATCAAAGATTATATGGAAGATGTCGAGTACCTATTGGTTTAGTTCTGTAGTTCTAGCAATGACATGTTTATTCAAAGTGCAAACAAATTAGTAGAAATGTAATGGTTTCAAGAGCGATTGCGTAGTTTTAAAAATATGTGCGAATCGTAAAATAATACGAAGTAGCCATGTGGCTTAAACAGACAAATCAATATCTTAAATTAATTAAGGATTGTTAAAAGATTGATTCTACAATATTTTTGGTTGTGGTGTACATGTATCAAGAAGTGTTAAATAAAGAGATTAAATGGTAGTATAAATGCGAAAGGGGTAATCTAATATCTAATTCTGCGACGATAAAAGCGATGATACCAGCTGATTTAATTTGAAAACAATTCACGTTGCATGTCTAGAAATTTGGTATTCTTTTCCGAATTACAATCAAATCTCTTTGTAAGAAAGTAAAAACCTTATTCAATCTATGCAGAGCGTATCCATCGTTATTATTGTATTATTTTCCATTCACGTGAGCTCACCCCACCTTATAAAATACACAGTCACTGAAATTAATTTTCCATATACTGTATTGAAGAAATAGCTCAAACCATTCGTATCAAATCGCTTGGGATATGGAAACGTGTATCGCTGACAAATTGAATAAGCTTTCATGTAGCCGAATGTTGGCTTCGGGAATGTTCGGGTGTTATCGGGTCCTGTAGGGAGAAGTCCCTTATATTCAATCAGGAAGCAATTGGCTCGGTGACATTTCACTTAATTACCACTCCGAAGTACAAGCATCGTGTACTGGCACTACCTAGCTACATATACTATCAAATAATTAATCTGATCGACAGGAGACAGAATTGACATGTTTATCTGCGTAGAGACGGAATACAATTTGTAATGTAATTATTCGTGTTTTTATTACCTACGCCGAAGCGTAGCAGTCCATAATATTTGTGATGCTCTTAGATTCCTCCAGGGATAAATGATAACATTATACGGCTGAACTATGAAATTCTTTGATGTTTTTGGTTTATTTTTACTGATCTCTTAATTCAGAAGACACGGTCGCTTATAAATTGTGTTGTGAATATTTGAAATGACACTCTGATTCTGGATTTTCGAAATAGTGAAATTCATGTTTTGATACTGATTTACCTTAATGGCAGGTAATGATAACATTGTGTTTTCTTTGACTTGAAATACAAAAAAAAAACTATACAATCGCTTTAAAAAAAACGTTTTTATACAATTACCTACCTATATCGTTATTCATTCCTAAATTTGTTTCCATACTTTGTAAAAAAAAATGATTATCAAAATAACACCAAGAGTAGTAAAAACGATATCTGGGATTAAAAAAACTAAATTTCTACAGTAAAAGTATCCTTTTAATCTGTTTTCAATCCCTGATATTAGTTTGCAGCAAACCGTGCAAACACTCACGGAATTCACATCTCAATCAAGGTACGCGGCGGGGTTTAACACGATTTATTTAACTAAAACAAAAAAAAACATTATTTTAATTCAGACGAAAATGGTGTTTGCAATTAATTAAACAGTAGGGTAAAAAATAAAATAAAACAAAAAATAAACTTTCTTCTGATAACACCAAATAAACATATTACTGAATTCGAAGTATAAGATACATTCTAATACAAACAAGGGATTTATTCTCAAGTTTATTTGAACACAGTATAGTTGACATTGTCCATAGACATTAATTGAATCATTTTGCTCGCCTTCTGTATATTGATCGTATGGGGCTGGGAGCTTTGTTCCCTTTGGCGACTGCAACACAACCCTGTTATACTCATATGCCAGTATTAGGGATGCAGTTTCCATGCAATTTAGAGGGTGTATGCATTTTCCCAGAGTTCGGTAAACGCAGTCAGGGACCACAAACGCATTCCTTCAGCCAATATTGCTAATTGTTGTGTGGTAGTCATTAATTAATGCAATTATTGCAATATGGTGGAGGTTTTGGAGGTGTCTCTTGTCTACTGTATGAGGGCATGCAGTATTATATTACACATGTATTAGAAAAGCAAATTCACTATCAATAAATCAATTACCTTCGTAAGAGGGCTGCGTTTTAAGTTTCTTTAAACGACCACTAGAAATGACATTAGTATTTTCGTAAAAATTTGTATTTATAATTGTAAAATTAATGACAGTTCGGAAATCAATTGAGATGTTTGTTTGTAGCGGGCGTTAAAAAAATATAATTATTTGTACATTTCGCATGAAGGTTTTCGTTGGATGATTTTTTACGACGCCTATAATAGCTTTTGGTCACTACCACCCATCATAAAATACTGTTCACAACTGGGTTGCAAAATTTCGTCGTAGCCGTGCTTCCATCAGTTACAAATTCCATAAAGGTCGATTAAGGTCGGTTGGTTTTCCAAAAAGCATCGATGCTGTGCGCAACATGTTGGAAGAAGATCGGCATGTGACTTACCGTGAGATAGAAGCATCCTTAAGCACAACTAGACTGCAATATATTTGATTTGGCATGAACATTTAGCGGTAAAAAATATCTGCTCTATTGTATTTCGCATAACTTGACAGATGCTCATAAAAAGGCTCGTGTCAATTAATTGGTCTAAAGAAATGCTCGAAATATCCAGCCTTGCAACTGAGAAATCCGTATAAAACATTTTTACAGGTGACAAAACTTTGATATATTCGAATGGGGAAACACGTTCAAGAAAACGATAGTTTTTTTCTTCGGTTGTACTAGACACGTCGCAACGATTCTTTTAAAAGATCGAAGAACAGTTATGCTTTATGATATACCTATAAACATTTGTTTGCCAGAAATCATTGATGAAATCGGGAAGAACAATAGAAAACGTCACATCATCCGTCACCATGAAAATGCCAGCTCTCACACAGACTATTTAACAATAGCACAGAACATCCAGACATGAGAAAAAATATATTTAAAGGCCGTTTACACGTGGAAAATACCGTGTTGTTTTGTCCCAGGACTCGACCATTGTTCACGAGTAAACAGCGATTTGTAGGACAAAACATTGTTCCGAGACATTGTCACCACCTCGTGCGGCCGCATTGTTCTCGTGTGATCGCGCACGGACAGAACCTTATGACAATAGCGATTTGCTCGATGCGTGCGCGTCGTTCCCGCGTATTTTTTCTGCCGAAAATGGTGACAGAGAAAAATCATTTTTAACATTTAGTTCTTTAATCTTTAACAATACATCTTGGTGTAAAATAAATCGTATTTTTCGTGAACTCGCTCGTAATAAACGTCGAGGAGCAGGGACAACATAATGTTGTATTATCTATTGCATTATCCACATGGCAACGATTTAGTTTTTACGATCTCACCGGAAATCGAACCCGGAACCATCCAGCGTGAAGTAAGAATCTTAGCCATTACGCCACAGGGGCCGTATCAGATCGTATTTGTGTTTCTTTTTTGAAATTTTTTTCTTAAATTATGCTAAGCAAATTCTCAAATTATATTTGAAGAGATGCTTTTTGAAAATAACTGGTAATAAGTACCTTAGACTACTGCGTATAACATTATAAAGGGTTTTGCTTCGACAACGCACAATTTCTCAAACATATATAATATTATGTTGTTTTCACTCATTATATAATTGAAAGTAATTCTTCATGTCTTTCTCTTCCTCGTTCGATTCTTTCCTTTAAAAAGGGTTTAATTGCTTAAGTACCCATTTGTGGCTCAATTGCCCTCATGTACGAACCTGGTTTAGTGGATGCGGCGCGTGAGTATTGTGGTTTGTGGTTTGAGGATGTTCGAGTATAACATTTCATGTCACGTGCTATTTAAACGCTCAACCATCTAAGTAGTAAGTGAGTAGTGAACTGTTCTGTATTTTGACAAAGAACTTCGAGTTAAGGAGTAACTGATTGTATGTCTTGCCAATAATTTTTGTAAAGAAATCAAAGAATCTTAATTGAACGGACCGTAACCGAACAAAAGCCGAAAACAACTATTTGAGTTTTAAATCATTTTAAGTATTTTCCTTTGTCTTGATGATCAATTGTTATTTTTTAACTTTGTATATTTCTTGCATAAATATGTATGGTTATATTATTGATTGAATCGACATTAACTTTGTGAAATAACATGATGAAATGATTGATAAAACACGTTCTTAAACCACTTGAGTTTATTTTAGAGCACGAATAATTTCAGAAAGAGCAGATCTTTCAATCTACAGGTTATCTTATAAATGGTTTATAACATCACCTGTAGATGGAAAGATCTGGGCTTTCTGAAAATTGTATTGCTTTAAAATCGGACAAAGTATTTTTATTAATTATATGTAGAGATATAATATATAATATGTATCGTATTTTTATACGGAGTTCATAAGGAAACATGATTTCGAAAACTGCATCGATTAATTAATTTTATTTCCTAAAATGACAAAAAATTGCATAAATTACATTTAAATTAAATATCATCATTCCCCTTTCCACACTTATGGTGCATAGGGCACTGCACACCAATATTAACGTATCTCGATATTTTTATTATTATATGAAGGCAAGGCGATCAGTCTTACGCTTTAGGTACCAGTTCTAAAAAATGATATTAGTCTTTTCACCCTTTTAAAATGATAAAATATATATTGGTCATAAAACATGCTAAATGTTAATTCAATTATGTCAGCAATAAAATAATTTGTTTTAAAAAAAATATTTGTTGGCCTCGTGGTGTAGCAGTCAGCGCGTTTGCCTATCAAGAAAAAATCTCGGGCTAGATTCCCGACATGGTTGACATGAAGATTTATTTAAATATTTGTTTTTACTCTAGAATATTTTATAGGCCCTGGACTGCCTCCCTAAGCTAATATTGATCATCTTACCTTCGTGCAGCAAAAAAAAATGATCAAGATTATCTTCGATTGGTGTACCAATGCAGTGCCCTACGCACCATTAGGTGCGGAAAGGGAATGATGATTACAAAAAAATTACAAGTAAATATAAATGCATGTTTTTTGTTTGTAGTCGTGTGAAATTTACCTGACCACGAACAGTTTATCAATGTTTATGAATGCATTTAGTTAGATACGATTGCAGTTTGTGCATCGGTCAGTAGGATAATCAGTGCAATATGCTGCACCGTTGCAAGTGCAGTAAAATGGGGGTGTTTGGACAATAATAACGTTATTGCACGTAATATATTGCTCGCACATTGTTGAAAAATGACTCACGGTAATATTGTGGTGTTTGCTGTTACAGAGCACATAATAATTTTCATTCATAAAAAATGTAAACAATGCGGTCATTTTTGGGTTGAATCCAGTCTGAAAGGTTTGAATATTTTTTTTAATCTATTGTTTTTATGGTCTACATGTTGGACCTCGGTGATAATTCATGAAATAATTGTGCTTTTTTTAAAGCATGTTTTTGTAATTACCTTATGCGAGTACTTTGATTTATGTACATTGTATTTGGCAGTAGTGCTGTATTGTATGTGTAAATAAATAAAAATTGTCAAAAATAAAGATGGCCGAATGAATAAATATTATAATGCCCATGGCACAGTACATTAATTAATTTTTTTGGTTTATAAATCATACAATAAAAAATATTTAGAAAGTATAATACAAATTAATTACATTATCTGGAGTTACTACAGTTCGATTCGGGACTTAAATGATATTAACACAACAATATATGAGCCACAAAGCTTTTCTTACACAAAAAAAAAAATATATATAGAAACGCTTTTAAGAATAGAGGAAGTAGTTAATCTAGAACTAAGGGAGATGGGGTCGTTAACATTGCATACTTTGCAGACGATGCGTAGCAGTGGCAAATCCCGCTGACTAGAGTATATCTATATTATTAAAGTAAAACGAAAAGTTTAAACATTTAAAAAGATTTAGGTTTAAAAATCTCGAGCCACAGCGTCCTAAACTCCGAAGTGAGGGAACAAACGAGTAAAGTCTTTGCTTTGGATGCCTAAGAAATGTCGTATGGTACGATCAACACATGTGGATTGGAAGCAAGATTCGGATAAGCAAAACGTGTGTCAAATCAATCATGGTGTGTGCAATAGAGACGAGGGTAGATACAGTAAGAACAAAAAAAAAACGAAATAACTGCTTAGAACGTCAGACCTAAAACACCAAGGGCAATCGCAGGGAAACCCCTAAGGGGCAGAATCCGGAGTGAGGAAGTTAGACGGACTTGCGATTTCCAAGGCATAGAAAATATATTCTGGAGGGATTACGTCAATAGAATGGACAGCTCCAGAATCCCCTAAATCATGGCCCATGAAATTCCAACTGTTCGCCGTCTGCTCGGAAGAACATCAAGGAGAGCGGAAAACAGCCGAAACTCAACGTCTCAGGAGTCGGCTTCTAGCTGATAACAGATCAACCGATATTGAAGGTCGCACTCAACAGCCCTGTAAATACCTAGATTCCTATTCCTTCCTCAAAAAGGTTTTCCCTCTCTGACGCAAAAAAATTAGATGATTTAAAACCTTTTTGATTCATCATGTGAATAACTTTAAAGTTCAGTTTTGACGTGTTATCTTTTAATCAAATTAGAACCTATATTATTTGATTTATGAACACAATATAACATGTCTTCTTCTATGAACAAATGTTGCTTACGTTAATGACCATTTCGTTTGAAAAACAATAAAACCCGATTACACCCGCGATTCTCTGGAAGGAATCCAACTATGTTTCTGATTAGTAATAAAAGGCAATTTAAAGTGTGATAATTAACACTCAGTGATAAAGATGTAGTTATAACGTGATTAATAAGCCAATTATTTCTTATGCTATGTGTATTAAAGAGTAAACACGGAGTTTCACTATTTACTCGCTTCTGAATCGTTTTCCAAATAGACTTCTTGTGTTCCGCATTTTATCTGTTTATTTTATTTACTGCATCATTCGTCTACTTTAACCCTAAACTACTATGGCCCAAAAATACTACGTCTCCACTGTGTGTGGGTCAATTTGGACCAATATTTTAAATGTAGTTTAATGAGTGTGTATAGTAGAAAAATAAAGGAAAATTCTTGCTCATTTACAAAAATTGTTCATTTACGAGTATGAAAGGAAAGATTAATAATTCAATTTAATTGTGTTCATTATTAGATTTAATAATACTGTGAACAACGTAAAATCTTACACGGTCCTACCATATTGCCGATTAAATGCACAATTGTTTATTTTAATTTATTCATATTCTGAAACAAAAAATGTCGCGAAACAGAAAAACAATGATTGTTACAAAAAACATATATTTAAACCAAAAAACCGACAATCATCTATTTAACTCTTATGGGCACATTTTGTCAATGTTTTTGAACTGGTTTTACTAACATTCATATTGTTGAGATTCATCATCTTTGTTTAATTTAACAAGCCGCTGATGAATTCGTTCACTTTGATCAGTTTCACAAAATCTCAAAAAAAGACCAACGTACGTATGCTTAGGAAAAAGACCGCCAGCGCCGTCCTAATCGACTTCGTAGAGCGTCATTTTTGTCATTTATATAAATATCGGACTCGTGCGACAGAGACGGCGCTCAAAAAAATCAGCAGTTTCGTTCTTAAGCCCGATGTACTTTATTTACTGCCAGGTACTGTAATATATATGAGTCAAATGACCCAGACGCTTTTGTTTGTGAAGGCTGTTTGTGGGTCAACTATGGCCATAAACATTTTTATTAATAAAACTCTAAAACAAACAATTGCTATACATTCAACCCGTTTGACGTATCAATATACACTGGGAATATCATAAATACAAGACCGATATCTCACAGTTCGACGGCGTGGTTTGTAAAAATGAGTTCTGTTTGGGCTATTTTGACCCATGCATAGCAGTTACGGGTTAATACTATCATTATACACACCAGGGAGGAAATAGCGCTCAGTGCCGTATAAAAACGATCTTAGTACATAGTTCATACTTCAAGACAGCTAACTATGAGCTTCTTTTTGTGGATTTGTTTGCTCAACATTTAGCCAGCGGAGTTTCCAACATCATTGTTGTCAATTTTTTTTTGTCAATTAATCTGCAGAATTTTATTATAAATATTTTTAACGATTTCCGAACAAAAGAAATGATTGTCTTAGTGAAAACAATTCGTTTTTTCTACTGTTAAGATTAGCTCAATTATCACCTGTAGTTTAAGTAACTGTGCCGCGTAAGTGATAGTAAAGCTAACATTGTCGCGGCATAAATTAAAAGATTCTTAGATAAGGAAGCGTTTTACGCAGTAGCTGAAGGGAACTCTTACGTCCCGAGAAACAAAATCATCACTATTTACGTTGTAAATATTAAATATCCCGTTCTCCCAGGATGTTTGCTGGAAAAAGTCCGTTTTTATCTAATTTTGTAGTTCTTACAATAAAGATATCTTTGTTGATTGAAACAACGGGTCCAGGGTGGGAATTTTTTTTATTCCTTCCTCTTTGAACTACACAAAGCGATAGAGATACGCGGTTCATATGAATTAGGGTAATTTGACATTTTATGCAAGTATAATATTTTACAAGCGACATAATATATTATACTGTGTATTTATAATTCAACAAATTTCATGAATGAGAAGAAATGAATAAACATCGAAGAATATTTAGAATTCGTTGAAACACTAACAAGAAAACAGAGAAAAGATAATTAATTTCACATATGCTCTCATCTGAAACATAAATATTCGTGTTATTCGTTCATTAAATATTGCCATGGGAATATGACCGCTACTGGTAAACAAACGTTTTAATTGCTTCATAGTTTACATTGGAGCTTCGGATATTCTTTCGGCTGTTAACGTATTTGTCTTGAGGCCGTGAGTATCTAATGAGACCATTTCACAACTCAGAATTCTGTGTTTACCGAAATGAAATAATAAGAGTAAATATGCTGGCCACATCCTAAGGCGTGTTGATGCGAATTGTTAAATGTTTCTAGCAGCCTTTTTGCTACATTTACTTCAACGCCGCGAGAAAAACTTAACAATTGATCTCACTACAAAGAAATGACGACTGTTTATATAAGATATGATCGGTGTGTCTGCTCAAGTTCTCGGTATTATTTATTTACCTATTACGAGTGGAATGGTTTCCTTCTGTAATGATCCAAATGTTCCGTCGAAGTGGCGAGTGTCAGTCGTCGCGTCAATATTTAGTCGGCCCGTGAAATATTTTAATAACACGCCATATTAGACGCTCATATTTATAGTACAGAATCATCTTCCAGATGTCTACTGGATTTATTTTTCTATGGAGTAACACGTTACCGGATTACCGACGTTACGGCTTTCTTCTCTGTTATTGTATCGGCGGATTATGTTAACTACCATATTATTTATAACACGGAGCATATGAAAAAATATTACAACTTAATATATTTGATGGTTTGAGAATATTAAAAAAAGCGGACTTTAAGCGTTCGTGGCTTTTATGCTGTGATTTTAGAGTATGATTTATGTGTTAGCATGCGGAAAATAGAACTCGTAATGATCAATTTTGTATCTTTTAAGACGAAGCCATGTGTTAATCAGGAAAAAATTACCCCATGATAGTAATAAAATAAACTGAATATATTTGTAATATAAACAAAGTTTGATTGGGAGCATTTTCGCGAATCACCAATCACCAATGACATAAAATTTGACGAAGGTAGAGTTTGATACCCGAGGATTTAAATGTAGGGAAAGAAACGAATGCTCTTTGGTTATATATTTAAGGTCGTTTAAAGAATCAACAATCCCTGAGGGTAAACTCGCGTTCGTGCTGGCTTCGCCGAAGACAGATATTTGATGAAGAATCTGGGACTCCAGAATTCAACTGATAAAGTGATCAATTTGACACAGTTAGAACGCTGAATCATTCACTCTATTTCGGGTCATATCATTTGCTTAGATAAAGCGATCGAATTATTTCACTATTATATTGATCGCTTCTTTTAAAAACCGACGGTAAAGTCGTATTCCGTAGATTCCGTTTTTTTTCAAAGAAATAAAGCGCGGTTCCTATTTATTTTCGAAATGAAATGTTTTATTGGTGATTGCTTGTTTTGGTTGAGAACTTGGGAGTAAATTGAGAGAATGAGAATTTGAAATGAAGTTTTTCTCGGAGCGGGCAGCACGTGCATTGAAACTACCCGAAGGCGCCACTTAAAAACGGTCCAGAAGCGCCAAATACCTCGAGTTGATTGAACTTTCCGTAAAAAAAGATTAATCACTCAAGGTCCGCGTTGAGGTAACGATGTTGAAAAAAGCGCCGTTTTACAATACGCCTGAAAGTTGAATGACAACACCCAAATCGGGTGCAGGTCCTTTGTTTGGATCCCAATACATCTCGTCTCTGATTTGTTTTGTTTTTTCTTCTTTTACACCTGTTTTTTGGTCTAGAACAAAAAATAAATGAACGAACGAACTAATTGTTTCTGCGATCCTAATCGTGACCGTGTTATTTGAATTCTAATTCACGACTGAGAAATACGATTAGTTTTTAAATTAACAATGGAATCGAATAATTTCATTTTAGATTTGACTGTCAAACTTATTTCATTTGAATGAATGAAGTCGGTTCGAATACGAGATTTAAATTAACGCATTCTAAACATCTATTTGTAGAAACTCTCCTTACTCATACCCAAACAGCACACAGATTACATGGAATAATTAGTACAAAAATCTTACCAATCTAATCTCTATTCTTTAAATAAGGTGAGTTTTATCACCAAAGCAAATATATTTGAGAAACCCCTTCGCTCTCCCCTTTTGACACTAGAAGTAAATGAGTTCTATGAAGGGGATGTCTTGATATTTTAAAGATCAAATGCAACATTATTGCGTAGGTAGGGTTGAAAGTTATACAGACTTTAAATTTTCTAATTAATGCGCTATTTTTGAAGTAATAAAAAAAAGCATTTTTTATTGTATATTTATTTACAATAAGTATAAAATATTTTTTGCTGCAGTTTTATGACAAACAAACTTAATATATAAAATATTAATAAATATAAAACTAAAAGTTTCATCATCGTAAAACTAAACCATTAAACCACAATCCGAATCTGATGGTGCAAAGGGCACTGGACTGTCAAAGTTAATGCGACGTATCTCAAATATCTGTTGCAGAAAGGTAAAGTGATAAGGTACTGAGGCTTGTCCAGGGACAGAGATATATTGAAGTGTAAAACCATCTTATTAATAAATTATTCATATTGACCTTCCCAAGAAATGAACCCACGGCCTTAATTAATGAAGGCGAACGCGCCAATCACTACACTACGATGGGGACTTTACTTCACTTGATTTTTTTTTCAGAATATTTTAACGAGATAAAGTCAAAAATACTAATCTAGATTCCTGGTTCTGTTGCACACACACTGTATTCTTTTTCAACCCGGTCTTTTAGTTTCGTCATGATTCTATACTAGAATTTAAACATTTATTTGACAACCCTGTTTGAGGAAATGTTTTAAAGGGCGTATCAAACAGTACGTACTGTCAAGTTATCCCCTCAGCAATTGTTGGACAATTGCCGGCTAGGGTCACCACAAAGGAATTAATCAACACATCATAATTGCGTTTCATTTGCCAAGAGTGACCGTCAAATATCGAAAATACATCCAAACCCACCCATTACAAAGGCAGGGGGCAATTTTGCAAAACACCCATTCGTAAAAAAGAAACTAAAATCTTAGAATTAAATTGAATTGAACATAAAAAATCTAAAATGAAGGAATGGTTTTCATTCAATTCATTTTTTAAATTTATTTTTTCGAAACAATTACATACATAAAAACATATATGTTTCAAGGTATACATAACACAAGTAAAATTTAAAAATATATTTTAATTTGAAAAATGACAAAATAAAAAAAAGCGGTTAAAGTAAAAAAAAGCTATTTTCTCTGAACTTTTTAATTAAATAAAAAAATATATTTCAGCTGCTTTATTTAATTAAACCAATGAGAAACTTGAGCCCTACGGGAAAATATATAAACAATAAATGTTTTCTTGCGGTTGGTAAAAAATTAAAAATTTAATTGCACGGCATAGTCACTGGTTCATATAAATCAACCTATGATATGAGAGCTATGGAAGATTTCCGATTTGCTTGACATGGATAGACATAATTTAAAATGAGTAAATAAGTGTTATGTTTTTGCATTTTTCTTTTATTTTGTATTAGTTTACAAATATTTTATGGTGTAATTAAATGTACCTACGTATAAAAATATAAATGTTCAATCAAATGCTTATTTGTAGCTAAAACTGTTCAATAGTATCAAATAAAAAAAAACATAAGTAGTATTATCTATCCATGAATAAATAAAGCACGGGGTAAGTGTGCGCATTTTTTAAAAAAATGCACGTTTTATACATGGGTACCCCGTTTGCCCGGGGTGTGGCACCCACAAATAAATTAACAAATGATGTTTGGTCACGGGCGTAAGCCAGTAACTGGACGTTATACCAAATGTGACGTAGAAATCCAATGCCCAACACAACCTGTCAAAGGCAGGCGAACAACTGACAGATCAATTGTAAGCCAGTTCGTATTTTACATCGCGTTTGGAATACTGTTCCAAATTTGAATGGATCGCCAAATTCGTTTCGCTATTGTTTGGCGGAAAAAATGATTGAAAATATTTACTAATCTTGGCGGTTATATGCCGCAAATGTATTAACGCGGTATCTGTGTTTGAAGCGAGTTCAACGCTATTCAAAAAAAAAAAATCGATTTATGAATATTTTCATTAATAATATATATAATAGGTTATTGGCTATCAGGCAGAAATAAAGTAGAAGTAAACGCAAAATTATATGTTAAATAAATGAATTATTTTACATTATGGCAGGCTTCAATATAGGCATAAAAGAAAGCATGTATATTAATAACGCGTAAAACTATTTGTAATTATTTTGACGGGTAAATTACAAATTTTTCTTTTACTTGTTAAGAACGTCAACGCATAATGTCTTACAAACTCTAAAAAACCTGTTAATATAGTAAAATTATTTAAAAAAAAACATGTTTCTTCACTGAAGAGCTTATTGACGAAAAATATTTTTATGTGTATGGGGCGATGCATTTATATACTAGTTGCTGCGTATCTTGAATATAACATTCAATCAAAGCATCTATAACACACTACAGACAGTCGAAAAATAATTTTAAAATAAATATTTTATTGCAGCCTTGACCCCGATCACAATGGGAAGTTAAAAGAGATATCTTTAATTTATTGTCTATACAGTAAAATCAAGTTTCCTGAACGGATACCTGTTTTTGTCGGTAACCTGCAATTGAACACGTTTTAATTAAAAATCATACAAATAAATATATTGTCGTACAAAAATTCCATTTTATTTTATAGACAATTAAAGATTATATCATAATTTTCTATTGTAATCGCCTCCCAAGCCGGTATCTGAAATATAGTAGCAAAATACAGCTAAAATATTTTTTTATTATCTACACATCATGTGGTTTTATTCATTGTGTATCTACGTGTTTTATGACGAATGTAAAACTAGAAAATACATTAGTATATACAAATAAAGTCAGCTAAATCAACCACTTAATGCTGTCATGATATATTCCTTATTTACCTTCGTAAAATCTTTTTTATCTATTTCTATAAATATTTATTCGTTTTGACAGCAAAAAACAATTATTATTATGACGCGTTTCATATTAATGTGGGTTCCATGTTATCACATTAAGAACTTGAAATAAGTACATTATATTCGATTGACAGAAATAAATAAATTGTTCATAACATATTTAAGAAATAAGCACCGGTTAAAAATTTAATAAGTAGATATTCAATCAAATAAATGATCGGTTAAGCCATGAACCCTTACTTCAAAATTAATTATAAAATAAAAAAGTCTACCAAAATACGTGTTTTTTTTTACACAACCGATTTTTTAAACTAAACACGGATACTTTACAGGTTTTGTAAGTTTATTAAAATAAAAAAGTAATAAAGATTTTTGTCTTCTTTGATTTGAAAACTCCCAGAGAACTTTTACAAAGATGACATTTTATGTAGTAGTTTTTGTGAATCAAAAATGAAACAATAGAACATTAGAGTGTGTTGGCCTCGTTGTGTAATGGTCAGCGCGTTTGCCTACTATTTGAGAGGCCTCGGGTTCATTTCCCGACATGTTTAAATGAAATATTAATTTAAAAGGGTGTTTTTACACTAGAATATTTCATAGTCCCTGGACTGGTACCAGAAGCGTAAGACTGATCATTTTACCTTCATGTCACAAAAATGATCAAGATA
This sequence comes from Micrasema longulum, assembly GCF_059751315.1. Lineage (NCBI taxonomy): Eukaryota > Metazoa > Arthropoda > Insecta > Trichoptera > Brachycentridae > Micrasema > Micrasema longulum. Next base: position 822,238 of record NW_028277484.1, on the reverse strand, counting down.
CCCTGAGATTGTTGTAGGAATGCAGTGCCCTATGCACCATTAGATGTGGAAAGGGGATGATGATGATGAGAGTGTGTACAATTAACAATGACGATGATTTTGTAATGTTACAAAAACTAGTTTTATCTTCAAAACTATGAAAAATATAAAATAATATCAAAAATATAAATCAGGCAAGAGTGTAAATCTGAGACAAGTACAATTAAAAAGATTAAGAAAGGGTCTCTGAGATGGTTTGGTACGTAGAACGAATGGACGACGAAAGAATGGTAAAACAAGTATATATGGTGAAAATGAACGGCAACGTGAGACGAGGACGACCAAGGAAGACGTGGCATGATCAGATAAACCAAAATCTAAAGTCTGGTCATGTCGAAAGCAGACAGAACCGGATGGCATGTATGACAAGATGTATGAATGTGGAAGAAGCTAGGAATATATGCTAGGATAGACGTGTGTGGCGGTCTATTCCCTTTGCCTACCCCTATGGGGAAATGGCGTGATGGTAGTAGTAGTAGTAATATGCAAAAAAAAAGTGATACTAAGAACACTTGAAATTGATATAAAAAATGTACAGTATAAATGATAATAGTTACAATAGCATTACAAAGACCAAAATTTAAGCACTAAACATTTGATCTATCACATACTGAATTTGAATAAAAGAGGCGTTGAAAGACCTCAAAAAGATGGTCCGACGACATAGCCGCTGTGGAGGGTAAAAATTGGCCACAAGCAGCAACCGACTGAAAGAAATGGAAGGATATGGAAGAGGCTTATATCCAGCAGTGGAGGACAGACGGCTGAAGAAGAAAGAAAGATAATGGAAGAAATATTTAAATAGTTACAAACGTAGAATTCAATTTTTCAAAATAAAATTAGGACAATAAAATAAATTAACTTCAGTAACAGTAACAGTTTTAAAAATATTCGGTTATCAAAGTGAATGTTGAATTATAATATTACTCTTTTATCGAAACCAGTTTCCGCATCACTACTTACACGGATCTGCATTTTGCTATTTAGTTGTCACTTTGGTAATCAATACACAGAGACAGAAGTGTCGATGCACTCGTTATTAACAGTTACGTTATCGTGTTTTTATGCGCTTCAAAGACACGCGCTAAACACGTGTCACACCCCGCACTCAAAGGGTTAAATCCACCATTGTTCAATTCTGTCTACTGAATGCAACGAGAGAATGAACACCGAGAAGAGAAATGGAGAGTATTTTTATTTCATTAAAATGTAGTTTTGCATGTCAGCGTTTCCTCAGATTTGTAAGTCCTACTAACAAACAAACCCATTCAAAATATAAAAAAAATGAAAGGACAAACAACTTAAAATACAGGAAATAAATGGACTTCTTAAAAGGTAAAATAATCATCATATGTGGATTATGAATACATATCAGATACGGTGTAATATAGAAAAACTATTTTAAATAATTTAAAAAAAGCTTGGTTTCAAATTTAAAATAAACACCAAACGTACGTATGTCATTCGAAAAAAAAAATTTTTCTCTACAAGAAATTGTATTTATTTCTACGTAAATGTATTATTTTATTTGATTACATGCCTTTAAAATGGAATGGCAAGTAGACGAGAGTGACAATTGTCGGACATCTTCTGTTCACGTTCAGCCGAAGAAATACATCTGCTCACGTTATTTGCGCAATGTGCGGTGAAGATGCTATGAATTATTGATAAACTTCCGTAATTTTTTGTTGAATCTTCTTGTTCTCGTAATTTTAAAAAAACGGGCAGAACTTATGTTAACACTCAGTCCATTCGATATACCTGCCTCTATAAATTTACATAGTTGGATTTAATTTGATTATATTCATGAAATTTTGTTTCTACGAACGGTGGATATAAATTAATAATACACCTTAATGTACTTAAGGGCAAAATAGTATATTTAAAAAAATATTATTGTAGTACTTATTCGAGTTATTTTTCTACATAAGAAGAATTTCGGCTTTAAAGTTAAGAATGCTGTAAATAAGTACTTTTGGAAACATTATATCATGTTTATTAAAAGAAATACGATACCGTTATGAAGATTCCGCCAAAAATATTAATTATCCCCTTTAACTGTATTCAGATCTGTAAATGACAGATACCCGAGAGAAAATTCTTCTGTAATTACCCCCTCCATACACCCAGGTATAATTTAAGAGTTTGCAACTCGAGCGGAAGTACATTGAATAAATCATCAAAGACATAACATTCAATTTTCCTTACGGAAGTCACCCTTCCTTTTCCTACAGCGTCTGAGTCTGTCGGTAACAAAGTAATAATAAGTATTACTCGGGTTTCAAGTCTGCCCCTCGTGGATCTTCCATTATTCGGCTTCATCTGACGTCACTCGCATCGGGAAATTCATAACTTTAGCAAAGGAAATATTAAGTAATTTAATTCCGGCAAAGATCTGATAATTCCCAAACAACGGGACCCGAACGACCATTACAATTGGGAGTCGCTATTAGGAAGGGTTAGTCGATCGGACTGTTCACCGCTTACTGTTTAGTGTTGGCTCGGATTTCCTTTGAGCAAATGCCTTTTGTGGGCATCTCTGATACCTGTTCCTCGTATCAGATGAACCCCGGTAATTAAGTATTGGAATTAAGAAATGCGGAGCGCTGATCACTTGGAAATGTCCCTTTCGGCTATAAGGGGAGTTAGCGCGGCACGCCATATTTTTAAACGCCATATTTTTTATGCTTTCCTTTGGCTGTTTGCTAACGCACGTTCGTTTCCAAATAGCTACTGTCTTCGATTGCTGTGTAATTAAAATAGATCAATATTTTGATAGTCATCAACACTACCATTTAAATCAATTGACGCCCACGAAGAGCTTTTATGTAAAATATTAAATTTGAATGAATTTCAACTACTTAACTGTAGATTTCGCTAACTATTTAGAAAATAAAACGTAAAATAATAGGCGTATATATTAAAACATATTATAACATGTTACGTCAACACAAATGAATGCATATATCAAGTAAAATAATGTCAATTTATAATACATGTTTAGTAACTGAAGTTAGTATTGAGTTTTTCTACTGACATTTCTTGGTGGAATTGCATTTCAATAATAATAATAAAAATACGTGTATAGTTTTATTCCACTTTTATTTATAATTTTTACCAGTGACCGGGTTTCGTAGTGACCGACATCGTCAGGCTGGTGGGAGACTAAACAAATTTCTATGTTATATACAAGTGCAAGCAGGGATTGTAAATCATGTTTTTTTAAAAATAATTATGGGAATAAAAGAGTTTAAATGAAAATAATTTAAGTATAAAGTAATAACAATTGTATGAATTTAAGTTTAATTTGAGTGAAGTAAATAAAAACAGATATAAATTATATAATTTGTATATTACACTTGCACTTGTATAAAACAGAAATTTGGTTAGTCTCCCACCAGTCTGACGATGTCGGTCACGATGAAACCCGGTCAGTGGTGAAAATTATAAATAAAAGTAAAAGCGGAATATAACTATATACGTATTTTTATTATTATTATTATAATTAAAGTTATAATTAATGTTCCATAACTTGTACACATGAAATGTTTTCTTAATCTTTTAAATGATTTTACTTTTAGTGTAACTCAAATTTAGAATGGCAATCTTAAAATCTTCTCTAGCACTACCTTATCATCATCATAACCCTATCTATACCCGATGGTGTCTAAGGGACAGCATTGTACACTTAATGCAGCGTGTATTGATGATTTGTTACATTAAGGCTAGGTGATCAGCCTTACGCCTAGGTGCCAGTTCAGGAACACGAAATATTGCAGGGTAGAACCACCTTTCTCATAAATATTTATCGTTGACCTTTCTAGGAATAGAATCCGGGGGCTCAAACATGGAAGGCGAACGCGCAAACAACTACACGAGGCGCAATTATCTCTATACGGTTTTTTTTATTCAAGATTTTTACCTGAGAGTATATATCGATTCGAAAGCTCTCGTCCGGGGTTCTGGTTCTCCACACACAGAACTGTATTAATCCGTTTTGACAGACTAGTACTGCCTAGCATACTGATTTTTTTTATCTATCGCAATTTGAGAAACCTAAAGAACATCAATGAGTATGGTTATTAAACATAGTTACTTCTCGTATTTTATTGTTTTCCGAGTACAATATTACTTAGACTTAGAAAACTTTTAAATACCAAGAAAGTTTCGTCAGATTTCTTCTTGTTTTCCTTCATTACGAAGTATGGTACTGATTCTCTGTATTTTAAAACAAATTACTAACAATCTAACAACAAGAACATCCTTTTACAGCTCAATTAATTTTCTTTCCCTGGTATTTTTATTGCAAAAGAAAAAGTTTGATCATTATACCGGTACAAGAAAACACGAGAATATTACGGTTACCGAGTTCTCTGTACACAACAAACAGCACACCTTGTCCAAAGTTAATTGCCAAACTTTTCACTCCGCCAGTACCAAGACGGGCAGCGGAAGTTTTTTATAGAAATTCTATGCAAAATTATTGCTAATAATAAAGTAAAATAGGTCGATCTTTGTAGTTTCCTTCGCTCCCGGACTTTAATAAAGCAAAACGATAACCCAATAAAGCAGCGCACTTTGGAACTTGGAATAAATTTCACATCAACAGCCGAAATGGGAAACGGTAATTGGAAATAATGCCACAAGATTCTGTAATAATAGGGAGATAAAAGTGATAAACATTACCGATATTGCACAAGCTTGTTTTTCCGTTTTGAAAAAATGATTTTGATGTCAGTATTTACCGTATTTTTCTGTTAAGAATAAATGATTGTTCCCAATATCACGTTTCATGTAAATTTATGTATTTATTTATACAAAGATACATATTACAAAAAAATAATAACATATCCCCAATTCTTTGCGGCCATGAGCCCTGTGTTGATTTGGGATACAAAATAATAAAAAGTGGAAGCACGCATATTAAAGAATACCAAAAATATTTTTTCACATAGTTTTTAATAAATATCTGGACAACACGCTTGAAATATCTCGCAGCAGTCTCCTGTAATATTTGATAAACCTTTTTGAAACAACATATTTATATAGCTTGTTATTGTCAATGTAAAATTAGCTCTTATTTATTACAAAATAGTTACTTAAAATAACAACTGTGCATGTTATTTTGTTTGCACAACAAAGAGGCACAATTATTGATGTCAGTTGTCAGTATAAGAAAGGTTTCTTTATACTTATGGATAAAGAATGAAGAATTCAATTTAAACAGATATAATCCAAATTACATATCTCATGTAGCTACATTTAACAGACGCGAAACAGCCTTTTTATTTTATGATCGATCTAGACAAATTACTACTATCGTGGAACATTCAAGTCATTCGGAAACATTTTACATTATGCTAGAAGTATGTAAAAAATGTTTGTCATCTGGGAACGAAAAGTGTAAAATCATTCCCTCACGTGACTGCCGAGGGATATTTACAGAACATATTCATTACCTTTGTTGGATTGACTTATGAATGGCCATTTCACCCCCTTCATAAAGAACATGATTTTTTGCTCGAATTTGTATAATGGATTATCATAGCCGAAGTGCCATTTTATTTGTGTACATTTGATTGATGTATTCGATTGCGTTTGTGTTTAGTTTTTACTATGTAATTTTAATTGTCATTCAAATGCTTAAGGTCAAAAAATACATTCGTATATTTTATTATATCATTTATTTTATATGTTTTATTATATGAGATTACCCATAGACACGAAAAATCATATACATACGAGTATGTATTTGTCGAAATTGAATTATTTAGTCAGTCACTTATTTATTAAACCATACATATGATTGATTGTGGGTATATGTGCATAATCAATATTTATGTATTTTACGGCTAACGATTAAAAAGCCAGTTTGTAATATAAAATAATAAAAATATTTTGTATTTTTACGCTACTCAAGAGTTTAATTAAAACATCTTTCGGGTACTCATTACCCATTATCGGGAGTAAATGTAAACTTAACTTTATGGTTTTATTGCATAAAATACTAATACCTACCCTGTTTTAGTGATCAGAATTAAAACGTTTGAGTGTTCCTCAAAGAAAATTAATTTGTATAAAACAACGTATCAGTTTTATTGTCAATTTTTCATACCGGTATTTTAAATGTGGCTTCAAGTGTAAATAAACTTTTTATTGTGTATGTCCGATTGTTTGTAGATAAGGAGTGCATTCCACCCCTTAAGGACTTATCAGGATTGATATGTCGACTTCTTGGAATAACAAGATTCCATTTGACTGACACTGTATTATTGAATACAATTTGTGAAACAAGGTTCATAAATAGTATTCAAAAACTGGAAGCAGTTGAAACTTTTCACGGTTATTTCTTAAATATTCAGTAGATGGTGTTACGGCGTATAAAGGAAATAAAGACTATTGCAATTGGAACTTTTTTCACTCGGTAACTTGAACTGTTGGTTGAAACCTTGTTATTCCAAGGTGTGGATGAATTACAACGAATATAGAGAGGCTAATTTATTGATAAACAAGGGTTCTGAATAAAATGTGAAGTCAACAGAAGAATTTTAAATAGTTCATAAAAATATATTTTTTTTTCTTCGAAAGTATAAATATTTGTATCTTTGTAATATCAAAATGAAAATGTTTATTTTTGTTTTTCAGCGTATTGAAAATTGAAGGTAAATCTCTTAATTTTCCATTGTATTCGGTGCCCAGCTAACGACTTCCACACTCCCTTTGCAAAAATAGTATCCATCTTTGTTGAAATTTACTCGTGTCCAAGTTATAAAATACAGTTTTTTGCAATACAGTACAGAACACACCGGCTTGGGAATTATCCCATTTAATTTTTCCATTCTCACCGGGAATCGAACTTGGAACCTTTCGTGTGTGCGTCAAGCGTCTTAACCACTACACTGCGGAAGCCACCTTTATTTTAAACTAAATCGCTTTCATATACCTAATGCCTGGATTCTCCACCAGCTCTGGCGGAAATAATGACGTCACACGGTCATCCTCGCAAATATCTAGCTCGTCATCCATGAAAATGCGCAATAAGTTATCTAACAACTAGGCCAGCTTTATGACTGAACATAACCCAACGTTGATTAGCACATAGGAACTACAAGCAACTGATAAATATGTTGTGATTTATATTATTTATAGTGAGGTAGCCGATTGCACATAAAAAGTATTGATTAGACTTTAAAAAAAGCCATGTTTTTTTTTTAAACAAGCTTAATAACGTTGCATTTGGTGGAAAAGTGTCCTATAATCAGCTGCGGATAAAGGTAAAATGATTATAAGAAAAATTTATTGCTACAATATAAAAAAAGTGCTAAATAAAACGAATCAAACGAACTTTTAACTTGAAATTAAAGGTAGCATTTTCGTAGTAAATCATTTCATTTTATGAGCTATATCCGTATCTGTCAGGTTAAAACTGATTTACACAAACAAAATAACTAAACTTTTTTCAAATGTTAACAACTCTCTTTAAAGACCCGTTTAGATACAAGATTGTTTACTTTTGTTTGTTTTTATTGCTAAGGGATTTGTTCGGGAGACATGCATCGACAGTTAAAGAACATCCATAAATAAACAAAAAGTTCAATGTGTTTTAAAAAACGCTCTCAAATATGTGATTATTATTTATAGATAGAATCAACCCTTCATAAGGTAAACATTATGTTTCATTTATAAATAAAGACCCCGAAGAATTGATGTTTACACATAATAAAGTTATTTTTTAAATATAAAAACAAATAAAATGTAACTGCGATGTTTCGATACGTGTAAACAAATACATAGGAGAAGACATTAACAGGCTTCCTTACATTATAAATTAGGGGTTTCCTGAGAATATTTATATTTACAAACTATATTAAGCCACGCTAGGAACATATTTTGTATTAATTTTACGACCATTTCGATGATTATTATAAAATAATATAATCTTACGAATGTCTCGATTAAAATTTTACACGTTTTTTTTATTTTCTCCGCTATTTTATTATAGATTAAAAAACTAATATTCTTGTTATTATTCATGGCACCAGTAACAATGCTTTGTTTTGTTACTGAACTCCTTACGGAGAGTTTGTGTTTAAATTTAATTATTTAAAAAATCTGCAAGGATTATCTGACATTTACAGATTTAGTAATCAAAAGTTGTAATAATTCAATTTTATTTTTTTTAAAAATGTGAATGGTAAATAAATGACAGAGATACTTATTGTAAATAATACTACGTGAATTAGATTTAGTATGTAGCAGATACTGTTAAAATAATAAAATAGGATTATATTGAATACTAAATGTTACCTTGATAACAAAGAAGCCTGTGTATCTTCAAAACTGTTTGGTAATCAAATAAAAGTGGTTAAGGTTTATTTTAATGACCTTGATCTCAATTTACAAATACAAGTAACGAAGTTAATTAAATATTTGAAATGATGAGCGATAGTGTAATTATCTGATTGACTATTTTCAAGATTACTGAATAAAAGTAAGACAAATAGAGCGAATATGCTTGAAGAATAAACAAACGCCACATTTAATAAAAGTAAAACTATTTGATATCAGTTTAACATTACCAGTAACCCTAATTGTTCATTTATCTCCCCTACAGCGTAACGACTCAATCCAATCCAATATCGGCTAATACCATTTTTTATTTCCTATAAATATTTCCGAAAAGGAAATGAAATTACACCGAGTCACGGAATACAGGAGCAAAGTAAATCATGATTCTCCCTTTAAAAATATTACTTTCACCCAAATATAATTGATAGATATTGTTCAATCTCCAGATAGCCTTCGTGTTTAAAGCCCGTTTTTGGTTATCACATAAACAATGATTTGTAAAATATAAACATGTGAACATTAGGATAAGATTGCTATATTTGGATATTACATTTAAGACCTTCTTAGGAACAAAATTTATTGATTTGATTGCACACAATTCAAGTCCACTTTTATGCCATCAATCATTTTAAAATTATAATCTCGAGGCGACGATTTTTGGACATGTGTACTTAAAAAATCTATGACTCAAAGCCGAGTCGTGGTTTCGAAGCTCAATCATTTTTTTTTATTATGATTGATTTATGTATATTTTTTATACCTTCCTATGGTCGTATCATAAACATAATCTCGTAGACTGCATTATGACACATCACACGTGTTTTTTAAATTTGTTTTTTTTTATTACGTTAATTCAATCATTATTATTTATTGTGAAATAAATATTGAAACAACCATTGCAATATTTCTTCTGGGTGAATAAATAATAACACAAGAATTTTGTGAAAATCAGATTAAAAAATGACGAGGATATATTGGGTATACTCAATGGTTAAAAACAGAGGGTTCACTAATTTTGATTTATACAAAAAAGTAGCACTAGGTAGTCAAAATACTTTTAACAGGCAATTTTCTTTCGAAATACTATGTATTTTTGTACTTTCTTGAAGTACAAAATGTATTCTCCTTAAATTATTTTAGGGCGATAATTATAGATTTTATAAATATTGATCAAATGTTAATAAACAACTTCTAAAAATATTTGTAAAATAATTTTTTAACATTGTTAATTGAATCGGCATTTACTTCGTAACAATTCATTTAAATTATTATGAAATTTGTTAACACCTTAGATAAGTGGAAAAAAACCCCCCTGCTCCAAGTTTCACTGATTAATTTGTTTATTTTTGTTTGAATTCTATGACATTGTGAACAATATTCTGTGTTTACTATATTAGTTTTACATCACCCGTCGATGGAAGGAGTGCTATCCTGAAACTGTAGTAGTGTTCTTGTAAAATAATAAAAATTGTGTAACACTAATAACAAAGTTTTATTTTCATAATAATTTAATTTTTTAACACTCATATTCATTACAATTTTACAGCGAATCCATTTTGTTTTTAACGATATTAAAGTGATCTGTAATAATAAATAATAAAAAATAATAAAATCATATTATTGTGGTTCTAATAGTATACTTAGGTTAATTTCATCGCGCCTGTCAAAAAAGTTTTCTCATGTAAATGATTTTATTGGTTAAGATAGATTAATTAAGTGTGTAGATATAATTTTTATTATGTTATTAGCACGCTTCACTGATATGCGTGATGTCTATGGTTTTATTCACGACTGGGTCACTATGTCAAGCACATTGAATTGTAGATTTTTTGCTTTAATTGGTAACAATCACCTCTTGTTTTAATTTTGCAGCAATTCAACGATGATTCGCGTAATATTGCAATTGTACGGAGCAATAACATTGGTCAAGTATAATTCGATCCCATAGAAAATTTAAGTAAAACTTAATTTTATGTACGTTATTTTTAAAAATATGATTCATATCTGAATACGTTGATTAGGAAAAAGTTGTCATTTGATCCATAAATTAACTTTGATCCAATTGAAAATATTCATAATAAACGCGTTTATTATATATTTTAATACGCGCAGTTTTACATTAATTGCTTAGTATTTTTTTCCTGCACTGCCCTTCATCAAAAGACGAGCTGCAATCAAAGAAACGAAAGGCCCATTTCACACGTATTTTCCAAATCCTCACGGTACCGTAAAATTAATAAACCGACATTTATCATATTTAAAAAATAATATTCTGCGGCCACGTTTAGGAAAAAATCCAACGAAATGGAATTGACTGAAGATTAATATTTGTCTCATAGTGTACTGGTCAGTGCATTTGCCTGACATTAAATTAATATTAAAATAATTTAATACAATAAATGTTGGTTCCTAGAACCGGAATAAATATGTATATTTGTGATCACGTTGTAATCTAGTATTAACATAAATGACGTTATTATTATTCTTTGCAAAATATTTTCCTAGGTTCGAGTAATTTCCGTGGTTTTGGTAACCCTCGCGGAGCATAAAAATCTCTCGGACCCCAGACACATAAAACAAAACTGCTTGTCGTCTCCTATTACGGACTAACACTTTATTCTCCATTTTATTATGGTTTGCCGTGGGGATGTGTGTCGGCGTCATTTTTTCCGGTTGGTTATTTATTTATTTAATTCTTTTTATTAGCGAAAGCTTTTATTGCCGTTAGGGGTGTGTTTTTCGGAGATTACGCCAAGTCCCTCGTATTTTAGCCTCCCTCGAGTGTTAAACTATAACGTTGGCTATTCGGGACATGTGTAAACGTTGTCTTTTATGTGATATTTGACGACGCCGTTTAACTTTTAATTTTCAAGATCGGAAAATTAATCGTTTTAACGTATTTTCGTCCCGCGTTCCTATTGACAAGGGGTGCACGTAAAGGTCAAACTCATAAAAAAATATTTCAAATAGTTCATCATTAAACTCTTATCCCCACCAGGTGGTGCATAGGGCGCTGCATTGTTAAATCAAATGCAGCGTATCTTGATCATCTGTTTCAGGAAGGTAAGGTGATCAGTGCTACGTTTCAGGTGTCTGTAGAGAGACAATGAAATATTTCGGTGTGAAATCACCTTAAAAACAAATATTATAGGTTAATCTTCTCAGGAATCGAACCTGGAGCCATGAGCATGGCGCTAACTACTTCACTACGAGGTGTACTTTTCTCCACCCGATTTCCTTTTTCAGTATTTTTACTCATGACTCGAGACTAGCCATCCAGAACTGATGAGAGTTTTCTCATCCAGAGTTCTGGATCTACTCGTATTTCATACATACCTGTATTCCTTATCCACTCAGACACTCACTACATACATAAAAATAATTCCTTCGCATTAATTCCTAAACTTTCCGGCATTTAGAGACTTCCATTTATAATATTATAAAAATGAATTAATCCCTTTTTTGAACATCTTACTTTATTAATAGTTATTTCTTAAAACGCGAAATTTAGTACTTCTTCGCCACAAAAAAAATGAATGTAATAATGAAATGTAAATTAAGTTATGTCAACAGATTAATATGAGTAAACAAGGAAATGTATGCAATCAAAAGGAGATGATATAAATTATTTAAAAAGTTAAATATAATGTTGCGGAGTACCAATGTGTACTCGTAGGTACTAACTTAGAAACAAAATACAGATTAAAATGTACGAACAATATGTACATTTTAATTGATTAATCTGATAACGTTTCGAAGCATTAGGAAAAGTAAAACCCGTGTTTGGCGTATATTTATATTTTTACTTATACATTTAACCCAGTGACCAGTTGGTTTGTTCTCAAATACCGCCAAAGTTTAAAAAATTTAAACAATTTTTCTCGTAAGTTAAAAAAAAATCTTGTGTACTTCTCCCAGTAAAGTGTTTTCTTTTATACGAGTAGTTTTCATTTTGTGTGAATCTCTATTGACTCGGCCGATGACCGATTGATATGGCTTAGCAAATATTTAAAGCCAATTCCATAATATGGTGTCAGTTTCCACTATCCCTTAGTTTTTGGGGTGAAAGACATACCTACATACTACATGTATGTGGAATACACTTATTGACAGTGGAATAAAAATAAAAGTGGATGGCAAAAGGAAATTTCGTATGCGTCCTTAAACTGGTGGAAAATGGATTAAAAATTAGTGATTCTTAATTGCAGTGCAAAAATATTATAAATTACTTGTTACAAAAATTTCCGAATTATTTACATTTTTGTTATAAAACAAATAACATCAGAAGTTAACAAAATCAATAGTCAGTTTGGCGATTGACGATTCCACTGATGGCGATGCTTGCTCAGATAACTAAAATTAAACTTAAATTTTAGTCGTTAACTTTTAAAACGTCGGCCTCGTGGTATAGTGGTCAGTGCGTTTGCCTGCTATGCAAGAGGTTTGATTCACGACATGGATGACATGAAATATTTATTTGAAAAGGTGTTTTTTTACACTAAAATATTTCATAGTCCCTGGACTGGAACCTTATGCGTAAGACTGATAATCTTACCTTCATGTAACAAAAATGATCAAGACACGCTGAGATTGGTGTACATTGGAACTCCATTGGCATTGTCCTATGCACTATTAGGTGCGGAAAGGGAATGATGATGATAATGAACTTTTAAAAGGGTGTTTAAATTTAAGGTTTTTTTTTTACAAAAAGCGTATTAGGAGTACATGGTTTTTATGAACATATATTAATTGAAATATGTTTTCAAAATTATTTGATTGTGTTTATGGATGATATAATTTTATATTTTTTTACCACGTTCTATTCAAGCAATACACAGTTGCTTCATTGCCAGACCGCGAAACTTCAGAGGAACATTGCTCATGGTAATCAGAAAATATAAGGATCTTTTTGCGAAATAATCCATTTTTCAATGTTTATTGTTTGAAAATGGAGTTAATATTTAATTCATCGGACTAGTTTTCCTTCCACAAATCCCTACACACTTTTAAAAAAGATATAAAAAACGTATTTGACTAACGGTCAAAGTGGCTGGGAAGGGGAATGGTAGGGGTTTGTGGAAGAGATTCTAGTTAAAGAAATTAAGGATCAACTCAATTTTCAAATTACATAAAAAAAAAAAAATAGAATTCATAAGGATTTTTAAAAAGTTTACTATGAGGAATGTTCCTTTAATGTTTCGCAGTCTAGCCCTAAAATACCGTGTACAGGTAAATCAATATCTCTCCATATATGTATATTTATTTGCGTATGCTTTCATATGATGTGTATATTTTGTAATAAAAAAAATATATACGTATTTATAATCCAGCCTGCAATGTACGTACATATTTTTTTGACAGAATTATATTGAAAGAAAGGTGAATGTTACTAAGAGTGTTATGCGATCACTGAACCATTCAGTGAGACGTCAATAACCAAGATATTTTTATTTCCTTCATTTTAATTCTATGTTTTGTTTGGTATACGTGAAAGAATTGATAATTGGACACGCATTTGGACGCGAGAGCTGTCACTTGACCAGCGCTGGTCTTCTGACTACTCTCTACCGTTCCCTCTTCACTGTCCTCCTCTCTACTCCTTTATTGACAGTGTGGACAGGCAAACAGACATTCGCAGTAATGGATCGTCCTGTCGTAAAAAGAAATGGGGTAGAAGGTAATCTGATACTGTGGTGGTGGCCATTCTGAATCATAACTGACAGTACCGTGACATACCAAAACAGCGCCATTACACAATCGTACCAGAGATTAGCAGAAGAGTAGGATAACTTTTCTTATTTTCTTGGATTATCGCGGGTGAATACAAACATTATAACGTACATAATATTATAATTATACTAATTGATCGTGTATCGAAATCGTTCCAACGCGTATCTTATTAATCTTACATATCTATTTATTTACTACGTTCTGATTCTAACGTGTCTTCAAAAAGAAAATATTATTGTTTTTTTAGAATTCGAGTCACCTACTTACGCAGTACGACGTGTTTTTCTGATCGCTCCGTTAAAACTGTTTTAAATATTGTTAATTTGTGAAGTTTTGATTATCAGAGGTGATTTTAGGGTAGATTATATATGCTTGCAAATTTTCAGGCAAAGCATTAAACAGAATAATATAATCTTTAGCGTTATTTCTGTGAGTTAAAAGTTTTACTAAGTGAATTGTCACATTCTTGCGATTTCTGACAGTTTGCGGGTATGTCTGTTTTGAATTAAATAATTCAACTGATAAAGCAGAGAGTAGATAACGCATTTTACTGCCATCTATTGATAAATATAAAAATAAAAAACAGTTACCAATTTAATACTGTTTTTTTGGTACTGTATTATAATTACTGAAGGAATAATATCATTAGTTTTTATTTAATATAATAAGATTAAAAATGAATCCACATACTTTACTTGAGGAAAGTAAAATAATAATTGAGGAATTAATACTTGTCACACAGGATCCATCAAAAAAATTTAGCAAGGATCAACAAAATATAGTGAATTTGAAAGAAAAAAAAAAAAAATTATTAAAATTTTTTTTTAGAAAGATCAGCATTACATAGGTTCAATGAAAAAAAATCTTAAATCCATTACGTTTTTTTTAAATCTGTGATTTTGAACGAAAAACTCATTAAATTTATCTTGTGTTTGTGACAAATGAGACGCAACATAATTACTGAAAAACTTATTAACCGCTTCTGATCGCTTATTTATAACACTCTCATTACATTTCTGCTTTATTGATAAAATCACTGTTGAAAATTGTTTAAAATGTTTTTGGGACATATTAAGAAAGTTTGCGGAAAAACGTGATTTCTCTCGGGGAAGTAAATGCTAAGGTATTTTCATTTGCATGTTGTTTTTATAATGGCAAAGTATTTTATAATTGACCAGCAAACGCAAAACGCAGTGCCAGCTTGAAGTAATATAATTGATTGGTCAAAGTTGAGATTGAGAGCCCATGTTTTAACCGATGCGATGTAAACAACGTTGAAAATATAAGGCAATTTGTCATGGCGAAGTATGATTATGGCCGGTCCAATTAAGGAAATTTAAAATTTATTAATCATAGCGGCGGAATGAAAATTCGCTGTCAACGCCAATAATATTTTCACACTGTTGTTCAAAATGGCATAGTTCAACGAACATGATTATCATAATCGCTGAATAAGAATGATCATTATTGAATGCACCCGGTTGTCGCCGCGATATTTAATAGGGCGCCTATAATTTAACCACTCCCTCTAGAACTTTTCCTAAATTGGACGTTGTAAACATTAATTTTCTAATTTGCCTGTAAAATTATCTTTCAGTTTAGTTTATAAATATCCGAGATTTATAGCCGAAGCAGGTACGGAATATTTGCAAGTGAAACCGTGCAACGTGAAACGTCGGTCTGTGGTGTAGTGGTCAGCGGATTAGCTTACCACGCAAGAGGTCTCGGGTTCGATTCCCGACATGGTTGACATGAAATATTTATTTGAAATGGCACTTTTACACTAAAATATTTCACAGTCCCTGAAGCGTAAGACTAAGCATCTTATCTTCGTGTTACAAAAAAATGATCGAGATACGCTGCGATTGGTGTACCAATACAGTGTCCTAAGCACCATTAGGTACGGAAAGGGAATGATGGTGATAAAACCGTGCATTGGTTACACAAGAAAATACAAAAATGTGTTTTACCGAGAGAAAATATTTGACATATAGTTAGGTGGCGTATTTCAAACGGGTTACGATATTTGCGAAATTAAAAAAAAATGCAAGGCATATTTTGGATTTTTTTTTTTTTTTAATTTTAGCATTATTTTTTTTAATTGGATTATTTTGTACAAGTACTGAAATTTCAGAGTTATGCGAAGAAAAATAATTTGACTTGAATTTGATGACTGTTTAAAAATAATTTATTCATATGATGAAATACGGTAGTATGAAAAGTTTAAAATTCATATGTATTCACTTGATTTAAGGTCCCTGATTTGAGTATTTGTTGGCCAGTTTTTTGTTCATTTATAAATCACATAATTAAATCTATCTATTACGGTATACACATTTTTTCTTCTCTTGATTACTAAAATGACGTCATAGATATATTGTAAGCATTTTAAAAGGTGCTTAATTTCTAAACGAATACGTAAAAAATAAAACAAAAAAGGTACTTACCATACACCAAAAGTAAGCTATTTCACAATTTAGTTACCCACATGCAAGTTCCGTATGAAATATGCCTGGTTCAGAAAAATTCAATTATTTTTTAGTTCGAGATAGCCATTACTCTTCTTTCCCTTGCAAGGGTTGAGGAGATTTAGCAACATTGTTCCTCCCCCTCTCCGTGTGACCGGCCGAATGATCTATGCCACCTTATTAAATCCTCGTTCCTTATCTCACCTCTGTACTTCGTGTCCTTTGGTCCAGCAAATCCGTTAATACATCGTCCTTTTACTGGATAAATCATGGCTAGGACTTTGGCGTGATCCTCCACGTAGTTGGCGCGAGGGTGCGATAAAAGTATTTTATCGTCTGCAATCTGGTACAATTTTCCTTACGTTTCCTTTATTTTGTTATCTTATGTTATCCGGGGTTTTTATTTTATTCTTTTTGATTTTATGTCCTCTTTTACTAACAAAAATGAATGTTTATACTTTTCCCATTTACATAAAAAGTCAATTTAAATTTTGTAGGAAGAAGTACTTGAATAAATCTTTGAAAAAATATTTGAATCTAAATCATAATAACTTGTATATATTCTTCTTTCTTTTTGATTAATTATTAAATTGTTTTTTAAGTAAATTTAATTTATTGGTATACTCCTGACCTCTATTAATACATTTTAAATGTTTCTCAATTATAACCACTACACATTAAAACATCACAGAGATCTCCAATGAAATTTTGCGAATTAACTAACATGTAAATTTATCAATGCAATCAGCACCTTCCTTCATTCTTTTTTTGCAAAAGCGCATTTCAACTTCCCAGACAAGAGTTCTTAATAAGTAAATTAACGTAAACTCCAATCAATTTTTTAAAAAAACATCTGGTTTTTACCTTTTTCAAAATTGTGAACTTGATTCAAAAGATTTTTCAAAAAATCAATTCTTCTTTTCTAAATTTGATTGAATTATCAAATCAATTGTAAATATTTTTATAACAGCAGTTATCTGCGGTATACATTATTTTGGGCATTCTTTGCAAAAAGTGCACGAAATTTTTTCAGCCGTTATGATGATAGTCATTTTTAATTTATAGATTGTTATCTGAGTATCGATTACATTAGTCGCTAACACAAAGTATTTTAACAGAATTACTTCATTCATCATCTCGTGTGATGTAACATCACTCCGGATGATGACAAAAATAAAACCACAGCCATACTTGAACATTTTGCTAATATGGTGGATAATGCGTCATCCTGAATGATGGCAAGAGTAAAATCACAGTTATGCAGGAACATGTTACTATCAATGTTCAATTGTTCATCATTTGGGTGAGTAAAGTCACATTCACACATGAACACACTCAAGAGTTAGACTCCTTGAGCCCCTGAGTCGGTGTGGAGCGCCTGAAGTACTAACACCGTTGTGTCTCTAACCACAGTAACTGTCTACCACTCCGCAGCTCCAGGCCCGGTCGGCCGCCCAAGCGAGCCTCCCTGGGGCTGTCGCTGGCCGCCGCCCATCTGCCCGCCGGACACCCCTTCAAGAAGCATCGGATGGAGAACGGAGAGTACTCGCCATACGAAAATGGACACCTCGGAGGTGAGTTCAAAACAAACTTGACTAACACATAAAGCCTAGCAATAGTTCGCAAAGATATTTCAGCTAAATGATCTAAATACCAAAAACTTTAGTGTTTTCACTAATGGGATACAAATCCAAGCTGAAAATTGTACATAAATATCTAAACGTAAATGAATATCCAAAAAGTCGAATAGCTGAAATGAAAACATTGTTGATCGTAGACGCACTAATGCTATGCTTGCCATATTGTAATTTTCCTTTATATAATGATGTTCACAATTATCAAAGTTGTCCCTGTGATTGTATTCCGTTGTGGTCTCGCGTTTCCCTCGTTAATTTAAAGTCGCCGCAAGAAGTAGCCTCTGTACTAGAGTTTGTAGGCTGGCGGGATGATTTGAAGATAGTTATGCGAGATCACGACTCTAATTGCTCCCTCTTGCGGGCGGCGACAGTCGCGATGGGCCGCTCCACCCCATCCCATTCCCCGTAGCTGAGCGGATGATTGATTACTTCGCGTCTTTTCCTGAGCTCTATTTAATCACTCTATTTCCTCTCTCAAGCATTTATACATCTGACGATGTTACCGTGTTATTATATTTCATTATTCTTGTTTGTTCGCAGGGTGTGTTTGAGTATTTTGAATGAATTTGTGCCTGTGTTTCGGTGATTATTTCCCTCTCTGACGGTTTGTTTATTTCTAATTTAAATGGGACGGGCTGAGAAGTATCTTCCTCTCTCCTCTCCGTCACCCTCGCCTACCCTTCAACGGTTGATACTTGAAATATTAGGGAATCAAACAAATTAAATATTTGTTTCGTATAAGTAGAAGAGAGGATTAAAACCAAATCGAATAACAAATTTTGAGTCAATTAAAATAAAAGAAAAGAAAATAAAAGGATCCACCTTTAATTTCGTTTATCAATTTATGTTCCAACAAATGTTCTATAAAAGGGTAAAACAAAATTATTTTCAATAAGTTTAGAAACATACAAGTATATAGGTATTTTTATATATATCTTTTTTCACAATTATAATTACATTAGCTTGATTGAGCATCAAAACGGTGAGCATTATTTTTCAAAAACATTCTTAATCATTACTTACAAACATTTTTAACAAAATTTCGAGGTAAATATTTGCTTTTCACCTTTGACGAAACGATGACAGAAATGGGGGTAGGTGTCACTGAGTAAATGGGAAATACGGGGTGAGGTAGAAAATGGGGGCTTGTAATCCTTTTTTGAACGGAAAGGGAAGAGAATTAACTCTTTTCCTTTCCAGTGCCATGCCTGTTGTGTGAATGAAGAAACGTTCTGTTGATAGTAATTAAAGGTTTATATTATACAGTTGTGATTAGGCGCAAGGAAGTGATGTGAACGTTTGTGTAGGCACTTTCAGCATTGGGAGGGGTTTGTGGGTTTCCGCTCTACCTTTTGTTGGTGTATGTTTGCTTTGTGATTGTTTTTGTTTACATTCCAAATGGCGTAAGAGATTATGGATTAATTATTTTTCATTTAAATCCCCAAAACCGTTTCTGTATTGTTTAACGCTTAGTATTATAAAGGTTTCCATGTTTTTGATTTAATCTACGTCGCAGTATGTATTTACATTCTACATAAATATCACAAAACAAATTGGTAAGAAAGGGAACAATACAATCAATAAAGATATTTACATTCACCAAACTAAGAAACATTTTGCAAGTTGACCGCGATTACTAAATTTTTATCGTATAATAAATTTCATTACATTTTTTTGACTACCGTTAGTAAAATTCTAAAACGGTTATGATTGAATCTAGTTGTAAGCTACAAAAAGCGGCAAATTTTTTATACAAACTTATTTTATTTTAAAACAATGAAGTGCCGAAGAGCTTTTGCCGCGTAGGGTTGATTTTACGAGCGGACAGGATTGAAATCGTTAATGGTTAGTTTGTATTTAATATGGGTCAGAGGTGGGAGCCGGGACCCGGCGCGGCGGGGGGGACGGTATAACAAGGATACCCGACCGAGTCCAAACACTAACAGGACTTAAACAAATAATAAACAACCCGGTCCGTTTTATGGCGGGAGTAATTGAGGGCGAATTCTGACTTTTGACAAATATTCAAACCAATTCAAGATAAATTCAACCGAAACTAGCAACAAAAATAATGATTTTTACCCCAGCAAAATAGACAAGATTATTAATTTCTCCCTCATAATTATTCAACAATTTCGTAATTTTGGCGTATCTGTTACCTAGAATAACATTTGAAAGGTAGAATCCGATCTTACCAGCAAAGAGCTTAACGAAATATTAATGCCTAAACAAATAATAACAACTTGTTATGCAGAGCTCAGAGTATTTATTTATTTTATTTTATTTACATAAGACAGCTTAACACAATAATGAAAAACGCGATAACTCATATTAAAATCACATTCCCAGAGAAAACAAAGTAAAATTACATTTGTATTAAAATATTATTTTGATAAATGTGTAGATTACATTAAAAATCGATCGAATCCAAAAAAGCATTAATTTATTGATAGAAGTAGGATTTTTGTCTTACAAATTCTGTTACTTTTCGAATTTGAAAATATTATGAAAAAACGGCACAATACGTAGTTATTCAAATCGACAAATTACTCGAAAAATAAAGTTATAATGTTTGAATTATTGATGTATTTTGGTCGAAATTTATAAATATTCTATTCTTACCTGGATCACCTGACCTAATGGTGGCACAATATACAATTTGCCACGCGGCAACTAAGGCTCAATACGACTAAAATGGGAATTATAATGAAGGATGAGAAGGATCCCAGGAATTCGTTACGTATGTAGGTAGGTAGAGGAACAAGGAAACGTGTAGGTGATGTAAATGTAAATAGTAAATACCATCCCCTAGATGTTTTTGAAATATTTATTGTTTTGTTTATGAATTTGCACTATTTTTAACATTAAGAGCTTACGTACTTTACGATGTGTCGTTTAGCATTAATCTGTATTTTGATTTACATTTTGATTTACATCCTAAAATCGACATTCACAAATATGTTTATTTATTTATTTATCAACGTAGATAGCTCAGTTTATTTATGTTGACACGATTAACAACTTTGAAATAAATTAAATTACAACAAAAAAGAAATAGCAAAAACAAGATAAATAATTTTTTAACATAATTTATAGTATGGCATAGTTTAGCAAGACAGATATTTGCATTTTTCGATGTTCGACTCCAAAATAATTAAGGTTGTGAAATGTATATATACCATTCACGATTAACACACTACAACAGAGATGTAGAACTTTTTTTATAGTCTTTATTCAATAAAATACACACATTATTACAATATTAATACATTATAAATAGCAAACAAAGTATTAAAACATATTTTGTTCAGATAAACTATTAAAAAAGTAAGTCGAAATGTTTGCAGACTGGCTGGATTTCTCTCTAGGGAGTTATTCATATTTAAATTTATTTCAACAGAGAGGAAAAACATTTTTGAGAATGAAATATGGAAGTCTAGGCATTTACAGGGCTTATGACCTGTCGTTGGCTGGTTTAAGTGGCCATTTTACACACTGTGTAACATTCACAATTCCGCCCATGTTAAAACACCCACATTTCCTCAATTCATATGGTAAACGGCTGAACTTCCACATTCTCTCCTGTAAATTTTTCTCCATCTCTGTTGTAATATGTCACAATGTTTGTAATACGAGTGTGCTACTGAATATTCAGTAACGTACTTCAATCGTTAATTAATTTATTATCGTAGGTTCATTGATTTGATATTCATAGATATAAATCTATTTGACTTTAGTAAATTCGACATTAATAAACTCGACCCTCACACACACTCGACATTCAAAAATTTTAAGAAAGTTAATCGACTTTTCCACTCTTATGCATTCAGCTATACGATTACATTCGATTTAACTTATAAATCGCATTACGTACCTACGTGCTTTATAAAGATAACTATACGTCTTTCCCGAAAAACGCGATGTACCTTGTTTTATTGTAAATATGCATATTGTTGTACTGTATTTGAGTGATGCTTGGAGCTTATTTTTTGTTAGTACCAAATTAACATACTCTCACATACTTTTTATGAAACATTTGAGTGTGATTCTCACACTTACAATCACCTTTCTAAGTAAGATTTTTTGTTCGTCCCTGTCTAAACCTTTTAGTGAAAAATAATTGATAGCTTGGGGTCATTTTCGTGCTTTACTATTGATGGTTGATGATGTTCGTATAGCTAAAATAATGCAAATTATAATATTTACTTTGATTGGCTCGTTCTTATTAGGCATATTATATTATTCATTAGTATACGTTCTGTTGATTCGCAATTAATAATTGAAAACATTCTATAAAAAATGCGTTATGATAATACATAAACCGCTATATTTTAATGTTGGAACTTTTTTTAAACTAACTTAATTGCCTCAAATTTGACCGTTTAAGAGTAAAGAGAATCAAGCGTTTTTTTTGTGTTCAATAAAATTACGATTTAAAGAAAAAAACATTTTGGTGAATTTTACTTTGATTTCTAAACATATTAAATTACAGGTTACCGACGAAGATACTTTCAATTTTCATACAAATATACACATTTTCGTGCATAAATATCGATTTTATACCTTCTCGATACGTACCGTTGAAGAAAGCATTTGTAATCTCGGCCATTGTGCTATCAACATTGTATTAGCGCTCGTTCGTTTCTGATACATACAAACTTTTAAAACCGAAATTTCTGTAGACAACTGTGGTAATTTTTTTAAAAAAGATCATTTTAAATTAAGTTGAACCGAGTTGTGGTCTCGTGGTAGTTGGACTTACCTGATTGGTTCAAATCCCACTCTACCACAACTCGATTAAAAATTTTCCAGCACAAGTTACTTGCGACTTTTAGGAAATAATCTTAAAATTGAAATATTTGAATAAATAATCAGAATTATAGTACTTCTTGGAATAAAAATTAATGATAAAGTATTGTAAATACATGTAGGCGTCAACACCTCATTGATTAGCATATTAAAGCATATTCATAACTCTAAGAGTAATGGTAGGAAACGATGAAGGAAATTGCAATCTCTCATATTGTGTAGTTTATACAAGTACCTACCAGTCAATGCGCATGTTCTTTGGTAATTAGGTACAAACTGTGGGATGGGAAGATCTATTTCCATATCTAACGAAGGCTTGGGTAGTCATGGAGAAACATGAATCAACTATGATGTTTAAGAAATAAGTGCAGCTTTAAAGATGTTGCAGATATTTAAAAAAGTATTTAAATTTAATTTTGAAATATTTTTTTTAGTAAAGAAAGATTGGAGTTTTTATGATTTACATAAATGTTTCAATTTTCAGACCATTTCCTTGTGCTAAAAACATTAAAGTCGAGTTTGGTAGCACCACCCAGTCTATACAATCCGGCGTACATGCAATATCTTCGGTGATACTGCAATACCGCGTAACCTGTTATTTTTTACTAAAATGTTTTGCTTAAATGAATTCGTTATAGGGACTAAGAGCCTATAGTTTTTAATTATCGCTATTTTTGCTCTAATTAATGATAGTTTTTCTGATACTCTAGCGGTATTTTCGTTTGATTAAAATCGTGAGCAATATATAAACCATAGAATCAAGAATAGCCCAGAAGGAGCGTATAATCATATTCGAATACATCGGACTGTGTCTAAAAATCCCCCCACTATGCTCCACTTTCGTTGCGTGCATTCGTGATGTCGCCGCGTAATGTTGCACGATGGGAAAAATATAATCATAACACAAATGTAAGGTAAAAAAGGCAATCTGTTGATTTCTCTTAAATTTTATTTTGCATGCGGAAATATTGATTGACGCAACAGAGTAGATAAGTAAAGGATCATTTAATAAGAGTAATTGAAATTACTGACTTAAAATATAAAACAAATTTTATTTTACATAAAGCGGATATTTTTATATCGTGTTAAATAATATATGATGTTTTAAAGATAATGTCGGTTAAATGTCCAACACAGAATTGTTTAATCCAAGGTCCAATTTTCATTAGTTCCCTCATTAGATGAGCAAAGTAGGGTAATAAAAATACTACCCTGGCTACACCAACGAAATGTTCATTTTCTTTTCTTCGACAATCTGACTGAATTTTTAAGTAATGTATGTGCTACTTACACATTCATTTGCTAATTACAATGAAATTTATGGCCACTTAATCCCATCCTGTTTTTTTAAGAT
Organism: Micrasema longulum; assembly: GCF_059751315.1. Taxonomy (NCBI): domain Eukaryota; kingdom Metazoa; phylum Arthropoda; class Insecta; order Trichoptera; family Brachycentridae; genus Micrasema; species Micrasema longulum. Next base: position 797,852 of record NW_028277484.1, on the reverse strand, counting down.
CCTTGCAGTATTTTTACATTTTGAAAGGACACAATACGGCATAGTTGAATTCAAATCAGGAGTTGCGTACTGAGTGACGCAACGTCTATAAAGAAACTATTGGGTCAAAACGTAAAACTACTCATTTATGAGTAGTTTAGTCACCTTCTGTTTGATGCTTGTATGTGGTTTCTGGACTATTCTTAATTCTATGATATAAAAATAACTGTTTATAGGATCCCCTGCCAAAAAAATCAGTTTATAGTTACGCGCTATTGCAATATCACCGACGATATTTTTTTAAGTAGTGCGTTAATTTTGCTCCATGGAATGGACCTTTCCAGTAATATTCAAAAGGTCTCGGGCTCGATTCCTGGCATAGTTGACACGACATATTTATTGATGAAATAACATCTAGCACCGTGTCCTTCTGGAATGCACTTTCTGAAGGACAGCCCGGAGGAATGGGTCCTGCAATCAGAACTCATTTTATGGTACAATTTGTATGAAAAATACAATTTGCGTACATTTATAAAAAAAAACTAATGGTTACTGATGAAGATATTTTTAATTTTCATACAGTTGTATATATTTTCGTTCATACATTTTACTATATAGAGAATCGAAGACAACTCTATGAACTTCCCATTGTAATCGGGGCCTAGTATTTGTTTTCACAATTTTGTTCATCAAAAATTGTATTACGCGAACATTACGTATTAAACTCACAGCCGGCTACTGATTGTAGAAACACAATTGAAAAAACCACATAAAGAAAAAGAGACGGACTACCTATTAAATAAACTGCATCCTAAAAATATGCTAGCAGGTCTAAAAATCCTCATATTGTGAAAAAATGTGCATCCTAGCAGGGGCGAATCGTGTATAGAAGCGATTATGCGCAGCTTACCATTATAGTTGACTATCCATAATAATGTTTTACGGTGACTTTATTTACAGAAAAACAAACAAATATTTACTATTTCTTGTTAATCATTGCCACCATTCGCATTTTTCTCCAAATATAAGTAAAAATTAACATATTACAACAGAGATGAAGAACATTTAAGAGAAGGTAATATAGAAGTCTAGGCATCTACAGGGATTATGACCTGTCAATGGCTGGTTTGAGTGGCCACTTTACACACTGTGTAACATTCACCATTCTGCCTATATTTGAACATCTATATTCCTTCAATTCTTTCATCTGTTGATGTTTGTGAAGTTAAAGATCTAAAACCTTTATTTATGCGGGTGAGATTCATCTAATTGAATTATTTCACCTACATACTACCTACACTACCTACATACACCAGTCCTTGTCTACAAAAATTTGGACAAACTCAAAATATTGCTGATAAGTAAAAATGTTAATATAGTGAGCCCAGCGCCAGCAATGAGCCAAGGAATTAGCCGATAACTCCAGCTTATTTCTTCATACAAATAAGTGTACTGTATTTTGAACATATTAAACCCAGTAGCGGGATTTTCCTCCCAGAGTTAACTTGTAGATTACACATTTTTTTTAAAGATTCACGATTTGGAAAACAGTATTTTAAGCATTATTTCTAAATGCCTATTTTTTTTTAGATGATTCTTTTGACATATGACTCGCAACACCTGTGGCGCTCGACGCGGCCGTTTTTGGCATTATTCATTTCTAGAACAAGTCGGTCAATTGATATTTCACTGAGAATACATTATACTGACTGAATTCATTGTGCTATTTACATATTTTTTTAATAAGTTATGTGTAAAATTAATGGATATTATAGCTACACAATATAATATATCACAAAGTTACGTAGTTTGAGTTCATTTCATATATGAGAGTTGTTGTATCACACAGAACCACAGAAAAATAGCAATTTAAAGTATAACATGTCACTTAGATTATATTATTTCCCTTCTATGTATGTACAAATAAATGATATTTTTTTGTAGCTTACCTGTAAATATAATCACCGATTGCTACTGCATCCTAGTGGTAGATCGCAAAGTCCCATTGAAAGGATTCTGAACTTTCTATCATTAAAAACGGTATTAGGTAAGCTTTTGGATATCCCCAATGCAGTAATAATATGACGAATTTATTTATAACACAGTAGGAATCGATCATAATGTGATGCCAGTTACACTCATTACTCATGTATTACCTACGTATCTAGGCATAAAACTAGTCCCGGCTTTTGTTTGGCATAGTAAAAAATATGAAGGCATGCTGTTCGACTAATTTAATTAACAGGTGTTTTAAAACACGTTCAATGCTTGTCGTATTCTTTCACCAACCAATTTGTGCAACAAAATATCCGATGCATTTTTCACGTTTAGACTCGTTTAGGTCTGCGTTGCATTTGTGTAATATTTATGCAACGGTTCGTATAATTTGCAATCAGACAATTAAATATGCAAAAGGAAACGAGTGATATAAAAATAATTGCAGCTTTGCGCGCAACAAGCTGTGAACGCATATTGCTGTATTATTGAAACCGGTCGAGAATGAGAAGTCTGTCTTCGAACTGTTTTAATTTATTAGTCAGTTGATTAAATTTACATTCCACGAAATTGTTGCCAAAGGTATTCAAAAACGATATGACCATTGAAAGCATCCACCACGTACAATCCGTTTTTAGGACTAAATATCTTCTTTCGGATTCACTCATACAAGCAATTGTTTTTTTCAGTACGGATTGATTACGTTTCTTCCTCTATCAACCGAATTTAGTGAGGAAAACCACGAACAAAATATTAACCAACAATGTTTTAAGTTTGTCCAAATTTTTGAAGACAAAAACTGGATTCAGCCCCCTAGCGAGCTGTCAATATTAGCATATAACAACAGAGATGAAGAACGCTTTAGAGGAGGGAATATAGAAGTTTGGGCATCCACAGGGCTTATGATCTGTCATTGGCCGGTTTAGGTGGTTACTTTACACACTGCGTAACGTTTACTATTCTGCCTGTATTTGAACATCTATATTCCTTCAATTCTTTTTTCTGTTGACGTTTGTTATCTTTTGTAAAGAAACGATTTTTTTGAAAATAAAAAATTGCCCTTCCTTACAGCTAAAAAAATATTTTTGTAATGTGCGGGTCTGAAAAGAGGCCACAAGATCTTTAAAACAGATCCGAATAAGTGGGTAGGGCTTTGAATGTTGACGTTTGTGAAATTAAAGAGCTGAAACCATTATGTTTAAATCTAGGCAGAATGGTGAATGTTACACAGTGTATAAAGTGGCCACTTAAACCAGCCAATGACAAGTCATAAGCCTTGTGGATGCCTAGACTTCTGTATTCCCTTCTCTAAAATGGTTTTCATCTCTGTTGTAATATGTCAAAATATTTACATTTAAAACTTTTAATATTTCTTTAACTGTCGCTCTCAACCTCGCCTTACATGGTAGGGAAAAGGGGAAATATAAATATAAATAAAAACCCATAGCCTAGTTCAAACTCCTTTATGTCGAGAGTGATAGGAAATGTTAGTATTAATGTTAGTATGTTAGTAGTAACTCTTTGGAGCACCAGAACGCCCCCGGGTGACCCCGAAGGCCGGTCGCCGGCCGCGATGGAGCACCCAAAAGCAGCAGACTTACCCGAAGACTACGGTTGCAAATCAACTTTTGCCACCACCCGTACCCACTCAAACTGTAATTGTAGAAGAATTTTACCTCATCAGGCGAAAGCGATAAAGAAGATTCCGCGCTCAGGGAAGTCCTCAGCAAAAGAAGTCCACTGACAGGGGCATTCGCGATCGAAAACCTCAGGTCCCAGACGAATATAGTGACTCCCATTTAGTAAAGGATTAATTTCCCTTGCCATTCCTTAGATCGGGATAAATACGGCACACACATGAGTTCCGCACCTCGACCGGCATGGATGCATTCCTATATGATCAGTGGCCGAACGACCCTCAAGTACCTATTATTTCATAAATAAAATCAAGATGCCGCGGCGTAGTTGGTTAAAAGGCCAACTATGAAACTAGCGTCGGAGTTCAATTCCTGCCAGTTGCAAGAAAAAAACCAAGACAGATTTTTTCTCGATTGGTCTGGGTATTGAAATATATTTTTCATAACTTACTTTCATATTATCTCTTTCTTTCATATTTTCATTTTCTGAAAATAGAGATTGAGCTGGTTATTCGTTATAAATACATTAATAATGTAGTGGTAAGCGCGTTTGCCTACCATGTTTTAGGTCCAGGGTTCTATCAATACGAAAGGTCTTTCGCTTTCGATGTCAGTCCATTGACACTGAGAAAACAATATTGTGTTTAAAATCATTAATTGAACTTCGTTATGCAGAAAGCAGCCCTCGAAAAATCTAACGGTACTTTAAAAATCACTAAAACTGGTCAAATACATAATAAGATTCTTGTTTGCAATACAAATAAACCAATGCATTCGTTGTTTATCATTTATCAAAGTCAAAAACATTCCAACTGTTGTGTAGATTTGATTATTCACTCTTAAAGGTGCTATTATCTCAGTTTCGCTTTTCTATTGCTGGCTGCTTTCTGCATAACTATGTTCAATAATTATACCATTGAGAATTAAACTAGGACATCATTCTTGGTGACATAAAGCGTTTATCATTATATCACAAGGCAAACATTTTTTAAAAATATCTAACTTTTAAACAAAGTCAATAAACTTATAAAAGATTGATCTCAGGATACGTATCATATAATATGTTTTTTCTTCTTTCTTTCCGACTTGTCCCCGCCTTCTGCCCACAGTATAGTGTAGATTTTGACTTAAATTCATTTCTTTTTCTCAAAAAAATAAATTAACCACAGCCTCTTTTAATAAAATTAAAATGATTCTTATTGACTAACAATATTTATTATGATCATATTATACCATATGGAAATAAGTGGAAATAAATACATAGAATTCAGCACATCAAGGATAGTTTTTTTTAAGAAGATTTATAAATGTTTGCAAAAAATTTTTTCATTCATACTCAAATTCATATTTGGAAGCGCAATATAATTAATTATTATTATTCTTGTAAATAAAATATAAAATATTGATTTGCTACGCCGCGCCATAATACTTTGAATAAAATGACTAAAGGGCGTTCTTTAATTAACCTTTTAATAAATTAATGTAGTTGAATAAAATCATGGTTAGTAGTGAATTACACAGGCACGTTTAAAAATATTTCCGAGACAACATTATTTATTTAATTTAACATGAGTGCTTATATCGTATAAAGACAACGTAACTAAATATATGTCTATCTTTTGTTGGAATTTGACGAATTTTTGAGATCGAAATAAAACAAAAACATCAGTAATGAAAAACCTTGAAAACCAACAATGTTTTTTAAGAATAAAAAACATTGTTTGGGATACGAAAGTAAATCAAAAAACTTTATCTAAAGTCAAAATTTGATATAAATCCTGAATATTCTTAGCAGTTTACGTCAACGCGGCAATATTTTCATGTTCACAGGCCCTCAAGTGCCTATAGGTAATTGGTTATCTGCTGCAAAAAAACATAAGAAGTAAAAAAAAATGGTACGAAGAAGTGGGTGCTGGCCTACCGGATTAATTATCAGAAAATATGAAAAAAAAATCCTCATTTGACAAATGATATTATAAAGTATGTATGTAAATAAAACATTTTAAAAATCTGTAACATCAATAACAACAGGTTGTTTTAATTAATATAATATAAGTATGTCTACCTTAGTGCTATTTTTATACTAAAAAATATAAAAATCATATAGATATCTTACATAATAATTATAATTATAATTCCTGGCACCTGGGGCCGTATTCCAACGGAGAGTTGAAATTTATCTACAATTTTATCAACAAAGTGAAATTAAGTTTTCCATAAGAAAAATATAAAATGTTAACATTTTTTTTCTAAACATGTTTATTTACTAAATACCGACGAAGATAATTTCATTTTTTATTCACACATTTTTGTAAATAATTATCGATGTTACTTTATACCGCCTCGAAGTGTGCCGATAAAGATAGCGTTTGTATTCCTGGTCCTGAAGTGATTGAAGTCGGATCTGTTTGTTAAGAAATTTGTAAAACATGTTTTAATGCAGACTTTATAAACATATAGTTTTAATTAATATGTTTGGTCCGCCAATATTCTATGTCGGTTACGACGATACCCGGTTGTTCATTTTCCGATGTGTTCAAATCTAAAAACATATATTTTTATTTATGAGTAATCAGACTACTAGTAAAAAATTGAGAAGTTAAATTATTCAATGAGTTTTTTATTATCGCTTTAATTTAAATTATTTTTCAATGGTTGGTTATCCACACAGAATGCAAAGACAGCAAGCTCGTTCCGAAGACTATTAAAGCCGAATAGTCAGTTATCAAAACGATCCGTGATCATCACAATTACAGCAATTTGCCTAATTTTAAATTGATAGTTAGAACGTGATCCTAAAATGACAGGGACTTGCGATCCGAACTACAAAATGGAATTGGCCGACCATGGGGAGGATATCTCCAAACCAGACTCCGAAAAAGGCAAACGTTTATCGACCAAGAAAAAATGTATTAATATTTACGATCGTAAAACGCAGGTTGATCTTACGGTGTTTATGGATTTCCAATTACGTATATTTAGGTATCAACAAATCATTTAAATTTATGAAAATTAAATTTAGAATCATAGCGAACAATTTCAAAAAAATTCTTTATAAACATGTGCAAAATTGAATATATTATGTATAATGAATATTTAAAGCATTAACTTTCTGGTCAACCGTTTTACTAAATGTTATTAAACATGTGTATACAACTACTTACCAACTTTTCCATGTCTACTGGTTTCGAGATATAATAACATTTACTTGAATATATGTATATTATCAATTAACAAATTAATACAAGCTTCAATGTAAGACGAAATGCGTCATATTTATAATTTTTTTAAAACTATGTAGCTACAAGCTTTGTTTAATTATTTTAAATATTGTTTTTTTTTATTTGATTGTAGAATATATTATTCCACCACTCGTTGATTGAATAAATATTGACAATGACGTTTACATATCTGTGTTGATTTAGATACTATAACATTTACTTGAATGCATTATTCATGATAGTTTATATAAAACGTTTACCACTACACCACAAGACGATCATAAATAGTTAAAATTTCATTGTAGGGCGCGTATCGTAATATAAAAAAGAAACAGAAAGTCTTAAAATATTTATAATCGATCAAATACAAGTGTAATGATTTTTGGGAATTTCGAAGTAATTAATAAATAATACTTTTTGTTGTCGTTTTCATTGTTATGGGAGTTTTGTTTACGAATGTTTGAGTTAGGATTTTGTGTAAAAAAAGCAAAACCTAGTTTTATATAAAAACAAATGAAGCATTCAAGTACACTGAATTATAAAGGTATTTTTTTTGTGATAAAAACGAGAGCGTAATTACAATTGCAAATTTATGTTTTACTGTTCGCGTCGATAGCGTCATATGCGTTTGTTTGTCAAATTTTCAAAAGAGTTTCTCCTTTCTTCTTATTTATAATGATTGCACTAAATTGTTGTGTCGAGTGGAGCCGCGAGAGATGGATAAACCATGTTATTTTCGGATGAATTCTTTTCTTTTATTTAATTTGACCAATTTATTGTAATTCCGTGGTCATTTACTTATGTTAGGAGATCGATGATGGGCTGTATCGAGAACTCGGTATTTTGGATTTTGACTCGAGGCAATGTGCTTTGTGTTGGTTGCGCCTTTGTATCGTCGGCAATAAGTGATCGGATTTATTACTAAACATTTTTTATTCGTAGACAAAAAATAGATAATTCACAACGCATAATATGACGTGCTAACGACATGTAAAAAATCTTAAACTCAATAGTATCTACAGACGACTTTAAAAGTATTTTTATTGTTTCAGCAAACACTTAAAATATGTATAGAAATTTGTGCTGAATTCTTTTGGGCAAGTTTTTTTAACTGCTCCATAGGTGGCTTACTTACAAGCGGCAATTTACCGCCATAAATTGTTCATTTGATTTCGAAATTTAAATTTCCGAGTATGATTGATACACTTCATCTTCAAACATATAAATAACCGAATGCTTTGCATACTGGCCGCGCATCCTCTATCATCTGTAATTTCCGATTGCCCCTGGTGTATCTCCTACCCCGCTTTACCTTTTGTATTTTAGTGCCGTAAATTACCGAGCTTCGGTACGCAAGGCATTCGGGGGAGTTATTTTGATAATTCCAATATTGGTGTCACCGCGAGTTTTGAGTACCTATTTACAAGTTGGTACCGTAATTCGGTTGCGTTTGGAATTTTTGGTATTCCGTTTGTGTTTTTCTTGTCTATGGAGTATTTTACCATTCCATCTACCCGGTTGAATATCTATGGCCCGGGGCGAGCGCGCGTCCTTTCTGTGATAATTATACGATTGATATTTTCGGAATTCGAATGGGCATTTCGGGATACCCACGGATAACTGTCATTATTCAAATCGTTTCGTCGGATAAATGCACACAGACATGACCATAAACAATCGGATTGGAAACTGAAATGATTTCAATAATTTTAGATAGTCGCGTGTCGATTGATTTTTTATTTTATGGATTCTTCGGACAGTGGTCACGTGACGGTCGCGTGTTGGGTTTATAATTTATTTGCATCGAGTCTCATTCTTGTTTCTTCTACTACGCCCACACATGAGTCTGCTCAGGTGCAAATTATCGTCAATAATATCAATTCAACTTCATATAACGGCTTAGTTCTTATGGTAATATTTCTGAGAATCCTGTTGTCGATACACTAACTTTTTTAACCGCCAAATAATTAGATACGTAAAACATGAGCGACATCTTATGAGACAATGATGTCGCATTAGCTAAAAAACTCGTTTTTGAATGCTTATTAGCGTAAATAGACAAAAAAGTAACAAGTACTTAATATCGGTTTTTATTTACTATACAATTAGAGTGATTTTAAAGACATGGTATTAATTTGTTTAATATTATTAATAACTAAAATACAACCAATAGATATTTCAACCCTATCAGTACCTAAAAGTATCTTATGTCAACCCTATCAGTACCTTACACTTAATGAAAAAAAAAGCAATATTACCCATTTTGAACGCTTACATAAATAATGAACGACTAATTGAAATTCAACATGTTAAATACTTAGGACTAACAATAGACAGACAATTGACTTGGACAATTCATATCAACAATTTAATTAGCAAAGTGGCAACATTATTGAATCTTTTTTAAAATGAAAACTTTGTTCCAAAAACGGAAAAAAATCTAATGCATACATTAGGCTTCATTAAGCCTATGTCAAAACTAAAATATGTTATTTGCAACTACTATGGGGAAAGGAAATCAAAATGACATAAATAGACTACAAAGACACCAAAATAATATATTAAAGTTAGCAAATGACCTACCCTATCTAACAGCAACTAAAGTGCTTTTTAAACAAACTAAGCAAATAAATGTAACTGAACTCTTTAAAATAGAATTCTTAAAATTTATTCATAAATTAGCCACTGATGTAATTGTAGATGAAGAACTAAAACTAGAAAAAAAAATGTAGTAAACATGGACACGATACGAGAATATCAGAAAAATATCATATACAACCTTCTAAAATGAGACAAGGACAGTCAAGACTAATCAACCATGGACTGAAATTATACAATAAACTACCAGACACAACTAAGCAAAAGACTCAGACAACATTTACCAAAGATGTTAAAAATATTATCATTAATAGTAGAATGTGAATTTTAAAAGTAAAAATATTTTGTTAAATGCATGTTATCCGTAAGGGTTTATCAGTGAAATTTTAAAATATTTTTTTTTTTTAAAGTACTAATTTTTGTATTTTAATTATAATAATAAAAATACGTCTATGCTTTTATTCCACTTCTATTTATAAATTTTTACCAGTGACCGGGTTTCGTCATGACCAACATCGTCAGACTGTCGGTCACGACGAAACCTGGTCAATGGTAAAAAAATATAAATAAAAGTGAAATAAAACCATAGACGTATTTTTACTATTATAATTGAAAATGCAGTTCCGCCAAGAAATGTCAGTAGAAAAACTTAATTTATTTTGTATTTTAGTTTAGTTTATATTTACACCCGTTGATGAGTAATTCAGAATACCAGAAACTAGTAGTGTTTTTATATTAAACTCGTTTGTGGTAAAAAGATGCAAAGTGTTTTATTTTAAATTCATTTTAATCGATATTTCGTTAAACTTAGCCGAAAATACATCCGAGTAATACAAACTATGCTCAACTGTAGACATAATATACCGAAAACTTACGCAAAACCCGATATGTCGTTGTTAAAACTCTCCATAGAATTTACAATCCACATTTTTCGTTATTAAATTCCAACAATCACAACGGATATACAATATTATAACAGTTATTGACAGCTGTTAAAATATATGATTTTTATCCAATTCTTTTTTTAAAGTTTGAATCGTTTTTCTCTTTCCAACGCACCCCTTGGCGATTGCCGCGCGAGAGCGAGACAAACCTAGGCCCCTTTTACACGAACGAATGCTCACCGCGCATGTATCTTTTCACTCGTTTATGACGATGATTGAATGCGATTTGAAAGAGATGTAGTTTTATGAAATTACGTTTTATATTCGGACGAACACAATAAAATATATACACAGAGTGAGTAAATATTCGTTTTTCTTGTGTGGGCCGCTTTCCGGACGGTTTGGTTATAATTTCAAATATTGAAACTGACAGGTAGACCAGTACGGCGTGTTCGATAATTATTGACTTAATACTCGTTGTCTTAAGTGCATAATGAGCTGTCATATGTCTAGCAATGGATCAGGTATTTGAAGGGTCTATCTGGGGTCTGTGGTGCGTTGTTAATTCACCTGAATTATTTTTTACCCTAAAACCACTATCTGCACCTACATATTTATTTCATTTCTCGTTTTCCGTCCTAACAATAAATACATTATCGTATCTTCATACATCAAAATCTGATTAGATAGGCACAATTCAGAATTTTTGGATGAAAAGATTTTAAATTAGTATAACTCTAAAATAAAATTTACATTTGAAGCATTACCTTTGTGGTTATCTTTATATATATATTTATAATTCTTCTGTACGTGTGGTGTCAGTGAACTCATCCTAAACGGCTTAACCGATTTACGTGCGGTGTTCAGCGAAATGTAGATCTTTGCGCTGCGCGTGCTAGTGGATATTAAAATTTTCAATCGAATCTCTAAAAAAAAGTTAGAAGCAAGTTTTTTTTTTCATCGACCTACCAGGGTTGCATACAACGAGAATACATGTACAAAAAAAATGAAAGGATGTTATTTTTTTTGTTTAAAAAATGTTTGTTTTTGAATGTTTACAAACAACGTTCGCTTTTTATGCATCCCAATCAGATTCTTTCCTTACATTCCTTATAATTTTTTCCCATTTATTTATTTTTACTGGATTTTTGATAATACTAAAATAATATTAACTGACATTCAATACATTTTTGAAAATCGCATTCGTGAATAAAGTGCACCCCCGTTGGTAAGAAGAGCCGAGTTTGAGCCGAGAATTCTATATTTGAAAATGATTTTTTTAATGTTTTGGAACTCAACCATAAACAAGTACATAGGTACCTACTTATTAATTAAAAGTCTTTTTCCAAGCTAATAGCAGGCAAACCAACGTTTGTGCAGGACATTTGTCGGGTCCGCTAGTTCATTTTAATAAAATAAATATAAAACGATTTTGTTTTAACCACTTTTTTACTACCAACCGGTTTCAAAGCTATACAAGCTTCTTTATCAAGGTTTACTCAACTAATGAATTATATCCTAATTTATTTTTACAGCAATAACTAAATATTACATTATTAATAAATTATGGAGCTTATAAGTCAAGTGTTTTTGTCATATTGTTTTTTTAACGACGGCCATTAAAAGAGCAACACATCAATGCAAAATGCAAAGTAAAGCAGAAAATGGAAAACAAGTTTCATATTCGGACGGGACTCGAACCTCAGAAATTCTGATTTGGAGTCCGCGACACAACCCACAGGACGAGAGCTAGTCTCATTGTTTGACGGTAAGATGATCAGTCTTACTCGTCAGGTGCCAGTCTAAGGATTATTAAATATTCTACAACCACGTGACACCAAGACGTCTTGCATAATAAGTAAATCAAGCGATCGAATATATTTAATAAAATCAATAATTTATTTTTTAACTGCTATTTTTAATTTCAAGTTTTATCAGCCAATGTAAATATGATGATCTTTTTTTAAATAATAATTAATTCTGCTTTAATTCGTTTACCCAATTTGTTAAAGAATAGGTAGATAAAAATTGTACTTTTTGAAACTGCGTTAACATTAAGGATTGTTGACGTTTCAGGTAGGTACTTTGATGTTGATTTATTGTCATTAAGGATAAAGCAAAATTATTTACACTTAGGATCTAATATATAATGGGGTCTCTTTACGATCAGTTTTAATTGCTTTATAACTAATGTTATCGTTACCACTTATCGCAACGTTAACAGGCGGTCAAACATTCCATGGCATCTTTCAAAGGTCGTATTTTGTATGACAGCCGATCAAACGGGAAATGTCTGGCCAATATCGGAATAGTTCAATAGTTCATATTGGTAATGAGTCATATAATTTAGGCCGCGCGTGCACGTGCGAAAATTTTCAAAATGTTTCGTCAATATTATTATATTATAGTTTGAAATATTAAGCTTCTTAACATTTTTTAATAACATTGGTATGTAGGATTTTTTTTTCTCGAAAATCTGGTGGTTGCTAGCGGTCGTTAAACAGATAATATTATAACTTTTAAGCAAAACACACCTATAGCAAATCGTTTGATTAATCAAATTCAGTTTTCCATAGTAAATAAATGAATTAAATGCGAATTTGAATGAACCTTGGGCTTGCAAATCTAATAACACAAATTATAAAATAGAAATACCAAAAAATCTTAAAACAAATTTATTCAAAATAAAATTAACCACATAAGTTAATAAAATAACACTACTAGTTTCAGTTAATATATATACACCTGATGATGGATAATTCAGAATACATAAAACTTAGTGTTATCATATAAAGTGTTTTATTTTGAATAAATTAAAAATGTTTTTCCACAAAGTAAATGCTGAAACAATAAATAATATATCTTAAAACAATTTGCCAGTTCGAAGGCATTAAACAATATTTATTATCATTACCTTTTTGCAATCAACGGTGCATAGGGCACTGCATAGGTACACCAGCCGCAGCGCATCTGAATTATTTTTAAAAAGAAAACCCCGTTTTAAATAAATATTTTATGTCAACCATGTCGGGAATCAAACTCGAGACTTCATGCATGGTAGGTTAACGCGCTGGACATAAATTAGAATACTTGCCCTACTTGACTCCGAGCGTATGGAAAAGAATGTGTTAATTTAATTAATATGACAATATTATTCCTAGTATATTTGGATTCACATTTAACGCGTGCGTCAAGCCTCTAAGTATAAAATATAACATACCTTACATATAAACATAATATGTTACACATTTTTTAATAAAAGTTGTAGCTATTTACGATTTATGGTTTTCGATCAAGCCTTTTTTTAACTACACGATTAGAAAAGGCGATAGCCGTTCTTATTAGAATCCTATATGGAGATATCGCGATTTCTTCATTATAATCAAAATCGAGTTATTTTTTATTGAGTGATTATTAAGTTATCTCTTATTTTGATCACACAAATGAATAGTGCATTAAACTTTAATATTGTTATGCTTATACTTTTCCCATAACTGTCCTTATACTATCTAGATAATGTTTATATTTCTTGAAGAGTCAATCAACAAAATAATGTATTCTTCGTTTTATATAATAGCCATAATATTTTTATGTGGGTAATATAATTTGATGAAATAAGTATTACTTAACGCATAAATTGTAAAGCTATCCTTTGAAATAAATCGAGTCAGTTCTAAACCTATGTATAGTAGATTTTTATACAAAATGACAAAATGACAATTAATTATAAATAACTAAGAACGCACTATGATAAACACCAAGTAATGGGTCCTCGTATTTGTTATAATGTTATGTACCTAGCTACAAGTTTAAAATATGTTCTCTGTATTGACAGGAATAGTGAATATTTTCTCGCACGCATTAATTCATTAAATTAAATATTCAATTTTATCCCTTTTTACTTTTCTTCCTTCTTTATACTTATTTATCTTATTTCCACTTTATATATTTTGTTGTTTCGTTTTATTTTTTGATATAATTTCATAGTTATTTTTTATATTGTATCATATGCAATTATTATTCAAAGTATTTCATGTTATTTCTTGTAAATGAATTATAATTTTTTAAATTTTTATATTGTAGCATAGGAAATGATCAATTATTTTAATTTACGTTATGTTTTATTGTCAGCGCGTTTTCCTACCGTCTAAGAGGTCTCGGGTTTGATTACCGACATGGTTGATATTAAATATTTATTAAAAAGGGTGTTTACACACTAGAATATTTCATAGTTCCCTGGACTGGCATCTGAAGCGGAAGACTGATCATCTTACCTTCGTGTAACAAAAATGATCAAGATGCGCTTCGATTGGTGCACCAATGCAGTGTCCTATGCAACATTAGGTCTGGAAAGGGAATGATGATGTTTTTTTTTAAATTTTAGGGGGTAATATAGGCACAGCCTAAAAAGACAAATGTGTTAGTGAATATGATAAAAAAATGTAATTTGAAAAAAGAAATATGTATGTTTAAGTACCATTTCTTTGAATTTTGTTGAATTATAATGGAAAAAAATAGGGTTATTAATACTATTATTTATACTCAATTTTCTGATAGAGCGTATTTTTAAATTCTACATTTCTTTGAAATGTTTTAATTGATATTTTACCGTACTTCCTTTTGTTTCTTTATACTTGTATTTCTTAATACTTAATATTTCTTGAATCGTATGTTGTTTGTGTACCAATATATTATTTTATTTTATTACGCCAGTATGAAAAACATTTCTAGAAGGATTTATACAAATACGGTGTAAGAAATTAAGCCAAGGAGGCAAATGTCACAGCAACTTAGAAGTTCTGAATCACATGGGGTTTGTTGGTTTTCTCTAGAAATAAAATACAGCTCAGTAAAGGGGAGTAATAAAGTTAATTGCTTTAGTTTCCCTTACAGTTTAATACTTGACAAACTTTGATAAACTCGCCAGGGTTGACTATACCCCGAATCTTGCAAAAAGCTTTTTTAAATCGGAATGAACGACTAAAAAAGGTTTAACGCGTGTTATCTTTCGAATGGAAAATACTCATAACACACTATACTGTAACTATATTATTTTATAATTTATGAAAATAATTTAACATATTTGGAACACACTCTCAGTGGTGTTTTACAGTTTTTGCATCAACCATTACGTAAGTAGAAATATTTTTAAAAGCGTGAAGTCATATTATGCATATAGAAAATATACAAACTATACAAAAATAGATTCTGAACAAAATATTTATTTACATACATAAGTTTATTGTACAATATTTGAGACAATAAGTCCCAACTCCATGGGACTAAAAGTCCTGTGTTGAGATGAGACGAGAAATTATATGATACAGACACATGAGTATATCACCACAAATATAAGATTAGAAACATAAAAAAATAACTATATAAAATATTTAAAAAACATATAAATGGCACATCAATATGGTAAACAGTAAACTCAAAACATTCGGAAAATCATCAAGGAGTTTCCTACTCAAATCCCTCCCACTAACGAAAATCCAGTCCTTAACTCCTTTCGTGAAAATATTGTTTGTCTTTGAGAGCTTAATACGTTCTTCCAAAATATTAAACACTCTCGGTGCGATAAATGAGAGATGTCTCTATGCAAATGTCGTACGGGTTTTGTGTATGACATAATTCATGCTCTGGTTGAACCTCGTACGGACATTTTGCTGAGACCTCTCCTTATTGTTTGACCAGAAGTGTTTAAGTGCTTCTTTTAGACACAGTTGTCTCATATCCAGCACCTTCATGTATTGGAACAGTTGTTCTGACGGGTATGTTGGACAGAAAAATTACGCATCGTTTTATTTTGCAGAGCGATGATTGGGTAAGGTAATTGATTCAGGTTATTTTTTATCTCGAAAAAATATGTATATATGGTTTCAATTGGGAAATTCTTATTACTTAACGAAAATCTGATTAATTAGCTTTTTCCCTTATTCTAAGCGTAAGAAGCCGAGGGTTAAAGCTTATTATTGATAAATTGACATCATCTGTTCCTACCTTTTTTATTCCATTTCACGATGAAAATATTATTTTTACGCATGAAAACAGTTTTCTCGATGAATGCGATAAACCGTAATAAAGAGTGAATGAATAATAAACAAACGAAATAATAGTTAATGTTTATTGTCACTTTTGGAGGCTTAACAGAGTACTATAATAAGCTGGATATTTGAAAGACTGCACCCTCTTGTTTACTACGCGCTTGAATATAACCAGGCAGTTTATGTGTGAAGAATAAACAGGGTAATTTAAGCGTCGAGGTTATCAACTAAAAATATATTTTGATCAACGACAAACTTGTAGTTATGTGAAACAATATCAGGAGGTAATCTGCGAGGTTAGTTAAGTAGACATTTAACAGCTGGGATAAATCCGAATGTGACGAAGACATAAAAACGATGTTATTACTTATAAATCCCTAGCAGTCAGTTAAAGGCTGAGATTAGTCTCTCAAATGCCTAGCCCCGAAGATTGGAGTGAGAAGGGAATTAGAAACGTCGAACCACTTCGGGGTGCTTCATTTTACTGTTCATATGAAAACTAGATGAGCTCATAACGTGATGATTGCGAACCTTTAATATGAGTTAAAGTTGCGAGGATCGCAATTGGGGGTGAGTAGAGGTGGATCAAATACCACCATTACCTACCCTATTAGAAAATACTAAACAGTCATTTGATGTTTAGCGTTGTCACAAAAAAGAATTTTACGATAGATACTTTGCACAACATATTGAGTCAGTAATAATAGCGTGAAACTCTAAATTTTAAGCTTCTAATATTAAAGGTAGCTGTGTGATCAAATCTGGATTTTTTAATTGCGTCAAAAATATTATTATCGTCTTATTAATTTGAATATAACGTACGAGATTAAATGATAACTGTTGAGGAGAAAAAAAAAATAAATCAAAAATTTTGTACGAAACATTATGTTTTTTTTTAAACCATATAATTTGTTTTTTAGCTGTATACATTAAACGACTTCAGAATGTATGCATTTATTTTATTTTTGGTATTAGGAAATATGACCGCATTTAGGATTATTATAGGCAACTGAAATGGCTCAAAATTAACCAGCGAAGAAAGCACTCCTGTTTACTGTACTTTATAGTCCTAACGCACCTATATACCTCCGTGAAAAATTTCAACGCTTATCAGTTTATAGTTTACCTCCTCGTTCTAATTTTTTAAGAAACCTCTTAATACCCGTCCATAACTCCTCTTTCTTCTCTAAATCATATAGTGTACCTGTACCTACATGCAGCTCGACTGTGGAATCATCTTTTATTCATTATTAAAGATCTCATTACAGTGTCTCTGTTTAAATCACGTACGAAGAATTATCTCCCATTTCTTCCTTAATCTGTCCTCCTTTCGTCTTTCCTCTTTGTTCCTTTTTCACATTGAGTAAAATTATTTATTTATTTACAAATACAATTATTAATATTTTTGTCTATCTTTAGCTTAACGTATAATATACATTATGTACCAAAAGTTTAAAAAAAAATGAAGCTGAACAAATGTAAACTACTGTACTCTTGACTGACAATGTATTCCAAAAATATATGTACATTGTCTTTTAAATACGTGTTATTTGAAAAATGTGTTTTATTTCTTTTCTGCCAACAATTTCATCATTCACATGATAGCGATAGATGCTATTTTGTATGTCAAAAAATATTTAATGTACGTAGAAAAAAAGGGCTTACGTTGTATTCAAATTCAGGCGACGTTATGTTTTATCTCAGACTCGGCAATAATAGGTGTGTTGGACATCAACTATGGCGTTGTCTGATCCGTTAGTTAGTTAGAAGAGTGACGATATATAAATAGGGATAGCTCAGCAAACAATATATTGTATTTTGTCGATCCTGGGGCCTAATGCAAGAAAGAGGTGACATTTTGTCACAAACTCGACTATTTGTAGTCGAGTGGTGACTTCAATTACTTTGTCGAATTTGTATTCTTAAAAAACCGTTCAACAATTTAATTGACGAATAAAAAAGTTACACCACCGTGACAAACACGTATTTATCTTTGACTTCGCGGTCACATTCAAACGTAAATTTTTTCCGCGAACTCGTGTTTTTGGCCAAATTTACACTTTGAGCCGCAAAACTTGTAATCCTCTTGAAATGTTTCAACCGATAAAAACCCTAAAGCCAGATATATTGATTTTAATTTGGTTTAGGAAGCATTTGTCACGGGTGCTTTTACTGCTTATGAAGACACCTCGTCGTCTGATGATATTCTATTTTAGCCTTTGTAATTTTCTTTATTTAATGAAAACAGTAGGGCCTCAAAAATCCGTACAGGCAAAAACAGAAACTTTCCGGATTGTGGTCTGCAATACTTTAATGGTAATAAACTAAAAAGTTTCTTTAATTACCAAAACACAACCTCGGCAATATTAACAATAGTGAATAATAAACATTTAGGAATTCCGTGTTCCGACTTAACACAGAATTTTCTAACAAGTCGTGCCTTACAAGTTTATAATTGTGCTCTAAAATTGTGTATTTTGTGCATTGAAAAAAAAAAATAAAAAAAGTTAACAAGGATTCAAAAACGCCCGTTCGTTAGGTTTGCGTTTACTATCCGTGCGATTGTATTAAACTTGAACATGGCTGAACGTTGAACTTCAAGTTTTTAAGAAGAATTTTCTCAGATTTCTTAGTACCAGTGTTATCTATCGCATGGCCAAAAGCAGTTCCATAGTAACACATGCATCTATTCAGTATTAGCTTTATGAACATTATTTTCTCTTGCGCTGTGTAAAGCAAGTACATAATTATAATAAATAGTGATGCAGGAATTATGATTCCGCTGTCATAATTTCAATTTGCGATTCAGTGTCAGGGGTGCGAAACTATTAATAAAAACATAATAAATAATTAGTTACCCTTAAATCTTGTGCAAAACATAGTCAAAGCATAAATAATTAGCGATAGAACTAGTTTTAAATGTGTTTTATAACAATTATTTTTATTTGTAATCAATAAATTTACTCGTTTTAAATAAAAATTCCTAAACCTAAAAAAGCTAGGCTAATGTTATGAAATCTTATTAAAACATATCAGGAGTGTCTTAATTTTTTTTTAAATATATTGAAATGCAATTTCTGTGTCCGCTACTGAATAAATATGAAAATTAAATGCAACAGCTTTGTTTTTAAAAAAATATTTTACTACCGACTAGTTTCGAAGCAATACAAGCTTTTTTTGTCATGGTTATTACTAAATATTACCTTGCTTCTGTAGCTTGTGTTTCAAGGTTGTGAAGTTTTGAAACTAGTGAGTAATAAAATAGAAAATAAGTATTCGTTTATACATTTGTACAAACCACTTTAATTTTTTAAATTACACTTCGACCGGTTTCGAGGTTACTACCTAAGTTGTAAGTGGTTTATACAAATTTATAAACAAATAAGTGTTAAATGTTTTTGATAACAATAATATAGAAAATAAGTGTTTAAAAACAACCCTGTTTTATTTTCATTTTAATGAATAACCACAAAGTTAGTGCTTCAAATATGAATTTTAAATAAATGTATATTTAGTTCCCACCTTATTTTCTACAAAACATGTTTCATTCTTAGTGATGTTAGTTATATTTTATTGTGTTATTTTATGTGCATTCAAAAATTAATTTTTCATAAAACTGTTTTTTCGTTTCTTAGAATTCCCGAGCAACGCCGGGTATCGTCAACTAGTAGGTAATATATCTTTCATATCTTTTTTATTAATAATTAACACATTGATAAATGTATATAATTAAGTTATTGTTATATTTTAATACCAAGACATTTTCGTTTCCACCATTTCGAACCGTAATTTAACGGAAGTTCGATGGAAATGATTATTGATTGTATATTTTTATTTTTATTTACGAATTATTTTTATAATTGGGATTTTTTGTAATTTATATTTATTTTTGATTTAACAGTATTATTGTTTTTGTTTAGTGAAATAACACATGTAAAAATGAAGGTCCTTCCTAAACACATAAATTTTCTAGCTAGTTGCGTTCTAAAACAATGAACTCCTGTACATCATAAAACTGTGAAATAAACTAATACATAGAGGAGCAACATATCAAAGAGCATTAACTCTGTGCATACTATTTTTGATATATAGCCTGAAATATGAAATTAAATATGTTTTAAAGAGCCGCTATGATTTAATTTAATATTGTTCGATTCGTTAGTCAGATTTTGGTATTTTAAGAAATTATATTAAAAAACTGTTTGATGCGATGTTCTTGGGATACGTACATGAACAAAAAAAAAGAAAATTTGCTTAGAACCAAATTATTTCGAAAAACGTATATGCTTTGATCTGTTTCTCCTTAATTAATTAATTAAATAATTATTTTTTATTTTGTTTTTTATGAATGAATTTCATAGAAGGTATATGTTTTTATACATCTAGTAAATGTTATCACTGTAACACTCCAAAAAAAAGACTAACTCTTGTGCTTGGAAAGTGACTTATACTGTTGTAGTTGTTTATTTATAAGAGTTTATATAATTTTGAATATACGAGTATACGAGAAAAAAAAAAACATAAATTAAAAAAATACCTTTATACTAATTAACATTTAATGCAGTTTTCACAAGTGTTCAAAAAAAATCTTTAAATTTCCTTTAAATTTATTTATTGATATATTATTTTTAATTGTTTTTAGTTCATTGGGGAGATTATTGGAATTTTTTACACCTTTGAAGACAAAGCTATTTTGATCATGACTTGTGTGGAATAAAGGAATTTTATTACATCATATTTTAAATATGTCCTCCTTGTTGGATTTTGTTTTAAAATTATATGAAACATTATTTGTTCTGCGCTCTAAAACCACGAGTTTGCGTACCCAGTCTGATTTCTTAGTTTCTCACGTTCATACTATATGGCTCGTACATAGATGTATCTCATTGCAAGCCGGGAACTGCATACTGTATACTGCAGTCTGTCATGAGATCTACAATCGTAAGGCATTCACATTCATTCAGCGATTCAAGATATAAACACTTTGTAATTTTCTTAACAGCAGTGATTAAAATTTATTTAACTGTCATTAAAAAAAACAAAGAAGAGCCTTTTTTACCATCTGAATTTATTTTATCTTTTCTTTCGACTTGCATTTCAATGAAAAAGTTAAGCGCTACTGGAAATAGGATATGAAACCCTAGAAGATAAAATACTAGACTCCACATTTGCCATTTTGAAATAAAAAATGCAGAAATTATCGTAATAAGCTATTTTATACGTGAATAAAAATACTATTTTAAGTTGAATTGAAAACCTGTAGTTCATTTTGTTTTAATGCAAAAAAATCAGTGGTCCCATTTGCACATTTGTCATATTAAAATAATTATTATTTAGCGTTAAAAGTTCTTTATATTGAAATAATCTCAACAATTTTTGAGTATGTCCAAATGGTTGCAGACTGGCTGGATTTCCTCCCCAGGGAGTTATTCATATTTAAATTTATTTCAACAGAGGGAAAACATTTTTGAGAAGGGAATATGGAAGTCTAGGTATTTACAGGGCTTATGACCTGTCATTGGCTGGTTTAGCGTTGCCGAGTAGGTGATTTGGATCAGCCGGATAAAGGTTTCAGCTCTTTTACTTCACAAAAGTCAACCGATGGAAGAGTTGAGGAAATGTGGATGTTCAAACATGGGCAGAACGGTGAATGTTACACAGTGTGTAAAGTGGCCACTTAAACCAGCCAATGACAGGTCATAAGCCCTGTGAATGCCTAGACTTCTGTATTCTCTTCTCAACAATGTTTTCCCTCTGTTGAAATAAATTTAAATATGAAATAATCTCGTTTGGTTCAAAAGTCATCATGTTTTGGAAATCACAGAATATTATTTCCTGTACATTTCGTTCAATGCGACTCCCGTGGTTGAAGGTGTAAAGTGAGTTTTGCGTGTTGGTTTTATTAGTGTCTCGACGAAAAGACGGGTACGTCTCGAAACCGGTAGACGTAGAAAAGCCGGTAAGTGGTTGTATACAAATCTTTTAACATTTAGTGTTATTTTTACTTTCCCTCTCTTCTTATCGCCACTTTTGTATTATAAATGGAATATTAAGCAGTTTGCCCCATTGAATTCAGAATGTAATGAAACTGTTGGAAATGGTAATGATACATCACTTAACTGAACGCGTCCCGTTCAACACTCACAAGTAACAACGTAATATTAAGCAAAATTATGTCTATGGAAGATGCTTCACTTCCGTTTGTATGAGCGTCATGGCAAAAAATTATTGCCTAAAAACATGCACACGTTCGTTGCTTTTTAGTGGAAACAACATTTGAAGGCCGTCATATATATTTCTTTAGACATTTAATTGTTTATTTAACAATTAAAAATATAAATTTGTCATGGCAATTTTTTTCTGTTAAATTATTTGAATACAAAAAAAAAATCATATGCGCTGTGGCGCAGTTGGTTAGACGACCAACTGTGAAACTGGCGTCGCGGGTTCGATTCCCGCCAGTTGCAAGAAAGAAATTCAAGAAATATTTTCTTCGCAATTGGTCTGGGTGTTGTGATGTATTTTTCATTACCTCCTTCCATATCTCCCCAATCCTACCTACTGACAAGCCTCAAAATAGAGGCTTAGCGGGTTATTCCCTTTAAAAAAATATCTCTGTTTCAGTAAATTAGATTAAAAACAAAATAATGTGTTGTTTTTTGCACAACATGTCAAAAGACTTGAGATAACAGTATATTACTGTGATCTAACTCAGAATCGAATCCGGAACCCCCGTTTGTGAAACAAGTATCTTAGCCGCAAAGGCCGCTAGATTGTAATTATTTTGTTTTTTTTTTTACAAAAATAGTAAATATTTCATTTCTAAGAATTTACTCTAATATTCGATTTTCGAAAGCCATTTTAAAATAAACGAAATGTTAATAACGTTCTTTTAGGAAATGGGAATCAAGTTATGGTAGATCGGGGTTAACATCTCGGACATCTGATCAGTGAGTCCGCGACCACGATCCGGTTCTAGAAAGGTTTATTTTATAATTATTTTTAAATATTATAAATAAATCTTTTTTTTTTTGTGTTTTAGTGTTATTCGATTTTTTTTAGTGTAACGAGTTTATAATATTTTCACGATTTATGATGCAGCATAAAAACACATGTTCGATGTTAGGTGCTTTTTAATTAATTTTAATCGTGCACAAAACCTGAAAAACCTTGCAGCTAAACGCCGTTAAATTAGAATTCTTTGCAGCAATCACCCTTTATTTCCGTTGATTGAATGAAACAGTTCGTATTTTGATATAATTTTTCTACACCGGGCGTATTTACTAGGGGACGATTTCCGAAAGTCCAACCCAGGGTGGATGCACCAGTTATGGGTTAGTAATAATTACAGGCTGTCAAATCAGGCCCGGCCAAGTGAAGTGCCACGAAGTTGGCCGAGAGGTGTCACTGTACTGGGTAACTGTAAGATCAGAGGCGAATTCGATTAAATTTCAATTAAATCGCATCGTAATATTAATTATAATCGTTTTATGTAGGATTGATTGAAACGTAATTTAAATCATATATGCTTACTTTTGTACTATACTATACTTCATATTACTTTTCTGATTTCTCGATAGCAAATTATGGTCTGAAAATTTTTAACAGTGACAATACTCGTAGAAAATACTGAAAACTGACATGTATTATAATGTTAGAACCTTAAAATAATAATTATCCAGAGAAGCCTTTAAACTCTATTGCATAAAACAAAAGCGTTCCAAATTTTGCGGTTTGGTTTTAGTTTGGATTTTAGTCAAACAACCAACATGTAATGGACACTTGCAATTCCCTACCCGAGTACTGACGGCCCCTTGTATTGCTGTAATCTGTAGCTTACGTCGTGGTTAATAATTGTAGAATGGTTTTTTCCGTGTAGGCTACTCTACTAGGTTATTACTCTGAGGTTAGAATGATAGAAATGCTGTAACTGTCTCAAGATAAGGCTGACTGCTTTCTTCACTAAAAACTAACACCAAAAAACAACTGATCATGAAAACGTAAGTCTTGAGCGGTTGCTGATAGCTGATAGATGTACAACACACGATCTTGTTAAAATTGTCATTGATTATTTTTTTTAATAATTTTTTTTATTGTTTTTATCATGTAAAGACTTTTAAAAAATATGCATTTTTATTGTTTTTCATAGATACATATTTAACATATAACTGTGTTAATAACTATTAAAATTTTGTATATTTTACTGCCTTCTAACCCTAGTTATACAGTAATGTAATTTTATACCGATTTAATATTTTTATACGGGTATACTATATACATAGTATGTTTGTATCGTAATATATATAAATAAGCATTAATTTAAACGAGTAACAACTTTACGTGTAAAATACACCAATCGTCATCTTTGAGAAACGCCTGAAACATTATTATATATCATTATAACTCTAAACTCCCATAGTTTTATTCTTCTTACCTGGTTCCTCTGCATGATTCCTTCCAAACTTCTTTCTCCAAAGGTTAAAAGTTACAAAAGTATTTTTTGTACAATGTATATATGTATTTATTAATTTAATTAGTCTACAAACAACAAAAAATAATATTTAAAATACAAAAATATTGTAATAAAAAAAGACACTACTTATTTTTCACCAATTACATGTAAACACGAATAAAATAAACATTTAAATCAAATTAACAACGCAAATGATTGAACTTGAAATTAAAAAAATTAAATCCTGAATTTAAAACACATTTTGTATACAAATGTAAACTCTAACACTAAACAATTAAAATAACAATGTAAATTATCAAAATTGAATAAATAAAAAAATAGGTATATGCTTCATCTGCCCACTGAAAAGAGCTGTAAAAGAAGTGTTTATATAGAATAAAAAAAGTTTAAATTAACCATTACCAATTTACATCAGTATGATTCGGGTTGGTTGGAAGAAATTGCTTATTTATTTATTTATTTACATACAAAAGTTTATTGTACATTATTTGAGACATAAGCCCAAATTCATGGGACTAAAAGTCCTGTGTTGAGATGGGACGAGCAATTAAATGACACAGACACATGAGTATATCACCACAAATATAGGATCAAAAAAGAAAAATTAAAAAAAAAAAAAAAAACAAATGTATGGCACATCAATATGGTAAACAGTAAACTCAAACATTCCATATAACAATAAAAACTTCATAATCATCATCATTCCCTTTCCGCACTTAATAGTGCATAGGGCAATGCATTTGTACACCAAGCGTGGCGTATCAAGATCATTTTTGTTACATGAAGGTGATCAGTCTTACGATTCAAGTACCAGTCTAGGGACTAAGAAATATTATAGTGTAAAAACACCCTTTTAAATAATATTTCATATCAACCATGTCGGGAATCGAACCTGAGATCTCTTGCATTGTAGGCAAATGCACTGACCATTACACCACGAGGCCGACTATAGGCCGAATGTCACTAAAGTTTTGTTATTTTTTGACAAAAAGTTTTAAATAAAGAAAAAAAACAAACATTTTATCTCGTGACCAGATTGACGATGAAAACAGATATGTGTGTGTATTAGTGTTACGAACTTGACGGCTACTCTCCGGTAAAAATCCGGAAAAAGCGAACCGAGTGAGATAATTCCGCCTCATATTGTAGTTGTTGGCGCGTTAACCTACCATGCCGAGTTAGATTCCTGGCAAGATCAACATGAAATATCGGTTTTAAATATGGTTTTCATTGCACTTCTAAAAATAAGCCTTACTATGTGTGATTTTTTTATTCTTTACCGCTGTGAATAAACAATAAAATTTCGTACCTACACAAGTCGATAAAACGTCAATAAGTTATGAGACCAGGCATATTAAAATAATAATATTATTCCCATGAATTGTATTTGACATTTACTTATTGAAATAACTAACTTTGTATATTTACTACCGCAGCCTTCCGAAAACTGTGTCGTATTTTGCATGTTTTATTGATTTCTATATTAATTTGTAATCCAGCAAAATTCAACTCTTGGGATCTGACTCAGAATATTTTATCGGCGGGTAGCTAACGATGTTTGATAAATTTTATATCTTACTTTTTATCCAGGTATGATTCAAGATATAAAGCAGAATGTTAAATAAGGACTTGTCTTTACTGCATTTAATTTTAAATTACCTACTCTGATTTATTGGTGGTTAAACCTTATCAAAACTTATTCAATGCTTAGAAAAAAGTTTATTTAAAAAAAAAAACAGGAAAAAACAAACGTTTGATAACCGTAACCTAAATTAAATAAATTCTAAAATTCAGAGGTATTTAAGCAGACAACAGAGATGAAGAACATTTTAGAGAAGAGGTTTAAGTGGCCTCTTTACACACTGTGTAACATTCACCATTCTGTCCATATTTGAATATCTATATTTCTTCAATTCTTTCACCTGTTGATGTTTGTGAAGTTAAACCAGCCAATGATAGGTCATGAGCCTTGTAGATGCCTAGGCTTCTATATTATCATCTATAAAATGTTCTTCATCTCTGTTGTAATATTTTAATATTAACAGCTTCTCGGGGAGTTGAATCCAGTCCTCGTCTACAAAAATTTGGACAAACTCAAAATATTGTATTTAATGTGTTTTTTTTTATAACTCTTGAGTCTATATTTATTTAAGGTATTTTTATTATATTAGTTTTCGAATAAAATTTAATTTTAAGATATTTAAAAAAAAGATCGCATGTACGTTTTTAAAAAAAATAGTTTATTAGAATTCTATTAGTCAAGAAAAAATATGTCAAGCCAAATATATAATGCGGTTGCAAAGCTTGTAAATAAAAAGTGGTTGAAAGTAATATTTGCAAAGATAACCGAATTGTAAAATAAATTTTGTGTTAGAGATTACAGATTCGATTCATGATTTATTTCAGGATTATTTTATTTAATTACTTCATAATTGTATAAAAAATGTATCATTTTTATATTTGTAACATACTCGTATCAAAATAATAATTACTAGAAAAGGAATAACGGTATCCTGCTTAACAGAACTGCAAAATTTCATCCACTTTTTCAATCTGTAACATCTGTCAGATGGGCTGAGGTAATGTAAAAAATGATACACTTATTGATAGATCCGATAGTCGGTATCGACGCCACTAAAATGGCGTACCATAAAAAGTATGATAATTGTATCAAAACATTCCGCCCGCGACTACCAAGCATCTGTTCGTATCTGTTCTCCCCTCGCCAAGTTTAGTATCACCGAAGACTCGGGATAGTATAATTATGTATTTATTTTAAAAGCCACACATTATTTTCAAATAAAAGGCAACAATTTCATTTCATCTTCTCGGAGCGTTTTATTTTTCAGCGCCCCTCCGCGGAACAAAACGATCGGCCGTCTAAATACGGTGCATTATCGCCGGGGATTTGATAATGTTGCCGTTGGAATTTGATACTGCAGAACTTCTTAAAGTTTTTTATTTTATTTGTTATAAAATACTTAGAAATACGTTAATTTTATCGATAGGCGCACTGAAATGGTAGGAAACTAATCGGAAAATACATGCATAATGCTACTAAAAACTTCAATGGATACAATAAATGTTTTCTTAAGCGCGGTAAAATTTGGAGCATTAAATTGGAAGGCAAAGTTTCCTTAAAATACACGAAAAAATAACAAAAAACATTTTTATAAAAACGAACTACTTTGAATGACGTCACTGGTTCATATTAATCAACCTATGATATTAGAGTTATGGAATACTTTTGGTTTGTTTGCCGTGGATGACCAATGGGAAGATTAAATTTTTTATTTTATATTCAAATTATGTACAAAAGTAAACAAAATCTAGATCACTCAAAACTAATAATAAATAAAAGTTTATTGGCGCGTTTCTAATACATTTTTTAAAAAATATTAAATTATCACAAAATATCAAATAAACACAAAAACAAACAAAAAAAACCATTGTAAAAATTAAGCAACACAAATATACTTGGACTGGATAAACACAACTTAACACCTTGAAGTTTTGATTCTTGATCGGGAAATCTTTCAATTGTTTGCTTCTTTACTCCAAACTGGTTGAGTTCTTTACCTCGGCAGAAAGCTTATCAAATAGCTTTGGTATATTTAAATATTTTGTCGTCCGGCTTCCATAGAAGTTTTGTGCTCTAGACTCTACTAGTTTCATGGCTGTTATCGATCTTGTTTCATGTTGGTGCCTGAGCGGAGTCTTTTCCTCATCAAAATGTTTTATTATTAGCTTACAGTGGTAAAGTTGCTTTACCTTAAGTACCTCACAATGCTTAAATATAATTGTGTCATCTTCTTTGCAAATCTTTTTGATTTCTTCATTTTTAATAATTATCTTTAGAAGTATTTTCTGAAAATTGGAAATTCTATCAACATATGACTTGTGAGTTCCTCGCCAAGACAGAATTCCGTATGATATAATTGATTCTGCAAAACTTATGTAAACTAACTTAACTTAATTGATCGAGAATAACCGGAATAGAACCTCTGACGTCGCACGCGGAGTTATTTCAGAAATACAAAACTTTAAAAAATCGTAGCGCTGATAATACGATATATAAAAAATAAAAATATTTTTTAAAAATAAAACAACTTTGTTTTTGACCACTAATTTTTATTTTTCACCTACCGGTTTCAAAGCAAACAAGCTTCTTCGTCGAGGTTTACGTAACTAATGAATTCATTATGAATTAATTAATGGTTATTCATTATAATAAAATAAATAAAACAACTTTGTTTTTAACCACTAACGTTTATTTTTCACCGACCGGCTTAAGTTAGAGCTTCAAATATAAACTTTATAATTTTTTTTGGCTAAAAACCACTGAACTTCCTCATTTTGATATTTTGATGTATTTATGTAGTTGAAATAAACATTGCCATCACGAGAGGATAGAACGCCATATCACTCTGTCTTTGCATATAGATCTCGCACTCTCTACATTCATACATCTCCTCATGCACGCACGCCAATTATTCCTACTCTTGACATGTCCATCTTCAGTATTTGTTGGATTTGATTGTGCCATGTCTTTCCCGGTAGTCGTAAAGTAAATGAAAGTACCAAAGTTTAAAAAAAATAAAACGACATGTTTATTTATTAACTTGCATTTGAGAGATCATGCAATCTAACAATGATTATTAAATGTCTTATGTATTAATGTTTATAAATTGATTTAATCAATAAAATCCAATTTCTGCATACCTACGCTATAGGGTGGCTATGGTAAATATTGAACGCGTGCGTTTTAAAAACCAGGTCATCATAAATCAAATATAAGACCAGTCATATTAGATTAGACAGATTAGCCGCATATTTCGATGAACATTATATACAAATATCTAAGTTGAAATTGAGATATTTCAGATAAAAGTGTGGTAAATCTATCTGGTGCACAAACGGTAAGTTTCGTGCAGTACCTATGCGAGTCTGATACATTATTATTATCAACAAAATAAAAAAAAGGGATGCTGCGTTAGTTTGGACACGGAGAGCGAATGGACAGTGAAATAATAGCTAAAAGGATTTGTTATTAATGTTGATGGATGCAGAAAAAAAAGACATGTTAGCGTAATGTAGCTTTCTTTTCTCTCTGCCTACCTCTATAGTGAAACGACGTAATGGTTTGCTTGATATTTATAAATTAATTACACGAAATTAGTGAAAAACGTTGACATATTAATACATAGACGCACATTATAGAGTAAAATATTTTAAAAAGTGGTGACACGAAAACGTACCCATAGTTACTAAATTTGTTTATTTATACCAGCGCTGCTTTCAACGATTATGTATATGCTACCAAAAATTAGAGAACACTCGTTTTAGGTACACAAAAAAGTTTGTATTTTAACGTTAACAATCAATATTAGTTTTTGGTAAATCCCAACCAGATTTTAAAAAATATTCTTTATAATTTCGACCCATTTTTTTTTCACTGAGTTTTGGGTAGTAAAAAATAAAATTAACTCACATTTATTATATTTTAAACACGTGTTCCTATCAGTGCACCCCTGTAACCAAGAAAAGCTTCGCTAGGCGTAGTTTAACGTTAGCAAAAAATAATATTTATATTTTTTTATGAATTGTTTTAACCTTTAGTAACTACTCATAAACAAATATTTACCAAGAAAAAGATACACATGTCTATTTACAACGTTTATCTGAAAGGTTTTTATACGCTTGCATGACACTAGCAAGCAAAACTTCATGCCTGGCTGGCCGTCGAAGAATGACTAAATACGCGTTGGGCATGATTGAGCGTTTGGGCACGAGTATAATCATTTTTGAGGGTTCCGGACATATTTATGTGTATTAATAAATATGTCAACGGTGAAGAATTGTACACATGTTTATTTATTTTTTAATATTTTCTTTTTTAGCACACATTTCAAATTAAAAACAAATTTAAAAACTGTCTTTTGTTTTTAATTTGAAACTATTGTTTTTCTATCCAACCGAAATGTGATGTTTTGAAACCAGTTGCTCAGAAAGAGCTCTCCTTATTATTTACGTCACTCCTTGATTGATGATATCAAAGTGCCACAATTTTATGCGGCAGACCAAATTCATAAAACCGCAAATTGCGAAACTTTAAGGAATCCAGGTAGAACGATTACAGCTTTGTAATGGTCTTCTTTAATAGGCCGTCCTTTCCACGTTTTTATTTGATTCGTTTCTCCAGACGTTTTCTGGGATTCTATTGTTCCTCGTATCGCCAGATACTTCTTAATCCTTCCTAGGTTTAATAACATGTAATTTACTCAATAAGTGGGTAATACATGGAATTGGAAGGGCCCCTCTTGTGTCATTTGTTGATAATGATGAGTTCACATTTAATTTTATGGAATCGCAAACATTTTGCACCTGAAAATTGTAGGTTGCAAATTATGCTATTCAAACCCTTACTGTTTTATCCCACTCCTACATTGTATTTGTTTATTTAACAACCAATAAATGTTCGATACTGTCTTTTTGCTTGCCTTTCTAACAAAATACACATTCTTATTCATATTTTTAAACGTGATTTTTCCGTATTTTTCAGACTAGTGTGCTAGTCCATCGTCAACTTAAAATTAAACTTCTCAAGATATTCATTCAAAATACTTAAAAACTAACGTACTTAATATATATTTAAGAACCAAAAGTTTTTTACAAGTAATTCATATAGGTCAAGTCAAAGAAGGAATCGTGTGTTAGAAATACCACATTGTAAAACGAGGTTCGCACAGAGACATGCATATTTTATAGGCCCAAATTTTTTTTATTCATTTTCTGCTGATAATATTTCATTGATTAGAAAAGTACAAAATTTTCCTTCTTATAAAAAACATGCACTATCCTGGATTCAAACTAAAGATATGAACTCTTTTTTTCTATGATTTATTTTATTGTCCTTTAATAAAGGAGTATTTTTGTGTTTTTTTTAATATTTTTTATTTCCTATTTTAATTACTATAAAAAAAAATACCATATTATCTTTTACAGAATATTTTATTTTTTCTTTCTTATGTTACACAAAAATATTATCACTGTCCATTATTTATTATAGGAGCAAAAATTCTTTAATATTTTCTTGTATACCCACTAACAGGCCTTGCCTTTGTGGGTTTTTTAAAACTATTTTTACTA
The DNA here is from genome assembly GCF_059751315.1 of Micrasema longulum. Lineage (NCBI taxonomy): Eukaryota > Metazoa > Arthropoda > Insecta > Trichoptera > Brachycentridae > Micrasema > Micrasema longulum. Next base: position 765,869 of record NW_028277484.1, on the reverse strand, counting down.
TTTATATGTATTTCATTGCTATGTAATTATGCTTTATTTTTTTAATACTCTTTTTAATCACTTCTGTTTATTGTAAAAGATAGAAAAAAATTAAAAAAAAAAAAAGAAAAAAAAATTACAATAAGAAATATTTTTTTAATTTGGTATCTTTCATTAACAATCGAAGTATTTTTTCTGATTACAATAATTTGAACATTCTTTTTACCGAATATCATTATAAATCCAAACATTTTAGGTAACTCATTGTTTATGTGTGAATATAAAATTAGAAAATAGTGTGATTTGAATCAATTAACAGCATTTAGGTCGGTAGTTAATAGACCTCATTTGATTCGGGAATATCCCTTAATTTCACAAATCTAACAATAACTAAATTGGCTCTCACGTCAAACAGAGTAAATGAAACTAACGCTAGGTGTAGATTTGTTGGCGTTTTACGGGTGTCGTTTTACGAGATAAAGGGCACATCTCGCCGTAAATCAGACTACAATCGGCGATTCCTAGGGGGCCCGTTTCAATTAAATCCCATTTCGTGTAATTGAATAAACGCGGCAGTACAGTTTTATGGCGTGGATACCATTTGTTTATTGCGGTCTAACGTAAGGAAACTGTTACTCCAATAAAGGTAATGCCCCAAACCGCGGTCACTGCATTGTGTGGTCAATCGGGGGTAGTTTACTAGTGGTAGTTCACGTCCACTCTCGATTCTTCCACTCACCACACTAATACTAACACTCTAACCGCAAAGACAAATAATTTATGTAGGTGCTTATGACACAATTTCGTAATCTACTTAGATGATTAAAGACTATTTCTTTTCATTCAAAATTACAAAAATATTTGTTTTACTAAGTTTACAATGTCTTCTATTATAATCAATGTAATTTTTACTTTTATTTATTTTATTTTATTTTATTTAGAAAACATACAACCATACATAATAAGTATTAAAAACAACATTTTTTTAGCATAAAAAGACCAATTAAGCTTTCACAAATTATGCAAAAGATATAAACATTAAATGTGACAAAAAAATAAATAAATAAGAATTTCAAGTGAGAAAAGAATAATTGTTAATATTTGCGTTTTCCATGGAGGTAATAAATTAAAATAAATAAAAATACAGAATGTACACTCCGAGCCATCCACGTACACACATGAACGCACATTTAAAACATACACAAACATATACATTACATGCGGTCATGTAATCAAAGCCATAAAAAGATATTCCCTATTATTTTTTAGCCACACTTATCTTCTAAGCTTTTTCATGATTTAGGCATATTCATTTTAACAATGTTTTGAGTATGTTCAAATGCTTGCAGACTGGCTGGATTTTCTCCTTAGGGAGTTGTTCATATTTAAATTTACTTCACAAAAGTCAACAGATGGAAGAGTTGAGGAAATGAGGATGTTCAAACATAAATAAAATGGTGAATGTTACACAGTGTGTAAAATAGCCACTTAAACCAGCCAATGACAGGTCATAAGCCCTGTAAAAGCCTAGACTCCCATATTCCCTTCTCAAAAATGTTTTACCTCTCTGTTGCAATAAATTTACGTATTATTTTTCTTATTGATCCAAGATATACAAAAATATTTAAACGCGTTGTTACAGTCGATTCTTTAAATGATGATATTAAAATTAGCACTGCATTTCCAAAAAAGAGTAAATATAATACGATGCACTTTAAATTCTATATCAATAAAAATTTATTCAAATAAAACAAATTTAAATAACATATTTTATTTATATTGAAATTTGTAATTAATCATGATGATTTTAAGTTTCTTTTTTAGTTGGTTTACATATACCTAAATATGTAATATATTATTTTCCTTTTAATTCCTGGAAGAAATATTCGTTTTACTGTGACAATAATCCAGTTGGAACAACGGATAATGCTGTGAACATAAATCGATTTGCTTACTATCAATTTATTATTTACCGAACTCTACAACAGTAGAATTAAAGTTGGTTTGTTTTGTTCGATTGGAACCCATTGAAATCAAATGGAATTATTGAAATTATTTCATGGTAAACAGAATGTAAGATAGCAGTATTTGTCCAGCAGTGTTAGACTCGGTTGCGGGTCTCATCCCTACTCGTATAACCATCCCGCAATACGAGCCTTAAGAACCCCCCTATGGAGGTACTTGCCGCGTGAAACCGCAGGGTCCTATGTAAATTGTGGTCGGTGTTATTGTTTCAAACACAAAGATTAGGCACGAATTAACACCGCCGAATGAATACGTGGTAAATAATTCCAACGCAGTTATTATTTGGGAAAGGGTCAAGTGCGGTCCACGGGCTGCGGATATTCAGTGAATGGAATTACCATGAGACTTGTTTGGCTTTGCGAGGAATCCGGTGCCTTGTACACTAAACGCCTCCGAACATTTCGGTTGCCCATAATGCTCAGCTTTTGGGTGAACACCAATTAGCGAGGGTAAGCTGTGGACTGATCTGCGGTCAGTCATTTAAATAAATTTACTAAGCGCAAAGAAATAAATGAAATTAGAACAGTCATTTATACCATACACGTGATCTAAAAATAATTAAAAGTTTCTATTCATCACAAATTATCTTTAACACGCCAGTTAGAATCTAAATGGAATCCACGAGTTATCATGCTTTGTATACAGGAAATAATAGAAAAGTTAAAAAAATTCTGAATTAAAGTTGTAGTCATTACGTATATCATACTTTAGATAAGTTTTTAAAATTATGTTACCTTAATTTTCATTCAAATGTGAATCATTATTCTAACTGACGAAGAGCTTCCATTAGATTTTCGAGTTTGATACTGGTTATTGTATGAAAAAATAAACCGTAACACTAATATCTTCATTTCACCAATGGACGCGTAGTTAAAGAAAAGTTAATACAGTTAAAAAGCAAAAGAAAGGGTCCACTAAATGGTTTGGTCATGTAAAACGAACGAATGACAAAATAATGGTAAAACAGATTTTCATTCTCGTATATGGTGAAAATTATTGATAATGTAGGACGAGAATAATCAAGAAGGACGTGGCATGATCAGATAAACCTACATCTCAAGTCTGGTCATGTCACACGCAGACATAATCGAAGGGCATTTATTTTTATTTTTAAAGAAATGACCCGCTAAGCTTCTATTTAGAGGCTTGTCAACAGGTAGAAAAGAGGGGATATAGAATGAGGTAATGAAATATACACCACAACACCCAGACCAATTGAGAAAACATCTTTCTGGTATTTTTTTTTCTTGCAACTGGCGGGAATCGAACCAGCGACGCCTGTTTCACAGTTAGCCGTCTAACCAACTGCGCCACGGCGCCTGTCTATGACAAGACGTATGAATGTGGAAGAATGTGGGAATGAATGTCAGAATAGATGTTTGCGATCCATCTTCTAAGCCTACCAGTGGCCAGCCGTGATTTATTTTATAGGTAATCTACAACAAATGTTTATCAATTTATACCTACCTATAAGTGCATAATATGTAAGCAATATAATTATAAATGGCTATTTTTTCTTTGGTCCCGTGAAAATCCACTCAAACAACAATTATTATTTACCACGCGATAAACGTAAATTTATTCTACACTATTTTACTACAATATCTGTACAAAAGTTTATTAACAAATACCACAATGACATTCAGCAGTAACTGTTAACACTGAGCACTAGCCGATTCCTTTTTAAATAAATAATGCCAAAAACGGCCACGGCGAACGCCACATGTCCTATGTGATATACAATACGAGTATGTCAACGGTATCCTATCAAGGAAAAATAGTCGTTTGGAAATAATATTCAAAACACTAGTTTCCAAATATATAATCTTCAAATAATATTTGTAATCTACAAGATTGTTTTAGTACTAAAAATGCCGACTTGGGTTAAAGATGTAAAATATAGTGTGGTTTTTTGTATGGGGTAATAAGCTGAGGTAATCGGCTAGTTTCATCGTTCGCTGAGAACGAGCTGGGCGCTGGAAGATATAAAAGGTGGTAGTGATTTAAAATAAATAGCAATTATATTCTTTTTCGCATAAAAATATTTACTTTAAAACATTATTATCGAAAGTCTAATATATTGGTAAGCTGTGCATAATCGCTTATTTTGACGATTCGCCCCTGATGCCTACTCCTCTGGGGGAATGGCGTTATGGTGGTAGTAGCTGTAAAGTAAGTTTTTGTAGTTCTCTTGATAGATTTTCAATTCGTTTTTTTTTGCAGCCGACATATCGCGCCTCGAGAAATCGCCATTGCTGGCAAATGGATACAATGCACCTCCTACTCATCTCGGGCACATGGGCTTCATGCACGCTCCCCATGGACTACTGTCTCCGGGCATGCCACCGCACGGCTTGCCCCGTCCTGACGGATCTATCATCAAAGGACAACCCAACATGCCGAACATGGAAGCGCTGGCAAGGTAACGTTATTTTATACCACAGTAAGTTTATCAACTTATTCACCAAGTATTGAAGTAATCCAAAACACTGAACAAAGACATCTAAATGAAAAAACAGCACTTTAGTAAGATACCAAATTTCAATACCGCAGTTAATAAAACAGCAAAACATCAACTTAATTACTAGTTTTAGCTGGTATTTTTTTCGATTAGACGGTTTATTATCTAAGAATATTAAAAATAATAATATCAATGTTGCAACAGTATTTTTAAGCATGACATCAATATAATGAGAAGTAAATAACAATCTAAGGAATTTTGTTTTTTCCAGAGAGTTGAACTAATTCCAGAATATTGCTCATAGATAGTTATAAGATAATCTCTCTCCCTCCTTCTCTCTCTCTCTCTTTAGTATTTTGTCACATATTCTAAATATTCGTGAGCGGATTATTCTATTCATACAGAGTAATATTTGTTGTAATGCCAACACCACAGTTCTTGCGCTTAAAATAACTAACAGACGTTAATGAGATTATAATAATAACTTAAGACCTACTTTAATATGAGAGTGTTATGTTTTGAAGTTATCTTCTCCTGTTACAAATGTTTAAGATGTAGGCTCAACCACCAATTTCTCATTACAGTTTAGAAATTTCCTTTAACGCTTTTAAAGATTCTGAAAATTTCAACTGATTTATCTGATTCTCAATAAAAACTTTCATTTAATCTAATCGCAAGATCTATTTATTTCTTTCCTTATTGAAAGTACGTCGAGACAATGTTGAAACGACTCCTCCTATAGGATCAGTGGCTTTAATCCCGCGGAAGGCAGTCGCAGGTTAGAGGCCACATAAACGTCTTCATTTGACTCTAAGAGGATTAACAATTGACTTTACGACTGTGCCACGTTTGAAGAAGTCTTAGAAATGAAAAAAATATATATACCACGGTTCATTACCGTTTATTTTTGTTGCTCCAGTGATTTTTTTTGCTCTTGCATTCGATTTTATATACTTGCCAGTTCGTCGAGCTAATGAAAAAAAAAAAATTGTAATTGTAACAACGTAATTTTATGTCAACATTTCACAAACCTATCAACACTCTCAAACAAGTCTTTTGCGTTGTTACTCATCTCCTTACAGACGAACTCAAAAAACTAATCCCACATTAAATTATTATTACACAAATATTATAATCGTGATGTTACTATTTGGTGTGAACGTTCAATCCGGTTCATGAGTCGCTCATCCGAACATTCATCATAAACTTAATTGAGACGAATCTAATCAAAGATAAACACAGCATCTCGTTCATCTGTTTGAGATGCGCGGTGAGGCTGGGAGATTTGCATATTAATTGAATGCGCAACTAGGATGCGATATCACGGACTCTTTAGGAATATCTATTTTCCCTGTCAGGGATGTCTGCTTGTCTCTTCCCGTGTTTCCGGTACATCATGACACACTATAATATTTAAAAAGTGGAATCTTGATTAGATTGAGAAAGCAACCTTATATAGAAACTGTAAATTTTATCTTATTGCTGAAAAATTCGTGCTATTTTTTTCTTCAATATACTCACTTATAAATAAGTTAGGGATTTCATTTCTATTGATTAGGTATTCGTTGATTTCATAGAGCTAATTAAATGTAAAGAAAAATTTATAAAGCGTTTCTTACACGGAAAAAGTAAACGGTAACTGCGTGTATACGTATCTACAAAGCAATTTTTCTTTTGCCATAATGCCTTCGCCGTGTAGCTTTAATTTTCATCCCCGTTCAAAGCGAGCAGCGAGAGAGAAAAATTTTAATGGTTATTTACGTTTCAAAAAAGTATTTTTTACGAACGAATCTAATTTACACCAGAAAAGGAAAGAGCCATTTAAGAAAATTGAGATGAAGAAGGAGAAACCTTAAAAGAAAATTGTTTCCTTTTCCTGTCCCCCGCAAGAGGGCGAAAAGGAATATTGTTTTTGTGTTTTCAAATGGAGGAGGGAAAAAACGAAAGATGATTTGCCAATTAAAGCTGTGCCTTTTGACTTTGACAGGTCCGGGATTTGGGAGAATTGCAGGGCCGCTTACGAGGACATTGTCAAACACCTGGAAAGGTAAGCCCTTCTACTGAAAGGAAATGCTCTGATTCGACGCTTTCTACAAGAAGCCATTATTATTATTATTATTTAACTTAGAGAAAAATGTAGATACTCAAAATATATTTAGAAAATTGCTTCGTAGATACGTATAAATACAATATAAATATGAGTACGTTATAATATACATAATAAACTATTCACCGCTGGCGCTATTAAGTCGCGTATGATCATTAACTTAAATGCACGATAACATTATATTAGAACAACGCATACATAACAAACGAATCTTCGACATTTTAAACCGTATTTTAGTTGAGTAATATAAGCATTTGTAATGTATCTGAAACCGTTCCATTTAATTTCAGCGATCATCGGCCACGGTGTGATTAAACGCTCGTATTTTACAGTCAATGTGCGTCGTACAATACCCGATGATGGTCGGTTATTACCAATTCTGGTGCAGCTCTAAAAATCACGGTGCTTGTTATCATCGCTATAACCATTTGGCCAGTAAACATGAAATATCCAATTGAGATTTATGAATGCTTTAAGCCGCTATAAACAAAAAGTGACAGGTGTAACTAGCTTCACCCGACCATAAATCAAGTCAACGCATTCGACGAGGAAAAAATAACAGTCGAATAGCTGAATGGGTTAAAAGTAAAGACAAATAAATCATCCGATACTTTGGCGGGGATCGGGCAATATTGTTGGACCAGTAAGCTACGATTAATTCTGGATTATCTCCTCCGATTCGCAAACGATTGCTCATGTGAAAACGCACAGGGTACAGCTACATTGTATAAGGGACTTGTGTTTTGAGATTTCTCTTTTTCCATATTTTCGTGATTTACACAACAACATCGGGGGTGCTATTCTGAACCACTCTCGTGGCACGAGAAAGCAGTTTTTCTCGTGTATTTAGATACAAAATACGGCCACAAGAGCGTTTGGAATACCAGCCCTGGGCCGCGATTGCAATCGGAAGCTAAGGACATAATATCTTCACCAACACGTCATAGTTAAAAATAAAATTTTCTGAGCGATTATGAAGATACACTACCGACGCTCTAACTTTATATTTTGGTTAGGTAAATCGATATGTACCAAGGGGACAGGTACGATACGATACACATATCTACGCACTAAATTGCCACGCATTAATTATGACGTCATTTTTGAAAATAAATTCTCCCGGTGATTAAAAAGATACACTACCGACGCTCAATCTTCATGTTTTGATGTTGGTACATCGGTATGTACTGAGAGATTTAGTACCCCAGGGTGCACATATCCACTCATTAAGTGCGAAGATTTTGTTCCACCAAACAATTTTTGCTTGAATTACGATTAAAAAAAAAAAAAGAAATATGTAAATTTTGAAGTAGAATTAAATTCTGACACAACTGTTAGTTTTGAACGAACAAACGGTTAGAGATGTAAAGATAATGTGGATAATGCTGTCCTTTTAACATATTCTATCATCTAGCCGTAAAAACATTGTCACGAAAAAAAAAATAGTTTTTATATTTTTTCCGCCTTTTTTACTATCTTCCAGAATGTTCATATTGAGATGTCAAAAGGGCCTGCTTTGTAATACTTCGGTAAATAAATACAGACAATAGTTAAACATGCGTCTTGACAATGATCAAAAGTCATATAAAAAACATGTTCAAGTGAGAATTTTTCGCTTTAATTGGAATTTATTTTAGTGTATAATCGTTTTGAAGTGGCCACTTATTATCACAGAAGCCTATTTAAAATATTAATGAGAACTACTTTACATTTGAATTACGTAGAGAACGCGGAGTAAAGTTTCGGCATTATTTATTGGTTAAATTCGATCATATGAGGTCAGAGATGACAGGTCGGTAGAGCATACCCAGGGAAATAGAGATAGTATAGAAGTCAAGTATACCGTTTCGGTATATAAATATAGCGTTTGTAATTGCCCCCTGAAAGTATTTAATTCATATAAGAACCAATATTACTGTGATCTCTTGTAAAAAAACAAGCTTTTCAAAAATCATTTGAGTCGTCTAAAAACCAAAATTAATTTTTAAATTTTCCTTAGTTTCAGCCGTTGCCTAGTAGGTAAAATAGGTCAGCCGGATGAATCTCACCTACATGATAAAGGTTTCAGCTCTTTTACTTTGGATGTTTAAATATGCGCAGAATTGTAATTGATACACAGTGTGTAAAGTGGTCACTTAAACCAGCCAATGACAGATCATTAGCTCTTTAAATGTCTATTTTTCCATATTCCTCTACCAAAAATGTTTATCCTCTCCATCAAATTTAGATATAAATACCTCCCTAGGGAGAAAATCCAACCTGTCTACAAACGCTTGTTGTTGATCAAACTGAAAACATTACCTTCAAGAAACCCTGCATTTGGTGTACCAAAGCTGTGCCTTATGAACCATTAGCTACGGAAAGATAATGATGATTATGTAATAATAGATTTTACATTTTTCCGTTTTCAATTAATGTGAAGGTTTTATTTTAAATAAGTATGCACTACAATTAGCGTAGGATATTTTACTGTAGTGGAAATAAACAGTTATTTAGCAAAGTCACCCCTTTCGGCAAATAAATGTTGCACAAATAAAAGCTAGCTTTATTCAAATTACGAAGGGTAGATATCTCCACTTCCGCTTCCCGCCTTTTCCGGCCGCTTGTTGGAAGCTCCGCTATTAATCCCGTATCCCATACCTAATGCCGCAATTAAAGTGGAGGCGATCTGACGTACGTAACGTGACGTTGATGCATGGCCACCAGCCAGGAGAACAGGATGGGTCGCCGCACATCGTCCTGACGGGACGTTACTCATGGATCCTGGATACTGAATCCGGAATTCTCGCTCACCGATTTCAAATCCTTAGAACGGCACCGATACGAACCCCCATCGCGACGCCACTCGACGCCGCGTAGACGTTTACGAATATTTCGCACAAGACGTGATAAATTAGAACTGTACTGTTTGGATCAAGAGATTCCAAAAGAATTAACTCAACTTTTAAAATAAAAAATAACTTTAATTTATATTTATTTTATATAATAGATTTCATAATATATTCTAGATTACTCACTCATGCCAAGAAGGTTTTTTTATAAATAAATAGTGATACGAGTAATAAGAAATTTAATAAAATATGCACAGAAAAATTGAAAATAAATGAAAAATAATATTACCAGAGGACAATCTATATTCACGTAAAAACGATCTTGTTTATTATAGATTCCCTGGTAAAAAATAAACATGTATGTAAATGTCCGCCTTGTGGTGTAATGGTCAGCGTGTTTGCCTACCATGCAAGTAGTCTCGGGTTCGAATCCCAACACGGTTGACATGAAATATTTATTTAAAAGGGTGTTTTTGCACTAGAATATTTCATAGTCTCTGGACTGGCACCGGAAGCGTAAGATTGATCATATTACCTTCATGTAACTAAAAATATCAAGATGCGCTTCAATTGGTGTACCAATGCAGTGTCCCGTGTACCATTCGATGTGGAAAGGGAATGATTATGTAAATGCCGTAAATTTGTAAATAACTAAATAATAAAATAAATACGTGGTTGTTATAAAGCATAGTTTTGGAAAAATATCCATCACTTAAACTCGGGCCATTCTTTTTTTACATATATTTTTTTTGGGTTGGCATCTATTTCCAAACTATTTTAATAAATGGCCATTTTAATGGTTAACACAAAATACTATAATTAAGTTTGTTAGTAATATACGCAGTTATTTTATTTTAAAGTTTTGTCCCTAGAATGGTTATTCAGAGCCATATAGAAAGCTGTTTTGATTTAAACATGGTTGTAGTTAGATAAAAGTGTTGTGGACTCTAGTATAGTTGAATCGACTAGCTGCAAATGGCTTTAATATGCTGCGTTATTACTGTTTCAGGGAATTTTCACTAGAACCGTAGGAAACTGTTTTATTTATTTTTTTTTTTTTTAATGTAGGTAAATAATTAACCACCCATCGACTTTTCTATGTCTACTGGTTTCGAGACGTACCCATCTCTTCGCCAGGACGCTAATTACACCAAAACGCAAATCCCAATATTAGGTGTATAACACACCTTCACCATAGTAGTTGAAAAGAAATATAAAACCAACTGCAGCAATTGACACATGCAGTTAGTAGCAGTGTTAGCTACTAACAGTATGTGTCATATCAGCACGACGGTTTTATATTTATGTGCAACTACTACTATGGTAGAGGTGTATAAATGGGATTTACATGTTAGTGTAAATAGTGTCCTGACGAACAGACGGGTATGTCTCGAAACCGGTAGACGTAGAAAAGTCAGTAAGTGGAAATATAATTTTTTTAACTAACATCTAATAAAATGTTTGACCACAAAGTTTATGCTTTAAATATTGAAAATATTTAGTGCTCGTTGTAAATATTGCTTCAATACTATTAAATAAGCTAAGAATCAGTTGAATAATAAGTGTTACACTTTTTTTCGTTATCGTGACAATATAGCCACAAAAAGGTTAACGTACGAGAATAATTTAGGCAATCATTTTCATTGTGACCCTTGGATGATCCTCAGTACTCGCTGTGTCCGTGTGATAGTCCTTTCTCAGTTGCGGCCGAAATCCTCCAGGCAGCGTTATAGTCAAAGATTTGAATTTATTAGAATGGAGAATTAATTAATCCTCTGTCAAAACAAAACACAAGCGCCATGGCGCTGGCGATGAGATTACGCGGCGCGAATTAATGAGAGTCACCGGCTTGCTGACTTACGCCCAGTATTTGCATATCGCCTCGGCTAGCTTGCTTCCCTGTTCCATTGTCGGGGGATTGTGTCACCGCAGACCCTACACATGTTACTGAAGGATTTTAGATTTCACACTACCTCTTACAATAGTTCGCTCTCCTGGTAACTCAGGAACAATGCCCGGTGCAAAATTAATTCTAATTTGACACGTTTCCAATTTACAGTAGATATCTATCGGACGTTATTAATTTGTAAATAAATAATTATTATTTTGAAGATATAAACTATATGATAAAATTTCATTTAATTATGTAAATTGTGTAGTAGATCATTAAAATATTTTGTGTCCTAAATTTGAAGTTAAAAGCTTTTTTTTTGGAAGAGACCCAAATTTCATTACTTCAAAAGCGTAAGTGGGTTTGCTAACAATACATTGTTAAAGCGTTGCTACAATATCTATCAAACGATAACTTTATTTGTCTTTTCATTTATGAACTTACAACTAGCTAACTTGGATTCCTTTCCAAAATTAACAAACACAGTAGAAATTAAATGTATGTATGATTTAAAAGTTAAAAGAGTAATTATCTTCTCGTTAGGGGTTGGGATGCATAAGAATAGGGTATTGCGAGTTAAACAACCTGAACACAGATCTAATATAATGAGTGATGGAAATTCATATCGGGGAAAAGACATTCACTAAGTAAATTCATCATTTGCGAGTCATGTTTATACGATATAATGACTTCTCCGGTCCGCTCACAGAAACTCGTAAGCTCTTCTCTTGTAGCGGGTCGCGTAAATAGGCGAAGAATATTTAGATAAATGATCCCCCATTATGCTGCAGCGTGGTGTCTTTGCTGTTAATCTTTTTATCATTTTTTCCGTTTTATTCACCGAGTTTTTTGTGCTTCCCGTCTCATTATTCATATCCTTTGCGGATCATTCATTTGGCTTTTGCTAGCGACGACATTGCGATCCGCAACGTGGTACCGAGCCTTTTCGCGGGCGAATAATATTGGAACCCTAAGTAAAAACACCGAACACTTACCCTGGTCACGAAAAATTAAAAATGATCAATTTTACTCCGTGCTTACTCTCTTTCTTTTCCTCTTCCTCGTCCAGCCTGTCGTTAATGTTATGCGTGCCCACGAATGGAGTTGCGATGTCTCCCGCTGTACTTTTCTGACTTTGCCATCATTAGTTTCAATTGTACACTTATTTGTTTGTTTTTAATAATCTCCCAAGAGCATTCGTTTCCAGTTTCACCTCGTTAGTGTTCGGAGTAAATCTCAACCGTCAACACAGGTAGCGTATTAAATTACCGCCAGTATCAAAAAGTATTAGTGAGATATGAATAGTCATCGTTTAGAATAATCCAAATGCGAGTTATCAATGTAGAACCAGGTGAATAATGAAATCTTTAGCAGCTTTATGTAAGATAGTAACACAAAACACCAAATAATGGTGTAATTAAATCTACTTAAGGTACTACTAATCGAGCAGCCTTCATAAAACATTTCCCTGATTGTCCATAATTTTTTATTTTCTAAAGGGGTGTTATTGCGTACATGATTATAAACCATAAGTTACCTTTATTAGGATTGATAGGAAAACTAGCCAATTTTCAAAACAAAATATTTATTATTTATAAATCATATAACACAAAGTATTTTACAAGTATAATACGTTGAATTACGTTCCCAGGAATTACAACAACTCAATTCGGGACTTAAATAATATTAACATTTAAAAAATAACACATATTGAGAACAACAAAGAAATAAAGCAAGTTTAACACCTTTATAACTAAATACTCAAAACTATATTTTCATAAGATGAACACGTTAGCGTTTGCCTTGTTTTTAAGTACGTTAAAAAACTATCATATGTAAACATATTTATTTATACAATTATACTAACCTCAATTAGTTGACGACTTTTTAAAATTAATTAATTCAAATCGCATTACTTAAAAGGGATATTTAATATGAGAAAAATAGTAACAATTTGAGAACAAAGATAGTAAAACCGCCAAAAACAAGCCGCTGATTGCTATCCGAGTAATATTTAAACGTGATACAACATTTTTAGCTTTATGACTGAAAAAAACTCAAAGTCATCGCTTCCCGAAGCGCCTCCCTCCCCCGCTTGAGCAACACCTCGTTATTTTGTCATCATCTTTCATCCGGATGTCATTTTCAGGCGGGAAAAAGTCTACGTTCGTATTTGGAACGCCTTTCGGGATTAGTTGATTCGCAATTTAATTTCAAATAGTATGCTCGTAGGCGGGCTCCCAGAAGAGAGGCATATTCGGCCAGCTAAATATTACATGGTACAGGTTCTCAAATATTATACATCCCGGTACCCGGTTCCTACCCATCACCGAGCCGCCTATTATTCCATCGGATCTTTCTTCTTATCTTTCAACTGGTTATGAAATATAATGTCATTAGCACAGCGGAGGGACGCTTTGTATAGGGGGTATGAGTTTCATAAAATATATCATATTATAGAATCATCCAAAGTACATTATTTTTTGATCTTTAGAATTTTTACGCTGCGTTTTTTATGCCTTACACACATAATTACGTACTGATATCAATCATCAGATGTTTTTCCATCAGAACTTCATATTTTAATTAAATTATACACCCAAAAAATATTTTAGTTATTTTATTGTCTCATAATTTTAGAGAAAAAAAATATGCGACGCTTTGGTAAACGAAACGTTGTATCAAGATTTATTTATTTATTTTTATGCACGCATTTATTTTAATATATAACACACAAAAAAACAAGATGAAACTTGTGTTTAAATAAACTCTTCGTTTAATTTGTAACTCTTGTATTATATTGAATACCCACAAGCTACAAAACTTTTTTTGAGACATGGATAATAAAATATGTATGAGAAAAAACACGTCTAACGGATGCAATAATAAATAAATAAAAAGTTTGTTTTTTTAGTATGTAAGTAGATATCATTATCATTTCCCTATTTAAACCTAGTGATGTATAGGGCACAGCATGGGAACACTAAACGCAGTGTACCTCGATCTAGGAATGAAGCTAAGGAGATCGGTACCAGTCTAGGCACAGCGAAATATTGGAGTAGCAAACCACCTTTAAAACATAAATTTCACGTCGATCTTGCCAAGAATCGATTTCAGGACTTTAGCCATGGTAGGAGAATGAGCCAACTAGTACATTACGAAGCTAACTTATCCCCACTCGATTTCCTTTTTAGAGATTTTTGCCTTCTGTTTCACTTACAGAACTGTATTTAAAAAATACATGTTTTGAAAAATTACCTTGGCCTTGTACTGTAATGGTCAGCGCATTTGCCTACCATGCAAGAGGTCTCTGGTTCGATTCCTGACATGGTTGATATGAAATATTAATTTAAAGGGGTGTTTTCACACAATAATATTTCATTGTCCCTGGACTCATACCTAAAGCGTAAGACTGATCATGTTACCTTCATACAACAAAAATGATCAAGATACGCTGCGATTGGTTACCAACGCATTGCGCTATGCACCATTAGGGGCGGAAAGGGAATGATGATAATGAAAAATTTTACATTTTCAATTTTATACGCTTTAATTCCCTCAAACTGCAATAGTAGATTTTTTACAAGGATTTCTATCTTTGAATTTGTATACAAAACTAATAATACCAAATATTAACAATAAAACATAAGTCAATTTTTTAAGCGTAAAAATGAAATGTTTTGGAAATATAACAAAAAATAATGCACAAATAACCTCAGAGTAACAATTCTTTTGAGAAACCCTTTTGTTCTATTGCATCGAACAAAATCGTTTAAAATTTGTAGTTCGGTTTTTCGTCTAACAACAAACGTGTACAGTTTTGGTTTGCGCTTTCGATTCTTAACTTAAGTACCTACGTCTCGTTGCATTACTGTAATCTGTAGCTAAGTTCGTAGTCAATAATCACATAATCATTTTTTTACTTACGGGCGACTCTGTTAGGTTATTACTCTAAGCAAATAACACTGTCTTTGGCGAAGAATAAAAAACACAACCCCCTTTTTTCAACATTTACAACGTTTATGTCTTACGCCTGCATATTATGTTCATTTGTATTGAAAGCAAACACTTTTTTGATTTCTTTAAGAAGTTGCTAGAAATAATAAGCAAGATTTAAAAAAAATGTATTCTGCGTATGTTCTGACATGAGTTAATTAAACATGCACTTTGCGATAATCACAAAATTCAGTGCACAGAAACATCGAATTATTTACGAAAAGGCGTTCCCAGTCTGCAACCATCACGAAACTTTGCAGTCCGAGTTGACATAGAGTGACGTTTTGCAATAAGGTCTCTACAGACGAATGATTAATGACACACCCCCCGCATTTTGATATTAACTCATCTTTTCGTGCCTCCCCCCCTGTGGGGTCCGTCAACGTCCTGAAAAAATATATCAAAGTTTTGCGATGCAAAGAAAATAATTGAAATTTAGACACGAGTACGTTTAAATAACATTGGCGGCCTCCGTCTTGTAGTCTTGTAGTGGTTTTACTCACGGAAGGCTCGGGTTCGATTCCCGGGAAGAACACAAAAAATAATAATGTGATTTTTTTAAAGCCGGGGAATTTTGTGACGCAGTTCACCACTGTAATTGGGACTCCTGGCCTGTTGAGATAAAAAAAAAACGCAAATTGTGTTGTTTTTTTTCTAAAATTGACTATTTCTAAATCACTAAAAATCAAGTTAAAAATCACATCCCTTAGATTAATTACATGTCACTGGATAATAGAGTCACCCATAAGGGCAAATACAGTTTTGTTTATCAACCACGATGTTAGCTACAGTTTACAGCAACACAACGACCCGTAGGTATTCAGGTCGAGAATTGCAAGCGCAAACCGAAACCGCCCGTTACATGTTTGTTGTTAAACTAAAATCTGAACCAAAAATTTGGAACGCTTTTGTTCTATACAATAGAGCAAAAGTGCTTCTCAAGTGAGTGTGCTCAATAGAGCAACAGAGATTAAGCTGTTGAGGATATAAACGTCTAAGCAATTATATAGCTTATGATCTAATATCAGCTGGGTTGAGTTCACTTTACACATTATGTAACATTCACCATTGCGCTTATATTGGTGTCATAAGCTAAAAGGCAGTTTTTTGACAAAAATCACACAATAAGTTAAATATGAGGTACTGTTCTTTAATAAATTTTGAACCATTTGATATTACATACAGCGATGCATAGTAAAAAAATTATTTCAGTACGAAAAAGGACATAATATTTTTTAAGCAGTAACACAATACCTAGAGATCCATACGCAAAATTCAATAAAGATATGACAACCAATTGACATACTGTATTTATACATATGATTATTTATAGTTTTTTTAATTTGCATAAAGTAGATAAATACTAAAAAGTGTCATATAGGAATTTCAAAATATGACTTTTGCAAATAAATGCCTTTATCCTTATGACGGCAGCATACACAACCAACTACCATATTAACGTATGGTATTTTTCGATTCTGTACAGTATATGCATGTTTTAAATATTACATTCATCCCCACCTATTATAGTTTACCATGGAGAATGTATGGATGAAACTAGCAACATTAAATTATATTTATAATTCTTTTTGTGTAGCACTGATTGAAAACACCGTTTTCATTTTTTTGTAATTTATATCTTATACTAAAAATATTAATAATTAAAAATTAAACAAACACGTTGCAGGAAGACATCAATTCCCATTGTGTACACAAAAATTGTTCTTTTCTTTTTCGTAATGCGAAACGTTAATGTAAATATATGTATTAATTTTATATGAAAAATTGTATTTAGTAGTAATATTGCATACATATACTTATTTATCTGAACAAACTTTAAAAAAATTGTTTAAAAGCTAACACCTTTTTTAAAATATACCTAATGCTATTAATTTATTTAAACTTTTTGTATAAATATGCCGTAAATGCAAATATTATTATGGATACCAACTACTGTAACTGGAATATAAACTCAGGCGTTGCCTAGTAGGTGATTTGGTTCAGCCGGATGAATCTCACCCACGAGATAAAGGTTTCAGCTCTTTTACTTCACAAAAGTCAACAGATGGAACAGTTGAGGAAATGTGGATGTGCAAACTTGGGCAGAATGGTAAATGTTACACAGGGTGTAAAGTGGCCACTTAAACCAGCCAATGACAGGTCATAAGCCCTGTAAATGCCTAGACTTCCATATTCCCTTCTCAAAAATTTTTCCCTCTCTGTTGAAATAATTTTTATTTATTTTTATTTAGGATAGTGAACATAGCTTAATTTTTGTGAAAATCACCTCAAGGACGCTGTATAATAAACATCCCAACACGTCTTGCAGCTACAGAACGCATAGGCGGTTGGGATTCTAGTTCCCCATTTCCGATATAGTTAAATGTTAACAATTATATAGGAGCAAGATTACAACACGTCTTACAGCTACAAAGCGCACAGACTTTAAGAATTTTGACCTCTCATTTTCAGTAAACAAAAAAATAGTATAATATAAATGAATGCCTCTACAAGAGGGGTTGTTCTCAGTAACATGTTCGTACAGAAAAAAAAGAGAAGAGTATTGTGTGATTTTTCAAAATTATGTATATTAAAGGGCGGGTATGTTGCAGAAGGCAATTTCTTCCTACCTACCCAAACCGTTTGATTTGAGAAAATAAGTAGCCAGTATGAACATTATCTAGGTATAATACAGCCGTTCTTATTAAAATTTTGTTGTAAAACAGAGTATGGACAGTAAAAAAGAAAATAACGTAAATTAATTCAAGTTAAAATCGACACGAAACTGGGGGGGTGTAAAAGTGGAAAGGAAGGAAAGAGAGAAAAAGAAAAACTAAAATATTCAGGAAGTGATATTTCAATCATGATCTAATTATGAATAAAGAAGGAGCGTCTTTGACGCATTATGTTTTGTTTATCTACCTTTATGTCGATAGTCGGTACTTGCAACATACGGTATTATATCGAAACACCGCAAAAGTCTATCGTCTGATTTATGTTTCTACAGTCGTTGACGTTTAAAGCGCGGCTCGTAACAAAGCCTTCTTGTTTATGCACAATTTGTATCGCTCCATCACGAGCCTGTCACTAGATTTGCTTTAGTTAGTTACACGTTATACGATGTATTCCAGTAAGGAGCATTCACGGGATTATTCCCACTCGGAACACGTGCTTATAGCTCATTAGTCATTCTGATACTAATTTACTTCCAACAGTCTAGATTTTAGATTCTAAACATTTTTGTTGAGACAATTTGTATGGATCCATGTGGATGAAAATACGTAGTGATTCTCAAACATTGAAGTCCAGTTTAAAAAAAAAACATGTCGTTATTGTAATGAGGAAGTTCAACGTTTTTTTAAACTTATTTTTATGTATCGTAATATCGGCGCTGTTTTGTGATTTTCGCAAGTTCTCTATGGTAATTTGTCCTGATTGGTGGTTTGGCTTCCCGATTGCCAGAAAAGTATCACAACACTCTGTATCACAACATTAGTTGATTTCGTTTGCTTGAAAGTAGTTAATTATTATATATTTTTTCATACATTTAAAAAAAAATTCGCCGTACAATTAAATGCCCCAATTTTTACCTCTCGTTAGAAAACATTTTTTATACAAATTTATCTTTTCACCGAACTTCCTCATTCACTTATTTCTGTATAAGTTACTGCATTGATAATTCAATCACTTTTTTTTTAAAACTTTAATCAGCAAATTGATTAATAATTAGTATTTTGTGTTAATATAAGTTGCGTCGGTGTTTCCCAAATAAAGAGATCAAGAGAAACACAACCAAAAAAAATTACATCAAATTAAAAGATAATGTATTGTCCTTCATTACAATACAAGAAAATAGTATATAGTTTATAGCATCTCCACCGTATACTGCGCAAATATTGCGAACAGATTTGGCAGCTTTATTCCTTGGATTGAACGCGAACAATAGGGGTTGTAGAAAAAGCTCACGTTCCTCTACTTGACATTCCATTTTGAAGGCTTGTAATCAAATAAAATAATATATGTTACGTAAAAGCACAACCTCAAAATAACAATGTATTGTGGAGCAGAAATATTTCTTTCAAACGACGCGCAACGTATACTCGTAAGAACTTATACCACTTTGATGCTTATTTTTAAATTTAGAAAAAACGAATACAATTTATAATTATGTGAGATTTATGATACTTCAGAGTAAGTTCTTTAGGAGAATATAAGGTAAAGGTGGTTTAATTTTATAACTCAGAAGAGCCTCAATCCAAGTAGTGCAATATCAAACATTTATTGAACTAGCAACTGAAGCATGAGACGGAAAACGTTTTCCTATAAGAGATGATCCAAATATGCTGCATTTAGTTTACTCATTATTCATTCATATTCATGATTCATTACCATATTCATAATTATCATTTCCCCATCCGCACCCAACGGTGCATAGGGCACTAAATTTGTACTTAAAGTAGAGTATCTTGATCATTTAATTCGTTAATGTAAGAGGATCAGTCTTCAGGTGCCAGTCTAGAGCCCCGATTAAAATGGAATGTCAACAGTATCTTCCATTGTAAATTCGATTTTATTTAATGAAAATATAAGTTTTTGCAGAAAAATTCTTCGAGAACATGGTACTTTGACCATATTTTAAATAAAAAATTATATGTACAGAAAATTCAGTTTCACTTCACGGGCAATTGAAGATAACTCTGTTAAATTCCCATTGTTATCGGTGCAACACCACTTTTTGAACAAAATTTAACGCAAATTATTCCTTTTTTTGATTTTTTTGACAATATTTTGAATCTGAATAAAACTTTTGGAACCTCTGGGTATATCCTCACGCTTATTTCACGGGACATTTGTGACGCTGTGTCTCGTCTATCGCCCCCGTGAGTGCCTCTCCCCGTCCCTCTCCTCCGCCCGGGGACGGGTGAGACAGATTACGCCGCGTTAGTCTAATTTGCTATCTAATTAATCTTACTCGTAGATGATCGCTGAAAGGAGATTGCGCCGACGGAGATGTTTTTGTTGATTGTTTTTAATGACGATATTAGAGAACTATCTGTCATAATGTACACGTAAAATTTTAATTAAAATGTAAGCCAGGTGTTTTTTAAAATTCTGTCAGTCTTAATAAAACATAAATCGCAACTGAGCAATAATAATGGTAAAAGTACAAAATAAGAAAGTTCATTAGTTTTGATTTTTTTTTACAAAAAAAAAATAATTACATTTTTATGATTTACCGAAATATTTGGATTTTGAGGGCATTTTCACAGAGTTTAAAATTATTTATTCATTTATTTTTATTTTTTGATAGACTATAAAACTGTGCCAAAAATAATAAAAATACATTTTTATGTATAGTATTATCAGCGCTACGAATTTTTAAAGTTTCGCAATTTTAATAAAATACCCCGCGTGTATCGTCACAAGTTCTCTTCGGTGAGTTCTGCTGACTTATAATTGGCTTTCCAGAAACTGAAAATCTATTACAACACAATATCATTGATTAGTTTTGCAAAAAAAAAACATTTTCGAGAAACGTCGCCGTACAATTTAGTGCTGTTATTTTACCGCGTATAAGAAAACGTTAATTTTTTTCTAATTTTCCGTGGCACTGAACTTCATCCAAGAAGTTATAGCTTCTCAATGATCATAAAGCTATCGTTATATGTTAAAGCATATCAAGTTAGATGGCGCAAGTGGGTGAATTTCAAGTTCTGGCTTAGTTTTTTCGAATGAATGATAGCTTATTTAAAGCGCGTGTGTGTATGTGTCTGCTCTCTTATGAAAAAGAGTATTTTAAGTTTTGCCATTATTATTTCCGGCTGGCAAAATATTAAAAATAATATTTATGCTAAAGTATCATCATCCATATTTTTTTTACCTTTAGGTCTAATAGTCTGGGTGCTTGGGTGCGATTACTGAAATGGTTGACATGAAATATTTATTTTAAAATACGTTTTTACACTAGAAAGATTCATGGTACCTAGACTGATACCTAAGGTGTACGGTCTCGTCACATTCTCGTCTCTCACTTTCTGGTCCCCACAGGGCCATTTAAGGTTTTTTTAAGCCTGTTTTGTGCTGTAACTCATCACTGTTATTGCCTGGCCTGTTGTAATGTTTTTTTTTTATTGCGTGTTGAAAAATGTTGGTAATAGATCTATCCGAACTGATGAACTGAACTACCACACTGATAGTACCTATGGGTGTTACTGCTTTTCTAGTAGTTGCCCATACGGATCTCTTTACTTTCAAGTGAGGAATTGAGGTCATCCTCTGTTTTCCTTGCTGTCACCAATTTAGCATCCGTGCTAGGTAATCGGTAAGTTGTAAATAACTCACTATTGGAAAATGGGTGGTTTAGTTTTTATTTTGTCTTCAAAATTGGTATAATTTATACGCTCATTGAAAGTCAATATATAATAAATAAACAAAACAACACAAAGAGATAGTCAGTTATCAATAAATAACTACACATTCCAAAAATAATCGAATAAACTAACACAAATAAAATAGTACTATTTGTTCCATATACTTTAATCTTCCATGTTCTCATTAAGTCCATAATAGGCCTTTTTTGAAGTACGCTTTTTGTGAAAAAAAAAATATTATTGTCCGCCATAATAAAGACATTGTCGGGTATTCTATTGTAGAAGCGTACGCAGTGCCCACAAACGATGTGCTTCCCTTACTTAGCTTCAATCCCGGGATTACCAATTTGCCTTTATTTCTAGTATTATGACTATGATTGTCGCTATTTTTTGAAAGAGAGCTAAATTTTTACGCACATACATAATATTATCATAAATACACTGACTGCAAAAAGTAATAATTTTTATTTCTTTAAAAATATTTCTTAAAGGTTCGCGAAAATTTAAGTTGTAAATACCTCTCACTGCCCTCTTTTGCAAAACAAAAACTGGTATCAAGTTGGGGTAGAGCGGGGTTCGAACCTTGGGCCTCTGACCCATGAGTCCACAACATTAGCTACGGAACTATAATACGATTCTCGTATGTACTCTACGTTTTCTTCATTCCAGCCGAACACTGAACATTTTGTACCCAGAAGAAAAACTTTTTTCCTCGTAAAAAAAGTAAAATATACCATTTGCGATTTAAGCCATTTTTACGTTGAAAACTTAAATTCCTGCATAATTCTCGCCGATAACTGTTTTTGAGTTCCAATTTTTCACAGTCATCCGGAGAAGATTTGTGTAAAATAATTCCGATAAGTTGAGAGTATAATATAAAATCGGTAAGCGGTCAGATATTTAACATAATTCCTTTTCGAGGGCCAAGAAGAGAAAAGAGGGCGTGCATTTTATGGATTCAGAATGGAACATCGAAAAGTAACACTTCTTTAAAGTGTAATGGATCATCTGAAATTATATTCAAGAGGCGTCGATTAAAAGTTATTCCTTAATATTTTATTTGTTAACACTGATGCTTTCTTCATTATTTAAATTTAATTTGTTTTTAAAATAATGGAAAAAAATACATTAATAATATTTTTACCTATTTAGTATATGTTATAAAAAAAACATCTTGTAATAATTTTACATTTAACATTTATACCTCTCTAATGGAGCAAGATGCTAGTGTTTAGAGAAAGAGTTCCTTTACTATTTTTACTATTGTTTTAATGTTTATAATTTCTTAATTTCCACTATTTCTGAATTAAAAAATGAATAAATTGGCTTCTTGTTTTTTCATAATTTATTAATTATTATTAGTTTTTTTCTCTCTTTATCCACATAATGTTTTTTTATTTTTTATTTTTATTATACGCCTCCACTCGTTTGCGAGTGATTTTGCATAATGTTTTTTATTCTTCCTTTAACTAGTTTGTTTTTTGGATGGCTAAAAGATATTGATTTTAGCAATAAATCTGCCAAGTACTTATTCCTTATACTTGAAGATTTAAATAAATGTAAATTTTATTTATGTTTATTTAGTTTAACTACTTTATATTGCAATTGTATTAATTATTATGTTTTGATATAATATCTCATCCTGTGAATAAGTTTTATCATTATTTTTTATTTATTACGGGGTTAATACAGTTTAATTAATTAATTAAAAAAAAAAAAAACATAATTTGTTGTAGAATATGAATATATATTTTTTTTAGTGACGATGAGGTTGAAGACGATAATGACGATGTCTTTGAAGATGAAAATGACTATGACGATTATAATTAAAATGATGATTATGTGTATAAATAAAACGATGTCAATTATATTGCGTCATGGCGCTTGTGAAATAAAATAAATTTTATAACATTCTCACACGTAACTAGTAAAATGCTGATTCCACTCGCGAGTAATATGTACCGCCACTGGGACAAAAATCCAATCCGTGGTAGAGAAATCCACTCAAAAAATCTTGCTGACTTGGTCCTGGTGTGGGCGGGTTTTTTGTTTGGATATGTAAATGTGTCTTCTCCCGCCCTAGGGCCGCCCCCCCTCCTATATTTACACTGACATCCGCCGCATGGTGGTCGTGTTTGAACTTCTGTTATGCAGATTTCGATGCAAAACGCTCTCGTCGTATTCTCGGATCTCTTTGAAGGGCTGTTCTCCTGGTAGAAATAATTCAACCAGACACAATAAACTATTGAAAATCAATCACCGAAATTTCGAACCTCAAACATCATTCTTCACCATGTTTGACCGCAAATCTCAACAGAAACAAATATTTTTTGTGATAATTATAAAATTACGCATTAGCAAAGCTTTTAACCTGCTTTTTGCAGGTGGTTTAAGTGATGAATGATCACATCATAATAATCGGCACTTTATCAATAATAATAACGGATAATTTATTAAAGAAATAAAAATCAAGCAATGCGTCGTTGAATTGACGATTTTAGAATAACCACTGACCAGTTTCATCGTGTTGTCTTCATCTTTGACACTGATTAAACCTTTCTCTAATACATAAGTACATTATATACATGTATAAAGGATACCTAAATTATCACAATAAAGGTGAATTCTGTAATTATTTATTTTTATTATTTAAAAAAACATGTATTATCACTAGCCAGTATAAACTTTAAATCCGCGATATGCATCAACCTCTTACACTTCCTACGACCTATGTCACGAAAGAGTGAGGTCATCATTTTCTTCAACTGACAACACAACCACCTTTCCACAACTCCAGAAAAAGGTGCGCCAAAACAATTTTGATCATTTTTTGAAGAAAAATCATCAGATATTTGAACATTGGATCCCAATTGGAGTATCTAGTACAGCGGTTTCTTAAAGGTCTTCCGTGGAACCCTCTTGTTCCGTGAGAGGGTCACAGGAGTTCCGAGAGTAAGAGCAAATTGTTGTAGAAAACAGGCTGTAATAAAAAGCCATACTTTTGAAAAATGCCGCCCACGCGTACAGAATCCATTCGCTAATCTGACCAAAGCATCAATATTAACTGTGTCAAGGCATAGGAATTTGATTGACATTAAGAATTCATCCTTTTCAAAACAAAAACTCAAATCATCTGATGCAAACTTGAATTACTTTTGGATTGGATTTAAAGATGAAAACCCTTCAGTCGTTGAAAAGGCTATTGTGGTTCTGCTTCCATTTGTATCGGCTTACCGATATGAGACTGACTTTTCAGCTTACGCCTACACTAAAAACGGGTTCAAATCTAGACTGGATGCCGCTCCAGATCTTCGTATTCAATAAATCGTCGTCGACAATAAACGTGATTTAAGTGCTATTATAAATAAATAAAAAAAATGTTCACATTAAATGGGAGCAGTATGGATTTCAATAAAAAAATATAGTCTTTCTTTTAACATTACAACATTGATTTATTTATTTGCATTTTTTATTTCATTGGAAAGCTAACAGCCATTTATAAATTTATAAGATATAATTATATAATAAATAAATACCATAAAGTCCAATTGGAGACTTCTACATAACATTGTGATTTTAAATGCTGTCACATAAAAATCATAAATGGAAATTAATTAAAATTAAATTAAACTTGCCGGCAATAAAGTGCCCAATTAAATAAATAAATTTCCAATTAAATTTTTATTGTCAAGTTGGGGTTTCGTCAAAAAAGGTAGATCAATTAAGGTTTCATATCCAGAAAAAATGGGAACCGCCAACCTAGAGCGTATATTTTTCCAGTCTTGGTTTGATTTCTGGACCTACCAAATACAAAAAGCATTTATTTAACACTACCATGACAGTTGACTGTCGCTTTTATTACAGTTTACATGTTTTGACAGGTCATGAAAAGTAGTAACAGTCTCCTGCCACGTAAATGTTGAATATTTAGTACTTACACACAGTAAAGTAAACACGGATCCCGCTTACTTATTTAAATTGCTCACATAATTACAGTCAAAATTAGTCTGCTTGTTATACATATCGTCCATAAATTATATTACTACGTACCAACATGCGCTGTCTTCGTGTACAAGCACATTTATATTTGCACTTATGTGGTTAACCCTTCTTTCAACGATTGTGCCAGGAACAAACGGAAAATGAATGGTCTCAGCTTACCGCAGAATGCTCGTATCTCCAACATAAAAATATTGCTTGAAATAATGTCAAGCTAATTGAACACACGAGTGGATAAAGGTGTTATGCGACATAACTAAAAATTAGCAATATCTTGGGTTAAATTTTATAACTCCAGTACAATCAATAATAAAATAACACCTTTATTTAATCTCAAAATCGGTTTTCTGCTACTTTTTGATGGTGTAGTTGGCTTTATGTAAAAGGGATCAAATCTTCATTTATGTGAAAAAGTACATTTGATTTTTTTTTCAAAATAACGCCTTTATCGATTTATATTTTCAATTGAATATACTTTTCTATATTAAGGATTATTTTCCAAAGTTACATAAATATTTTTTTTAATACAAAAGAAAACAATTTACAACAGACAATAAAATAAAATATTTCAAATATTTAAAACAATAACTAAATATCTGTTCATAACCATTTACCGATATTTCTATATCTACCAGTTTTGAGACGTACCCGTCTCAACGTCAGAATACTAATTAAACCAACATGCAATTCCTACGAAACACCTTTACCATAGTAGTTACACTAAAATATAAAACACAAAAATACGACACCGTGTATTGCATTGCGCAATTATTATGGTGAAGGTGTATAGTGTGATTTGCATGTTAGTATATTTAGTGTCCTGATGAAGATATGATAACTTCTCGAAATCGGTACATATGAAAAATCAGTAAGTAGTTGTAAGCAAATGTTTACTAACGTTGAATAAAATAAATACTAAATGTCAAATAAAAAGCATAATTTCGGAAAATGCCCTAAAATACTTGCTCGAGTGAGTGAGTCATTGCTTTTTTACTTTTTTTGTATTCATTATTTATTTACACATTTATTAATTACTGATTTTTTGTGGATAAAAATAAAAATTTCACTTAATACAGAATTTGTTATCAACAGTAATTTTAAAGTGTACAAATGTTTATCGATAAGTTCTCATTACATCCTCATTCAGACTTAATGATGTACATCGCCCTATATTGGCCATTATGAAATATTGTTTTGTAAAAACACATATTCAATAATTATCGCGCGAATCCAGCCGGAGACTTCACGACTTTCACGCTAGGCAATCGCGCTGACCACTATACCTACCAGGAGCTTAAAAACATTTGTTAAAAAGAAAACTTTTTTTAGCTATCGGGTTTTTTGTACATAGGAGGTTTTGGAAGTAACCAAGCGCATGTCAAGCACGAGATAATTCGCGGAATACGCAAAACAGGTTTTTTCAGGAGTTTTTGAAAATGTATTGCAGTTATAGTAATGATTTCATTAAACATAATTTAAAAAGTGACGTTTGGCAGCTCAAGCAATTAACTTGCTTATTTTCTTCAAACAGTAAAAGAATGTTGTCTATAAAAGTAAGTGGCATTTCGTTTGCATCTTGCACCAATTATGTACCTACTGCAAGTCAATATATCTTTATTTTAACATAAAATTGACAGTTATAATTCAAAACGATTAATGTTTAATCTGTTTTTAAGTTTTCTGACCAAAACAAATTAAACTGACACATATTATATAAACTTTATTTTTCCGTTGCGTTGGCGTTTATTTAGTTGCACTTTATTTTACCTCAATATTAAAATCAAACCCTTAAACGAATCCGTTAATATATTTTTCCAAATAAATTTTGATCAGTGTTTTAGCCTTGTTGTACGATTAATGTTTTTTTTTTTTTAAAGATCATAATCAGCGTTAAATTATATATTGGGTATTAAAAGGTTGTTGTGTCCGTTTTTTCTGAAATTACTCCACCTGTGACGTCGCAAGTTCTCTACGGTGAGTTGTCTCGATTGGTGTGTTAGCTTCTCGGTAACCGGAAATGTATCGCGGCACTCTGTCATTGGTTGATTTCGGAGAACTAGTAAAGTCGTTCAAAGAAGTTCATTTTTATCAAAATCATTTATCTATTTTTTTTCATACATTTTCGAGAAACTTTGCAGTGCAATTAAGTGCATTTTTTGTATCCAATTTCTCGTAGGGCTAAAGTTCCCCATCGTGTAAAAGCCTGTATTGTATTAAATGTATAAAAATAAACGTTATTTATTTACCAAAATAAAAATTACAAAATATATAGTAAATTATATGTCTTTTGCCTGTGTCCAGGCGGATTAATAATACAGTTCTTTGAAAAATAGAACAAGAACCCTGAACGAGTATTTTTGGCTCAATGACTACTCTCAGGTAAAATTCCATAAAAGGAAATAGAGTGGGGATAAGTCAGCCTCGTAGACCAAGTGGTTGGCGCATTTGCGTCGAGGCTGACGAAATTCCACTCTATTTTTTAACTTAATTCTTTCATCTGTTGATGTTTTTGAAGTTAAAGAGCTGAAACCTTTATTTAGGTTTAGGATAAATTTCACCTTCATTGATTCTCAGTTTTTAGCGCTTTTACTTCGCAAAAGTCAACTGATAGAAGAGTTGAAGAAATGTGAATGTTAATGTTACACAGTGTGTAAAGTGGCAGGTCATAAGCTTTGTAGATGCCGAGACTTCTAGAATACCTTCTCGAAAAAGTTCTTCATCTCTGTTGTAATGTGTCAATATTAACAGCTCCCCAGGGAGTTGAATCCATGCCTACAAAAATTTGGGCAAACTCATAATATTGTGGATAAGAAAGTATAGAAATTGAAAAAAATACAATTTTCAGGCGTTGCCTAGTATATATGTGAAATAATTCAATTAGATGACTCTCATCGACATGAATAAAGTTTTCAGCTCTCTAACTTCACAATCATCAACAAATGAAAGAATTTAAGGAATATGGATTTTCAAATGGAGATAGAACAATGGGGAGTGTAGTACTAAACTCTTTATTTAATACCTGTTGAAAATCGAGAGGAAAAAAACCCAAATACATTTTTTTTTTTAAAAGTCAAAAACTTATTAAAACAGCAATTGAAACTTAAGTGTGCATGATAAATATATTATATTCTTCATCTATTACTAAACAATGTACATACCTTTTATAAATTAAAAAAATATATTTATTTAATGCAACCCTCAGACAAGCCTCGGCTTTGCGGGAATATAAAAACAATTATGTTTGTATTTTTATTTGTTAAAATAAAATAAAAAATAAAAAAAAGGTCAGAATGGTGAAAGTTATACATTGTGCAAAGTGGCCACTTAAACCAGCCAATGAGAGGTCATAAGCCGTGTAGATACCTAGACTTCTTTAATACCTTCTCTAAAATGTTCTTAATCTCTGTTGTAATATGTTAATGTTAACAGATTCCTGAGGGAGTTCAATCCAGTCCATGCCTACAAAAATTCGGACAAGCTCAAAACATTGTTATGAAATTTATTTATTATTTTCTTTTTAAATCATGATTTTTATTTATAAATGAAAAATGTCTAATCCGTCTCTGCCTTGTATCGTGGATAAGCTGTCAATAGTTTGAAAAATGACCTGTCTGTGTCTTCTAGAGTAGATAGTATTATTCTTCGGTCCCAATGTGTTACACGTCCAGTCACAATACTTACACATTATTCCGGCCGAAGTACCTAGTGCACGTATAATATAAAAAAAACAATAAAAAAGTTCTATCGGATCCCTTATCTGACGCGTCGGAGATAGATGTTATCGGAGGGGAGTTAGGATCTTCGGGCATTTAGATGTCCAACACAAGGCGCGATATAATAGGGAGTTACATACTTTTTATCTTAATACGTTAATTTTATATTACAAAACAAGGAAAAATTACTTGACAATTTTCGGATTAAAAAACAAATGCTTGTGTTATTTCATAACATGTAGGTTATGTAATATTTTATAAAACCACATTTTTCTGTGTCTGGGCGGAAAAAGGATACCGTTATGTGTGTGTGTAATATAACCACAATCCTTGACAAGTATTTTCGTCTCAATGGTACTCTCAGGTAAAAGTCCTGAAAAAAGACATTTGAGTGGAGAAAAGTCCGGCTCGTAGGTTAGTGGTTGGCACATTCGCCTACCATGCTTTTCGAGGTACCGGATTCGATACCTGGGATGTTTCGAATGAAACATTTATTTTTAAAGGTGGTTTTACATTAAATTATTTAATTGTCCTTGAACTGGCACCTGGAGCGTTAGACTGATCACCTTACCTTCCGGTAACAGATGATCGAGATATGCTGCATTTTGTTTAACAATAAATTACCCTATGTACCATCGGGTTCAATGACAGATGAATATTGTGTAATTAAAAGAAAAAGCAACATTATTATCTATCATGTTAAAGTTTGGAAAAAATAATGCTTCATGTAGATATTTTTCAATGATAATCCGTACCTGTATTTTTAATAATATCAAGATCAAATCTCAATGACTCTCGTTGACCACTTCAAGGTGAGAATTTTTTTGTGATTTAATAATTATGTACCTTTTTTGGGTGACATTTCTCTTCCGGAGCCTTTTGATCGCTGAGTCACTTAATTTTGTTGATTTGTTGTCACTAACTGTCAAATCACTTATTTCTAACACGATATAAAATGATCTGTGTAGATACGAAATATTTTCAACAAACAGATAAGTTTGGTTCATTATCCCGTGACGTTTTAAAATGATTTATTTAACAATTATTTAAAGTGCATTAATTTGTATTGTAATATTACATGATATCTTTATAGGTTTTCGTACGAATAGTGTTAAAAAATCTATTAATCGTTTACAAAATGCTTAACTTTCATTAATTCGACAATTGAATACCCTTTTCTCTCACTAGACAATGGATTCAAAATTAAAACCGAATTAACATGAATGATAATTAAAGCGTAATATAAGTATAATTACACATCATACGGGGAAAGTACATATTAAAATTCACCTCTACCGAATCGTACAATAATTTATGACGCATGAACTTCGATATTAAAGACATAAAATCGTGAATTTCCCTTCATTGTTCTCGGCAACTGTATTTTCATTACAACACTTAAAATTATTGTATTACCTCCACATTTCTACAAGTAATACTCCTCCCTGAACGCATAAAAAAACTTCGGTGCTTATTTTTTAGAATCTGTCCTTCATTGCAGTAATATTGGTCCCCCGAAGGCGGCCTAATGACAGTCGCGGTACACACAAAATCCTCCCTTTTGATTTTATATTTCCAACCACGTTCTAGTCTCTTCCCCCGTTTCTATCTCTTGTTCTTCTTCTAATATTCCCAGCGCTTAGTGTACTTTTATTGGGGCATTAAGTGATGTAATTTTTTCCCATATTATATTATTCAAATTTAAATAACTGTCTTTTTTCTTTACCCCTCTTTTGCAACTGCGGTTTCGTGAAAGCTGTCGCCCCCGCGCTTGTCTCTTCTATACAAATGATCCCATCTCAGCAGTCATCATGTTATTGCGCTTTTTTACTTTTATATGTTCTTCCCCTAGCTTTGCCACTAAGCAGTACAAATTCCTAACTTTTATTCCACGTAATGCGTGTACGTCGGCGTCGGCGTCAGTGCGAGTTAAATAGCTATTTGTCATTGGCACTCTTTCTGCGCCCGCCTCGCGCCTCCTTCTTCGAAATCATTTTTTTCATTTGCACCATCTGGCAGCGATGTTCTAACTTGTAATGAGATAAATTGTTTTAGCATCGCAGCGCCACTGCGTTTCGCGCAACCCGTGAATAAAATATGACATTTGTTTTACGATCATTTACTCTGCACTTAAAAATATAAAGTTGATGATCTGTCTTTCCTCTTCAAAATTTTAAACAATTTTTTCGATAGTCCATATCTCTTAGAGCCTTTTTTTATCAATTGTCCCGTAAAGTCGACAAGACAAGTTCATTTTTTTTATAATTCATTGCCCTAAAAAAATATGTTCAAAGCTCGTTTATTTATTGTAGCTGCTCCAAATTTAATTTACTTTGTCCCCATTTAGATATTTTTAATATAAAATTTTGTGACTTAAAAAAAAAGCTTTTTGAGACACTGTAAAATGAAACATTTGTCAGTTTGTAATAAGTCTATGTTCCTTTAATTATGTTTATTTTATTATAATATCAACATTTTGAATTGGTTAACTATATTATCGAAATCCCTCTCCTCTCACTCTATTTCCTCATCCCTTAACCTTCTTACGAGCTCTTTTTTTCTCATGTCTCTTATAATTTATTATTTTTCTCTTTACTGTGTAACATGTTCTCTCATTATATTTGTAAAAAACTTTAACTGGATGTGTTTATTCTTTTTTATATTTTGTATTCTTATATAACAACTGTTGTTTTTCCTTAATAAATAAAAATAAAAGATAAATAGTAAACCGCGCTCTTTTTTGTTCTTTACTCCTACAGATTATAAAAACTTAATAAGTTCTTAATTAGTGTACTTCCAGTTCATGAATCTTTTAGATATCTAACTTACTATTTCGTATCTACAGTTTAAGTCTCCTGGGAACAATGATGGATTAGAATCAAATAGAAACAAGATATAAGATGAACACATTTGATAAGAGCTCGTGTTTCGAAGTTTAACGTTCATTATCTAAGTCTAAAGAGGCTTCGTCTAACAAATTTTCTAGTTTTATGTAAGGAGGATTCTTGCTTAAATCACTTTCATTTCATTGATAAACAACTGTTTTATAAACTATTCAGTGTGAAATGACTTTCTGTTTTTTTGTTAAACTAAGTAATAGTATATATTATTAATATATAATTAAATAAAGTAAATTAATCGTTTTTACGATTCGTAATATTTTGTTTTTGAGAAGAGGTGAACCTTAGGTGTATTTTTTCGAGCGATACAATAATAACGATGATTGATATCGTAACAAGTTCTTACTGACAAGTGACTCGTTTTACATAATCATTAAACCCGTCTTAAATTTTGGAGTCCATAAAACGAGAGTTAGTCCGTCTGGCCATTAGTAATCTGCCTCGAGTTACGAAAGGCCGAATACTATTAATCCGCCGAATAATACTTATTTAATAACAGTTTGTAAAATAGAACAGGGAAATTAAATTGAATTTTAAAAGATATATTGAAGACGGGGCAATACTTCTTATACTTATGTTCGTGTATCTCTCCTTAAAAGTTCACTCGAAGCTTCTACATACAACGAATTTCCATACAACCGTATAATAAATAACATTCTATGGAGTAAGAGGTTTGCAACTTCCATTCTAGCATGTGCAGATAATACTAAGAAAACTTTTCCTATTCTAAGTACACTACGAAAGATAAATTGAATCCCGCGTCCCATCTTTCTCCTTCGCACTCAACGGGAAGCTTTTTAGAAAAGGACGAAGCATTATTCTCCCGACGGCTTGTCCATTGTTCGCGAAATGGTATCTTTAAATCATAATCATACAACGGGAGCTTTGTGTCTGAGTAGAATTTTCTTATATGTGCTGTAACTATGCGAAATAAAGTTTCGAATTTCATTCAAGATTTAATTTCGGCATTTGGGGTATTCCGGGCAGAGCTTGCAGCAAATATATTGCCGTATAAAGGAGTAGGGTTCTTATTAGAAATGCGCGATACTTTTGAGGCATTGTGGTTCCCTTTGGCGGTAATTTAGCCCCGTGGGTGAGGGCGGGTGGCTGGTGGCTGGTGGCTGGTACCTCTCCGCGGGATAGGTAGTATAGCGGGGAGCGTGATCTCTATATTACGATCAGCCTGCACTCGTTTTCCAAGCATTGTGTGCTACGTACTGTGTAGATACCTCTCTGCACTCTGGTCTCGAAAGCGACGCTTACGGCTTCTTATTGTTGCAGCGAGCTAACTTCACCGAGTTCGCAGACGTGCATTCTGGTTGTTTATGGCCTGCAAAATGTATCCATTTAAAGTTCTTAAACTCTAAACATAGCTGAAAATTAACGCGCCACGCATTTCGTCGAGTAGAAACAGATTCTTCGAAAGTGCTGTGAGAACGTAGGGCGGTTAATTTAATGATCAATCAAAAGTCAATTTTCTCAACTGTCACAATGTATTGTGGAGAACATTTCAAAAAGCTATTAGTATAAAATTTCCTTTCATTGCGTTTCCCCGATAAATTTGAATATGCCTTTTCTCTGAGGTGTCATTTAGTCACAAAAAAGTCTTAAAATGCTTAGCGCGATATAGCTGTCACCGCGGAAGATGGATCTGCCGTGTTCCGGTGTGAAAAAGAACTCCAACTGGCTTATGGGTTTCGGAAATATATTGACAGTAGATTTGAGGGGTCGGCGGTTCGGGACTCCCCCTCTTATTTTTTCTTTTCTTCTTCAACCCCAACTGATATTTTTATTCGATTAGTAACCCCAGAGGTATTTTTAGGCGTTTTTGGCGTTTTCTTTCGAAGCAAGTGATGGTTGTACTTTCGACGTATTATTTCGTCAATTTCGTTGACTCGATTCAATCCGCGAGTTTTTCTAACAGGGAAGGTTATCAAGTACAATTCCACTACCGGTAAAAATTTTCAATTTTAAAAATATGTGTTTTTTGTTAAAAAATATTTACGTACCGCTTTAAAAAAAATCCTTCGATTTTTAATATGTTGTCGTTGTTAAAAGTGAATATTCTAATTGGAGTCCGATTTATAAGTTCGTTCGTAGATGAGCACATCTTGTTGGTTGATCACTATTAGGATGCAGGTTCTTAAATAAATACATTAAGAAAGTCTTCCTAGAATTAATTAGTATAGAACGAAGTTTTAGTTACGCTGTCTCCAGCGACCGTAAAGACTTATCAAATTCAATCAGTAGCTTTCGGCAGCTGAATCTTTCAATCCCCGTAGAGCGGTTCAACCCTTCTCGCGTCTCTCTCTACCCTCCCACTGTACACGAGAAACCCCCTGCCCCGCTAATTCCACCCCTATTACAAATCCTCCCCATGTCGGAGTAGGTTCCGGGCTCTTGTAAGGTGCTTAATCCTGTCAAAACACAGGGACCCGTCTCCTTGAAGATGTGTCAAAATCCCCCGTTAGTACCGTTTCGCATGTGTGATTTAATTTAAATGACTTATTTGCGATTACATGACATAAATATTTTAAACTTTTTTGGGTTGAAAAAATCTTAAGAAATGCTTCATTATTATCGCTAAAGTAGCTCTTGAACGTATTCTGTTTTTTTTTGCACCACAACATATCAAAATATCAAATTATGGCGGAGCATGACAGAACAGCACACTTAGTTTGAGAAAAGTTACATTTTAATTTTTGTATTGTACATTACCTCACTCGGATTCAAATACGGGATCCCCGTGCTTGGGAAAAATGCCGAGCAATTGTGCTACGAGCCCGTATAAATCAATTGGTAATCAATTTAATTTCTTCATATCTCTAACTGTCTTTCATTAAGTATGTTATTTGATATTGAATACCCACAATATAATTATGATCAAACTGGTATTGGATTCTCATTAGAACTTCAGAACTAATTTCATATATTATAATAACTTTTGAACTCCCGACAGATATAGCGGGTGACCTTTCCAAAACACATACGATCCTTGTCTAAGCCATATCAAAACCAATCCCTCAACTATACACGAGTGCATCTTGAGAAATGTTCAAGATGTTGGATAAATGTTGGCTAAACTTAACTGTTTCCAATATTGTTGGGTATCCTAGAGCAAAACGTAAGTATACACACTTATACGTACATGTTACGAACCGACTAGTGTTTGATTGGCTTCAGAAACACTCCTCGTGTTGAGGAGTTCTGACAGGCAGTGATTGAGGAAATCGTAAGGATATGTTTCAATAACATTCGTAATTACTTGTTTGGTATATGGTGGGCTGAATTTCAAAAGGATCAACGTTCGTACGATCAAGTTTTAATAAAAAACTCAGCTACGAACGTGCGAGTGTACCGTATTATTATATATTACACGCGTGCATCACATTTATTTACATTCATCGATGTTTACAAAAATACTCGGTTCCCGTTCAAGTATCGGAATATCGTTGCGAATGCTGACATTTTTATCAGTGTATATTAAAATGTACAGACATTAAAAAAATATACGCATGACTGGACTTTATCAAAAAATATTTTATAAATCAACGTGGAAATAAAATAAAATAGATTACAATGTATTTATGTTAGGTATCAATTAAAATATTTCGATTGGGTTTCAATTATAAATTTCTCGGTATTTTGAATGGAAATCTATCCTGTACAAACAGGCGTGAAAGAAAAGGAATGTTTAAGTCCTTAAGAAATTCAAACAGAAGGATAATGCGTGGTACCACGGTAGAACCCAACTCGGAGTGGGTGATAGTCACTAAACAGCGGGGTTTCTTCCTTCGCGAGTGTGGTACAAAAGGCATTTCAATTTAACATTGATTGATACAATACGTTTTTTTCGTTTGCTTCTAACAATGGATTCGTATTCGAGACGGCTACGCCGCACCATAGCCTACTTGCTCCAACAAGAAACCCGCTGAGCTCCTTACTACCGAATTGGTATTCACGAGAGAATGAAATATGGAATCGGAAACCAGCCTTGGTCGTTATTGTTAATGCCGAGCTGAATCCAGTAGTTGCTAAGTGTGTTTGATTAATGGTTCCTCGACTGCAAAGTGATCCCATTGAGGCTTAAGTAGATTCTCGTTCTATTATTGTTATTATCGACTCAGAATCAGATATGGAAAAATAAGTTTTCGAATTTTGATTGATGCACCGAGTTCCCGTGAAAAGCAATCTGCTTCATAATAGCATTCGTGAATGGCCCAAAAGGCGTTGTGTGCTTCCATCAATCGTATTGTTGAAATGTTACACTTCTATAATGAGACGAGGGGATATTGTTTTTAATGACACGTTGGTTTTCAGTCTCGATGTTTTGACTATTGCTAGAAATAATTGACTGTTTTTTTAAGGTGCGAAATAAAAAAAATCAAGTATAGGGAGTCCTCGAATTTCTGAGTGCATTTTTTCGTCGCGAGGCCGCGGCTAACTTAAAAGAAAATTATTATTCATTCGACTTGTCTAAATGTAAATTGCCGCAACATCAACCGGGTACCTGGTCCCGAACAGAACATCGCTGAATAATGGAAATAAATTTCAACTATGAAATGCAAATTCCCTTGCTCACTTCACAGAGAGTCGGACCTTCGAGGGAAAGCCTCCATCCCGCTTATAGAGCTTTTACTTTGGCAATAGAAGAAGCTTTTGCCATCCCCCAGTAAAAATAAATTATATCAGACATCATAATCAAGTTGTCAGTGGCTGCTGTATTTGAATATAAATTATTTTCACGGGAACATTTTACGGGTCGGGAGCGTTCCTTAACCCTTTTCTCTCGCGGGGGAGTTCCAGGGGTGGCGGGTCGGTACTGCGTACCTATACGCGTTAAAAGTTGTTCGCCATCTAAACATAGACGAACTTTGAAAGCTGCTTTAGTTTACCTTCTAAATATAGCTCGAAGGCTTTTCATATTTGTGGTCACAAGAAAATCAATTCTTCAAATCGACTAACTTGGGGGTTGTTTTGATGACCAAACTAAATAAAATTCTCATACGTTAATTGTTTTATTATACCTAATGAAAAATCTTATAATTCTCGGGTAGAGAATAACTGGTTTATTATGGCGTCAAATGTCCTACACGACTATTACATCTTATTCAATATTTTTTTTACTATATACTTTGTAAAATTATTCATATCCGTACTTTTAAAACAATTTATTGCTTTTCCAGGCCTGCATCTTTTTTGTTTTTTTACAAAAAAGAAATATTTGCGTTCTTATGATTTACCCAAATATTAATTTTAAGGCCGTTTTCAACGAGTTGTAAATAACTCACTATTAGAAAAAGGGAATTAAGTTGGGGTAGAGTGGGAACCAAACCACGGACCTTTGATCCGTGAGCCCGAGACACTTGCCACAGGACCACAACCCGATTCAACTTAATGTTAAGGTAACCAGTCCAGGGTGCAGCTGTCTAACGAAATAATACCGTAAAAAATGGAATTTGAAAAAACTGCAAATCAAAATCTCAAACAAAAACAAACAAACAAACCATCACGCCGTTTCCCCGTAAGGGTAGGCAGAGAGGATAGAACGCCACAACACCCTATCTTTGCATACAGATCTCGCTTCCTCTACATTCATACATCTTCTCATGCACGCGCGCCGATTATTCCGACTTTTGACATGTCCATCTTTAAGTATTTGTTGGATTTGGTCATGCCATGTCTTTCTCGGTCTTCCTCTATTTCTGCATCCATCAACATTCGCATTGTAAATATTCTTAGCCGTTCTCTCGCTGTCCATTCGTTCTACATGTCCAAACCAGCGCAGAGCTCCTTTCTTGATTTTGTCGATAATGCTTGTCTCAGCCTTACATAATGTACGGATCTCAACATTTGTGCATCTATCGTACATAGTTTTACCTCACATTCGCCTGAGAGATTGCATTTTCAAAATCAAATCTCTTACTTATTTATACCCGCACGAAATACCCAGGGTACTCACAACTACATGACAAGACGATAAATATTTTAAAAATAAAGAAAATGAACAAACGAAATATATTTTATCGCTATACAAGGTGGCAAGATAAAACTGTTTAAAATACCCCTTGGGTTAAATTATAAATTAGATTCTCGATTGCAATTAAAC
Source organism: Micrasema longulum (assembly GCF_059751315.1). Lineage (NCBI taxonomy): Eukaryota > Metazoa > Arthropoda > Insecta > Trichoptera > Brachycentridae > Micrasema > Micrasema longulum. The sequence continues at coordinate 727,487 of NW_028277484.1, read as the reverse complement.
TAAGGTTTTTTTTGTCTAAAATGGTCTAGATCCCGTAATTTTAAAGTTGTATCGATAAAAAACGTGATTTAGTACCGGTATGATTGATATGGCTGTAATTTCAGTTTTTACAAAGTAAACCATACATCCAGATCACTACCCCTAACTTCCTTTGAAGGATTATTTAATAGCCTTTTCTTTTCTCATAACAAAATATCATCCCAAGAATCCGGTTGCAATAAGGTGCACCCCGCGGGGTGAGATCACTAAAATTGTAGACATATTACCTACCTCAAGTTTAATTAAATTTAGTTTCATCAGGACAATAACTTTTATACAATATATTAGAAGAATGCAATATAGTAAATAAAAACGTAAATTTTTACCATTTTTTTCAGTTTGAATTACTTAATGATAATGACATAATATTTACTATATGTCATTGTATTAAATTTTTTTTATAATTTTTCAACTTGAATATAAAGTATTGTGGATACTTATGAATAAAAACAAAACAAACTCATGAAAAGAAGAAAAAAAAAAAAACATTGGTTTAAGGCATTATTGTTTTTTTTTTAACAAAGCGATATTAACAGTTTCAAAAGGAATAAAGGTGTAAGTTTGAACACGAGTACTTTATAAGATCAAAATATATGTGTGCAGTGGACCTATTGAGAATCTGTAAATTTGCACAATATTTAGTTCAGTAGGCCTTATAATTAATTGTTTATGTGTTTGAATTTTTATAAATAAATAAAAATATTTGAAAATGAATGAATTGATTAGGCAACAGATAGAAATTTATAAAACAATCACATTTATAAAAAATCGAAAACTATCGGAAATTGGAAATTGTGCTACCAAAAATTAGAATCACAAAAAACCCCATGCAACCCATTTTAATAATAAGTAAAAATATACATATCTAATGGTGTATCCATTCTTATATGCACTAAGAAAATATAAAGTTTTTTTAATTTCACCTAAGCAAGGGAATGTATCATCCCGGCATCTTTACAGTAAGACTAAAAGCATTTAGTCGTTAAAAATTACAGTCTTGCAATCATAACGGGATTTATTTAATGGCTTGAGGGTTACCAGGGGTGCGGGACTATTAAGAGGTAGTGAGGGCAGGTTTTCCTGAACGGTTCACCACTCTGTGATGGAATATTCCTTAGCATACATCTGCTACCCTATTCCTGACCATATTTCCTAATTACCGTAGCATTTTCATCGCGTTCTTTGCATCACAACTCAATAAAAACTGTAATATCGCGGAAGAAATACAAACGCTAAACGCGAAATATTTATTTAAAAGGGTGTTTTTACGCTAGAATATTTCACAGTAACTGGACTGGTACCTGAAGCGTAAGACTGATCATCTTACCTTATTGTAACTATTGTAACAAAAATGACAAAGATACGCTGCGATTGGTGTACCAATGCAGTACCCTATGCACCGTTATGCGCGGAAAGGAAATGATGATGATGAAACGCGATAGATTTTTTTTTTCTCTATAAATCAATTAAGGGATAAGTGGATGGTACATTCAAATAGATGTATGTACTTTTGTGTTTGTGTTATAAAATATGACTGACACGAAAAATGTATTTATTTATATCACAGACTTTGAGGTCTGTTGAGAAAATGGAAGTCTAGCCTACTCTTTAAGGTCACAGCGTTGGATTGATCATCAGCTTCGTTTATTGGTTGCTTTACACACTGTAATATTCACCATTTTGCCTATAGGTAGTTGACTTCCACATTCCCGCATGCCGTTTTTCAATTTTTTATACGTGCTTGGTTTAGACCTCAGAGTAATAATTATCTAGAGAAGCCCTTAAGCTCTTTTGCGTAGAACAAAAGCGTTCCAAATTTTTGTTGGGTTTTAGTTTGGTTTATAGTTTAACAACAAACGTATCATGGACGGTTTCGGTTAGCATACAATTCTCAACGCAAGTACCTACGGCATATTGTATTGCTGTAATCTGTAGCTAACTTTATGGTCGAAAATCATGGAATGGGTTTTTCTCCGTATGGGCGAGGTTTTATTAGGTTATTACTCTAAAGTTATATATCTCAAGATATATTTATGTGTATACTTATTTTTATTTTTTTTATTGTTATTATTATTACTATTTAAAAAAAAAAATTGACAAAATAATTTTATTTTATTTAATATACTTATATTTTGTACCACTTTAAGAAAAAAATACATAAATTCTTTTCCTTTTAAAATTTTATCTGCACACATTGTTTAATTATTTTTTTTATATCTAAATATGTTCTTTATACAATACCGCTGTGTTATGTATAGTATTTATGTAACATAATACTTTTCAATTTAATTGAGTTTTTCACATTATATTGAAATGTTTATATTATTTTAAATTTGTATCTTTTTAATGGAAAAGGCACTTCGTGCTGTGTATATTAATAAATAAATAAATAAGTTTAGACACTATATTTGACAAGTACGTGGATTTTTCACAGAAGTAAAAATATAGTGAAAACTAGCGACATCTATTGTTGAAGCCAAGAATGCCCACACTAAAATGTTATTGTGATAACTAGCTTTAAAATGATGAATTATTTATTGATTGTGTTATTTTTATTTCAGAATGCGAGATGAGAGAGGAGACATTGACAGAGCATTAGCCTTAGACAACAAAACGAGAGAAGGATCACAAAATGGTAGGTGTTAAACATGACTAATAATTAAATTTTTAAAGTAATCCGGGTATTTCGATTTATAGACAGCATATTGGTAAAAAAAATATCATTTTCTTCAAAGCGTCCATTATGGTACATTCCGAAATTTTATCAATATCATCTCACCTTCTCCTTTCCCACTTCACTGGTAAACCAAATACGGCGTTTTTCAAATATCTGTTACACGAACGCAGAGTGATAAGTCCTACGCTTCAGGTGCCAGTTCAGAAACAGTAAAATTAAAAACCTTAAAAATCAATATTTGACGTCCACCCTGCCGGGAATCGAACCCAGGGCCTCAAGAATGGTAGACGAACGCGTCAACTTAAGGATCATAGTTCCGAGGTTCGAACCTCACTCTACCACAACTTGATTCCCATTTTCTAACAGTGAGTTATTTACAACTCGTCAAAAATGGCCGTCAAAATTGAAATATTTTGGTAAATAATAAGAATGCAAAAAATATTTTTATTCAACTTTTTGTACGTAATGTAAATTGTACGTTAACGGGCTTATTGCCAAATGGCAATTTCTTCTAATTAATCAATAAAATAATTGTATAATTCAAGTCACAAAATATATTCAATAGAAAATAATAATAATAAAAAAAGCTAAAGATAAACAAAAATAGAAATAACTGTATTTGTATATAAATTACCTTTAATCAATACTAATTCCTCAATGCGAAAAAGGAATAAAGAGAAAAGGAGGAATTCTTTTAAAACAAAAATAAATTGAAAAATAAACCAAGTAAAAATCCTGAATAAGGAAATCGAGTGGAGAAATGTTCGCCTCGAAGTGTAGTGGTTGGCGCGTTCGCCTACCATGATTAAAGCCCAGGGTTCGATTCCTCAAAGGTCGATATGAAATTGTGCATAACGCAGATTTATCCAAAACGTTTAATTGTCCTGGGAGGGCACCTGGAGCGAACGACTGATCTCCTTACCTTCCTGTAACATGTGATTGAGATACGCGGTGCATTTGCTGTATCAATGTAGTGCCTGCACCATTAAGTGTGGATAAGTGTTTGATGATAATGATGATGACGAACTTACTGTATTCTTCATTCCGCTCGGATTAGGAATTTAAGGAATATACTTACTTTCGTAAAAATTTAACTTGTGGCTATGATGTCACTTGAGTTTGCATAGAATACAAGACTCGTCACTCTAACTTGTAAAACCACAAACGGTAAAAAAATAATATTTTGGCGTTTCCTCTAAGTGTAAGGGACTTCAAAAAATAATATACATGTATGTAAAACTAGTATATTTGTACAGCGTTGTATTATAATTTTATTGAATGTCGAAAAAATAGCTTCGCTCCAGAAATAAAAACTGTTTTTACTCTTCTTGTTAAGTTGCGCCGACAATATCTCTCTTATTAAAAAAAATATATTTTGTCGTATTTTAACACACCTCAATTTTATGTTTTCACGGACAATTAGTTATTAAAAAGTACGTGTACATTACGTGTGGTCCTGTGCCTAGTATCGTGGACTTACGGATCAGAGATCCGAAGTTCGAGCCCCGCTCTACCACAAATTGATTCTCATTTTCTAAAAGTGAGTTATTTACAACTTGTTGAAAATGGTCACAAAAATTGAAATATTTCGGTAAATCATACGAACCCAAATCTTTCAAAAAGTGTTTTTTTATATTTTTAATTTATATATCTGAATTTAAAAATATGTCGTATTTTACTTATTGTAACACGACGTTACAGCATCGTTTGCAAAGGGATTTTACGAGTTAACAGCTATTTTCATTAATTAGTAAATATATTTTAAATACCATAAAGTAGATACCATCTGACCACAAAGGACCATGACGTAAAGAATGACGGATATTCGCGATACGAAATGAAGTTGAACTCGAAGCCCTTTCTCGACTGACGAATGTGACGTCATTAATAACCAACCGCGGTCGAGTGCGATGGGTTGTGTGCGATCCAGTGAATTGATTATCTGGGTTTGGTTCCCAACGATGTGTATTAGCTCACGCAAGTAACATATACAAATGAATTACAATCCAACTTCAAACCGAATCAACTAAATCAAAACCGACGGATTTCAGATTGTTTGAAATAAAAGGGATATATTTTTCAATTTAAATTATATGGAAAGCAATGTTAGTGTCTACGTCCAGGCGGATTAAAAAAACAGTAGATATTACATGCGTTTGTTTACCATGTTTGAGGTCCCTGGTTCAATCCTTGGAAGGTCGTTGTGAGAAATTAAAAAAAATCATACAAGGTGTTCTTTAAACCCTGTCACATCCGAATCCACTATGATCAGTATGAGCAAGAAGACATATTGGCCCATTAAAATATTTTTTTAGAACGAATAAAATTTTTAAAAATAAAACGTCAAAAAAAGCAAATGGTTGCTTACTTCTGCAGGGGTAAAACGAGGAGGGGGAAGAGGAAAGTCTGACACTGCGCCGCGCTCCCTTCACTTCTCCCCAGCAGAAGTAAGCAACCATTAAAAAAAAAAAAAATTATTTAAAAAAATAAATTGTTCTAATTATTTAAAAAAATATGCATAGGGCACTGCATTGGTACACCAATCGCAGTGTATCTTGATCATTTTTGTTACATGAAGGTAAGATGATCAGCTTTAGGTACCAGTCCAGGGACTATGAAATATTCTAGTGTGAAAACACCTTTTTAATAAATATTTCAAGTCATCCATATCGGGAATCGAACCCGAGACCTCTTGCATGGTAGGCAAACGCGCTGAACACTGCACCACGAGGCCGACGCGACGTCACCATTACGGCGACTCAATAAAGTACGGCATTTGTTTCCTACACTTAACTGTCAATATTACCAGAACTTCATGAGCGTACAAAAGTATCTTCTTAAGTTGACAATAGAATAGTCAAAATGCAAACAGTATAAAAAAATCACATGTTTTAACATACATAATTTCAACATATTAGGAGAGACTAAATATTTTCAAAGAGCCGACAATCATAATAATTATTCGATTTAATCGTAGTTTAAAAGTGGTAACTTTTTATTTATTTATTTAAATTTACCGCCAATAGGTCTATTACCAAGTAAATGGACCCGCGAGGTACTAGAAAATAAGTTTTTTTTCTTATTTAATTTCTTGGTTTTATTTTGAAATTTCACCTTCCCTCATTGAATACGAAGAGAAATCTATTTCCGCTGTCCTATATAGGGGTCAGCAGTTACTACAGAATGCACCACCTACCCTTGACAGACAACCACCCCCGTCTCAAGGCCCACAGCACTTCAATGACAGGCATGTATCTTTTAAAAGGATGTTTAAATCTAGAGATACTGTGTATTGCTATAGTGCTAAAGACAAAAAAAAAAACAAAAAATACATTATTAATAACAGTTAAATAAAAAAAAAATTAAGTAAGTAAAGTATTCAAATTAGTAGAGGGAATTTCTGGGTAGAAGTTTTTTGTTATAAAATATATTTTTTAAGGTTGACAGTTTAATTTTATTAGTTTGATAGTTTTTTTATCTGTTTTATCGCTCTTATTGTTGGATTTGTCAGGTTTTAAGAAGTTTAATTACATATACACAGGCTGTGCAATCTATGAAATCTAAGGTGTATTTTATAAAAGTAGTAAATTGTTTGTTACGAAATTATTATTTTAATATTGAAAATTATGATTGATGGCTTTTTTCATATTGAATAGTGTTTTACATTTAACTAATTAGTATTTGACGCGTTAAGTTTAAATTCGGTTCTTATTGAAAAATCTTATAAAATCGTTTTAAATGCATTACAAGTGAAACGAAAAAGTAATTATGGTCATGTTTTTTTTTTCAATTTTAAATATTTTTATAAATTATATATCGTATTTCACTCGTCAAAGTTAACATTATAATCATAATTACAAGATATCAACTATTTTGAATTACATTTGTTAATATGGCCAAATGAATCTTGAGCTATCGTAATACATTCATTATTTTTCTAGGTTAAACAAAATAATACCGTATCACTAGATTTGAACATCGTCGACATTCACGTTTGGCAATTGTGATAGATGCAAAATCTTTGGCTCAAGTAGAGTCTGTTGCTTTCCTGCTTATCTTATGCTTTTTAAAATGAAAAAGATACATACCTGTACCTTTTTGAAACACTGCCATGCTTGTGGTTATTATAATGCTTTCTTAGAAATTCGCAAAATAGATAGATAAACTAACACCTTGTAACAAAACCACAAAACATTCAAATTTTGTAAGAACATATCTACAACAATAAATTGCACATATCATATGGATTTTTTTTTTAACGTACAAACCGTACATTTACATAACCCTCAATTAAAAAACGTCATGTAACGTTTTTATTTTCATCGCGCTCATACAATAACACGCGTTTATAAAATGAGAGTTCAAAAACATAAAAGGTGAAATACAAAAATAAATACATTAATTTATATTTATGTTGTTTGTTTACAAAAAAAAAAAATAAACATAAATTAGCACAATTCATGATGAACTTGGCAAAAATAAATCGGGCTTTTGTGTTTGACAAGTAATTCACTAATATTGAGGTTCCATAGTATGTAGATCTTGATTTTAGTGATAAATATAGAATAGCATATCCAAATTTAAACATAAAAATTACCTCCTTGAAATAGTTCTCCTCACAAAAAAGTTTTTAACAGGAAAATTCGTCGTTTATTCTAACGTATCTGAGATTTAGAAAATAAAACATTAGTCTCCACAGTTGACACGTAATTCTGCATTGCCTGAAAAATTCATTAGTACAATTTATAAAATTTTATTTCTCAAATTATCATTTTTAATCCTTATCTGTTCATCACAATAAAAAATTCTGTACTTTAATAATACTGTCACTAATTTAAGCGTTATTTCTTTAACATATTATGAATGCAAGCATGAAGCTCAATTATTTATGTATTGTTTTATACATACATCAAATCTTTATTTAGATTAGATAACATACACATATTGCGTTTGTAGAACGTAGTAAAGTTATTCCCATCGCTAACAGTACAAATGTTTTACATTTCAAATGGATTCAGATCTCATTACTCTTTCCTTTTTCACCCCAAAGTAAACGCCTGGTCAATGAATATTTTATTCGGGATGACCGCATACCATCCAATTAGTTAATTAACAAAAAATAACAAACATACGCGGTGTTTTCTTTGGCCCAGAATAAATTCTACAGAGTTAATTAACACAACCTATGTATACACCTGTGTTATTCATTTCTTTAATTTACAGTGATTCCCCGTGTGTGTTGATTGATTGCAACACGGGTTATGTAGAGTTTTGTTAGTACTCTCTACGTGAATTTTTAATTTTGTTTTGTTTTTGAGCTCTGTCGAGTAGTAGTACTGAGTAGTACTGAGACAAGGTTTAATGACTTTTAACACTTTAACATGTTATGCGATAGCATGAAGCGTAATGTTAAACATCTTAGCTTCATTAAATTATGACGCCGTAACAAAAAAACCTATATAAAAAGAACATAAAAATAAAACACTTAAGCGTTTATTGCAGACGGTATTCTAATAATTTGTGTGACAATTTGTGTTCAATACAATATAGTCCCTTAACGTTAGTTGATATGTAAATAAATAAAAAAATAAAAGGTTGATATATTTATTGATTGATAATACAGTTTTAAAATGTTTTTTTTTTATTAAATGCATTATTGTTTTACAGATTTTTTTTTTTTTACAAATTAAATATTACATTCAAAGAAAATTTCGTGTGTCCCTACTCCATAAGATTGTTTTTCTTAGAAAAACATCCAACTTTGAGTGATACATGAGTTGTGAATGTTATTTACCCAGTGTGTAAAGAGATAGCATTTAACCAGCCAATTGACATGTCAGAAGCTCGGTATATACCAAGACCATATTCTTCTATCAACAATGTTCACTATTTCTGTTTTAATTTATTATTATTGGCAAATATTAACAATAAAATAAGACGTAATGTTTTGATTACTGTTAATATAATATTAGTATGACAAGCTGAAATATTTTAATACAAAATTCTGTTGAAAGATGGCTAAATATGTAATGTCATTTTTTATGGCATATTGAGCTATGTAAATCCCCTAATTTTTATACATTTTGTTCAAACGCGCTATGGCGAAAAACAATATTAAACAATCAAATGTTTAATGCATCTATTGAAACTAAAATTAGGTTTGAAAACTTAAGTTAAAATTTTTAAGAGGCCATAAAAGCAGTCCTTCAAAATTGATAAATAATGACTTGATAAAATATTTTGCCATTTTAGACAGAGTTATTGCTTTAAATATAATTAATATCAATACATAAATATTTTTTTCTTTTCCTAGGTTCCTCCAACGGGCACAGTCCTGTCCTGAACCTGTCGAAGTCGGGGGGCGGCGGCGGCGCGGCGCACGTGCCGCCCGGCGCCGCGGCGTCCCCCGCGCGCAGCGACGCGTCCACGGCGCCGCCGAGCGCGCCCGACGCGCGCGACCTCAGCGACCGCGACAACCTGAGCGACGACAACGCCAGCGAGGTCGACGACCACGAGGACAAGGACGACCACGACGGCCGGTATCACGGTAAATGGATGTTTTTGTTACGCACTTACTCACCTTTGTAGTCATTTGAACACGATCGTGTACTTTTTCACACATATATTCGAACGTATATGCATTCTTTTTTACTCTTTTGCAAATAATTAAATGCATTTTTTGACCAGGTTTGGACTTTTCTGCAAACATAATATCCAAAAATAAACTCACAGTCGTTTTAATTTGAATAAGTCTCCCACACACATTTGAACTTTGAACACATAAATCATAATTAAATAAACATAAAACCACTTTGTTTTTTACCAAGTTGTTTTTTATTTTTTCGACCGACTGGTTTAATAGCTACACAAGCCTCTTTATCAAGGTATACTTAACTTATGAATTCTATCCAATTCGGCCAGTTGACATTTCAATTGAATACCTAATATCGACTGAATTCATAGTGCTATTTTTTTTAGTGAGTTATGTATTGAAGTAATGGATATTATATATTTATATATAATGTAATATATCACGAAGTTACGTCGTTTGAGATGATTTCATGGATGAGAGTTGTTGTATCACACAGAACCACAGAAAAATATTAATTTATAGTATATATTACTTACATTTTATTATGAACGTTCTATGTAGGAACAAATATATGACATTTTGTATACCTTACCTGTAAATAAAACCACCATTCGCCACCGATACATATATATTACCAAAAAAAAATAAAGTATCCCTCTAACTCTATGAGGCCAAGAACCATGTGTTTAATTGGGATACAACATAATGAAAAGTGAAAGCACGTACATTATTAAATTATAGTAAAAATAAAATAATAAAATGATTACATAAACACATGTTTTAATACACATCTGGACAACACGCTAAACATTATTTAAATCTATGCAATATCTCGCAGTAGTCCCCTGCAAAAACAAAAATCTCCTCCCTGAATGAAACCGGTTGGTAGAAAAAATAAAAAATAAGTGGTTAAAAAAAAGTTGTTTTAAATTTATTTTATTAAAATGAATAACCACTTAGTGCCTCTCATATAAACTTTACATTTACATTATTTTTAATTTTTTGACAAAATATTTTATTTGCATTCATTTTAAAAAAATACCATTGCAAAATTAGGTTTTAAATTTTAATTAAAAGTGAATTTATGAGCGGGTTATAAAACCTACATTCCACTTATACACCAAGAATAAGTCAAACAAACAGAGCACGGTTATAACTATTCAGCAGAATATTTGTGCGGATATATTGTCCTATAAGGGCAACGTCTGTGTTAAGAAACCGATTTGATGCGGTAAAAAAAAAAAAAGCGTAAAAATTTTCCTTCAATGAATATCAACAATATTCCTTCAATGAGTATTAACAATATTTTAAGTACGTCCAAACGTTTTGATAGCGTTCTCAGCTCTTTTATTTCGCAAAAGTAAACAAAGAAAGTATATTCCTCCACATACCCGAAACCGTTTTAAAGATCGCTATTCCTGCGATTTTAATTGGATTTATCTTTACTACTTTCACTGAGAGTCCGGCCACTTATATGGAGTACTTTTGTCGGATATTGTCAGTAATTTTTATGACCATATTGCGAACACGAGTAAACAGATGGAAGAGTTTTTTTTATTTTTTTTTTATTTTATTCAGAAAACATACAGTCATACATAATAAGTAATAAAAACAACCATTTTTAACATAAAAAGACCAATTAAGTTTTCATAAACTATGCAAAAGATATAAACATTAAATGTGACAAAAAAAAACAAAAAAAATAAAAATTTCAAGTGAGAAAAGAATAATTGTTGACATTTGCGTTCTCCATGGAGGTAATAAAGTAAAATAAATAAAAATACCGAATGTACACTCCGAGCCATCCACGCAAACACATGAAAGCACATATAAAATATGCACAAACATATACATTACATGCGGCACATATACATAGCATAAACCACTCACTAAAGAAATGTGGATGTTTAAACACTGGCAAAATGATGAATGTTACACAGAGTGTAAACTAGCCTCACAAATTAGCCAGTGACATATGATAAGCTCTACAAATGCCTAGACTTCCATATTGTCTTCTCGAAAATGATTTTCCTCACTATTGCAATAAATTTGAATTTATCGTGTTTTAAAGCATTCTGTACCATACACACTCACTTTATTCAATACAATGAAATGTTCTGCATCTACAAAGGATTACTGGCTAAGGTTTGAAAAAAATGAATGTGATCATGCAATATTTACAAGTGATTTGTTATTGTATAAATAAAAACAATTGATGTACCGTTTCACTGCTCTGTGATGATAATAAGAACATTGACCGATTCACCGCCCTTATAATTTTTTAGTTTTGGTATTGCATTTAATGCACTTTTTACAGCATCATTATGGGGTTATACTGGCTTTGATAATATTAAATCGTGCATAGAATATTTCTAGATAATTTTCACAATTTTCTTAATGCCCACTTTAACTTTTAACACCCGACACCGATGCCGCGCCAGGAGTCGAACCCGTGTTAATGAAGTCACGTAAGAAGCGGCCACCTTAAATCTAGTAAACTGGTCAGTTTAAAGTACTGAGTCCTCGTAAAGTGAGGCTATATGGCAGAAGGTTCCATTAAAATAGCCATTAAGTAATAGTAGAACAGTGTTCCAAAGATGTTTTAACCTCTGAGCGCTTTGCTGCAAATTGCAAACTCGAAGGCTATGTTATTCTCAGATCAACAAACTTTCACCTTTGTAAAATTAACATTAGATCTTTTGTTTTGCAGTTAAATAAATTATTTTTAATATTGAATGTGTACTTTATTTTTATAGACTGCATTAAAACAGAAAATTAGAATAGAAAATTACCAAATTTAAAATAAAACGTAAGTAAGCCATATTGACTATCAAAAATACCAAGATGTCTAGGATAAGATCTAATAGTTGACAAAATGTTGGATTTTTAATTCGGTTAGAAATTTCAATAAATTTATTTCAAAATATAGTTTTGCTACATTATATTACCGGCTCTTCAACTTAGGGGTCGATAACTAATACAAGGGAATTAGTCCAATAACAAATCTACAAATATGGCAGTGATGTTAGGACCTTATTTGACGCTGACCCTCATTTATAAAAATTCAATAAATTAATTGGAAAATATAGTTTTGTTACATTATATTACGGGCTCTTCAACTTAGGGGTCGAGAATTAATACAAGGGAACAAGTCCAATAACAGATCTACAAATATGGCAGGGATGTTAGGACCTTATTTGACGCTGACCCTCATTTATAAAAATTCAATAAAATATTATAACATTATCAATTTTAGATTGGAAAAATGCCATATAATTTATATAAAGATGTGACTGTGAGATGATATATTATTTTCTCAGATGATTTTGATTCTGACAAAAAATGTGATAAGCCAATTAAAATATTTAATAACTTCAACAGGTTTTAAAAATAAAAATGTTTATTAATCAAAATTTAGAAAAAAAATACTTGGTTAATATTTTAGTGAATGATACGCCAATTTCGTAACTAGAAAAATACACATTGAACAAATATAGTAAAAAAAGAATTTTTCAGAAGTTTATATTAATTAAACGATAAAGGAAACATTAAAGCTTATAAGTACAGAGGGGATTAAATTATGGCTCTTGTCCTCATAGAGTTTGGGATACGTTACTATTATTAATTTTATAATATAATTATATGTATTTGTATGAATAAATAAACAAAGAAGTGTATGCAATTTTAAATCATGCATTTAAGTTCATACTACATACGCTTTAAGTTATAATAATAATTTATTACTCTCTCTAAGAGTCTCTGTCACAGTTTTGTTAACGACTTAACATAAAACACCAGAAAGTCTTTTAATCTAAAAATTCAAACGGAAGCTTAAAAAATATGTATTAAACAACTAATAAATAAAATACTAGTATGTACATTGTTATTATAAGAGCACACAGAGGAATATTAATATTATCTTCATGTGTGCCATATTTCAAGATTCAAAATAAAAATAAAATACGTAAATCAATGTCTTCAATTTTTGTAATTAGTGTTAAACGATGATTTTTATAAAAATATACTTTTTTTTATAAAGCAACTTGTTCACAAACATTTACTTTACTCACTAAAATAAATATTATAATATGTACCTAAAATTTGGAAACCATACCTATTATTTCAGTTTTTTAAATATATCTTTTGTTAAATTCCTAGTTTATATAATAATAAATTCACAGTTTGTAAACATAATTACCTTTAATTAGAAAACTAAAAATTGCCTATAAAGTTGGTTTGTACTGTGTAAATGTTTTCTTTAAATCTGTTTTCACAAGATAAAATGAAAATAGTCTTAATTGAAATAAATTAAATAAATTTAAATAAAATAAAATGAAATAAAATAAAGTAAAACAAAATAAAACCAAATAAAATAAAAAACCATTAAATTAAATTAAATTAAATTAAACGAAATAAAATAAAATAATACGAAATAAAATAAAATAACGTAAGATAAAATAATAAACAATTTAATAAAATGAAATGTACTAATTTGTTTTGTTATTAATTTGATAATTATTAGATATCTTACGCAAAACATGAGCCACGAGATGTTCTAAACTATTCTAAAGGGTGTTCGGATACATCGGACGATCATTATGGATCGCGATTAATAGAGCATAAAATGGAGGGTAATTTGGATCATAAAACTTGCTTTGTATATATTATTGGTTGTAATTTACTCATGGCATATTTTTAGGCCTTACTTATGCATTATGAGAGACAATATAAGTGATAAAAATTTTATTCGAATGAGATTTAAAAAAACATATTTTCTTAATCATTTTGTAAAAAAATAGTTTCTTGTATGACGCAATATATTATAACAATGATAGTTCTGCTTTCATTTCCGGTTTATTATTTAAAAGTTTTTTTCTGGAATGTCAAACTTGCATCTGATTGTAATTATTTTACCTGCATGACACCTTAGAAGTAAGAAAAATATTGCCGTAATTAAGTTGCGGATACCGAATTCCTCAGATTTGTGTTTTGATTATGTCGTTAGTACATACCGTGTAAAAGATTTTGTTTTCTTTTTTTCGCTTTTTATTTTTATTAATTTTTCTTTATTTATTATCTTATTTCTTCGCATTTTACAATAGGTGTATATATATAACTAACACAAAATAAAACTATTGCAAAACATAAATAAAAAATCCCTCAACGGTTTGGCATGTGTGTGGGTATACATTTTATTTGTAATCAAATCAATAATGTTTTTAAAATCAATGTTTCATTTACTATCGAATAAACAATAAAAATCCCTGTTTTAACGTATTTTTAATTTTATTAAAGGGAACTGGAAGAAAACGATAGACGAGTATTTATAAACAAAGATAATTCAAAAACATAAATGTTTGTTAGTAAAAAAACATTGGTATGCGAAAAAGATTGAATTTCTTTTTTAAAAAAAAAAATGTTTTCTATTACGAAATAATAAAATAAAAGCGTTGTTTTATAATTATAAACTGGGTTATAGTCCCGTGGAAATGTTTCGGACTCACGGTCTGAGGCTCAAATCCCACTCTACTACAACTCGATTCCTATTTTTTCTAAATGGTCTACAAATTTTAATATCTGAGTTATTAATTAGAACTCAAGTACTCAATTATAATTTAAAAAAACATTTTTTTTGGTGTTAGAAATGATGTTAATCAATAAATTTTTTAATTTAATTAAAAAATATCGAATTGTCCTTTGAAATACTTTTTACTTGAAGCTTTTCATCAAATGCGTACTTTATTAGGCAGTTTTTTTAATTAACTCAATTTAGTTACAATATTCAAGTCTACATAATGTTGTACTATTTTGGCCCCGAAGTTTTTATTACTTATATTAATAGTTAAGCGTATAATTGTAATGAAGTAAGCCATTTCAAATTAGTTAAAATGTGGTGAATTACATTGTGTTTGTCCCTCGTGGTGTAATGCTCAGCGCGTTTGCCTACCATTCAAGAGGTCTCGGGATCGATTCTCGACATAGTTGACATGAAATATTTATTTTAAAATGTGTTTTATCACTAGAATAATAATTTCATAGTTCCTGGACTTCATGTAAAAAAAAAACGATCAAGTTACGCTGCGATTGGTGTACCAATGGATTTCCCTATGCACTATTAGGTGCGGAAAGGGAATGACGATGAATTTCACTGTCCAGAGTTGCAAGTTAGGAAGTAATTGAATGAGGCGGCGTTCATAAATCAATGTTTCAAAAACAATATAACACTTGGCATGTTGCTGTAAATGAGTGAGAAGTGATATGTTACCATTTTCCCCTAACTTTGAAAGGAGCGCCATATCTTGCGAATACCAGTCGGAGTCAACCGGAGTCAGCCGGAGTCAGCCAAAGTCAGCTTAAGTCAAAAGTCACAGAACACGTCAGAACGACCATTAATAATTTGACGTTCTTGGGCCCCGATTGAACAAGCCAATCAATTTAATACCATACATACTTTTTTGCTAAAAAATAATAACTTTAACGACCAATGTAATAATATGTCTTTTTATAATAGTAGTCATTACGAGGTTCCGGGTTCGATTCCCGGCAATATCGAAATAATAAGTTGCGATTTTAATAGAGCCCGGGTGTTTTATGCTGTAATTTTAATTGTTTTTTATTTATCTTGAATAATAAAATATGTAAACAAGAAATTAAAAAATACATTTTATGAATTTAAGATAAAATAATAATGAATTACAAGTATGAAAAACGTTTGAGTTATCTTTTCCCTATCCGTGCACTGTTTAAATTTGGTGTTTCTCTGTGGGTAGGTTTTCATGCATGAGTTACATATTTTGGTTTATATGTGAATATATCCACATAGGCCATTTTAAGGCATTGAAATGGGCTATCCTCCTCTTTCCTGTTTCTGCCTTTCTTACCTAGCTCCCGAAATAACAGTCATGTTTAGCGGGTCATTTTTGCGGGTCCCGTACCTCCTGATTTAACTTGATATTTTAAGAATGAATCTTTTCAATGAAGCAAAGCCTTTCATTACAATTCACAGTTACAGTAATATGAGAAGGAATCATTACAAATTGGTCCTTCAAACCAATGTCTTAGTCTTTTTTTCCCCCAAAATCTGTTTTTAAAATATTAAATAATTATTAAACAATAACAGGCCTAAATTATTTTCTTCGAATACTTGTATATTTTTTTTATTTTGTCTATAAAATTTTGTGTTTAAAATTTGCTTTATATATTATAATGTACAAGGGTGACAGGAATTCGTTCCAAATCAAATAAACCGGCCAGAAGCTAGCTGTCAAAGTTACAAACGAACTTTTCTGTGTAATGCTGATAATACATGTACAAAAAAAAAGAGATATACTTAGGCTCGAGTAATTCAAAAATAAACTTTTTGGTTTTGAGTTTCGGTAGGTACGAGGGTAAAAAATCTTAAAATTCGTGAATATTTTAATGAACACCGGGCAAGGGTTAAACATAAGTTTTTTTATGATCACGTGTGGAAAAATATGACTCAATTGCTTATGAACAACGTACAAAAGAATTTTAAAAAAACTTAATTTTTAACCGTAAAATATAGTAAACATATTAAGCGCGTGTGTATAAAACGAACGTACAACTGATACAAGACTGAAAATAAAATATTAAAATTTAATTGAAATTTTTGTATTGTACCAACATTCTCAGGTGCTTCTCGCCGGTAAAAGAAAATAATTGATTTATAATTAATATATTAAGAATAATTTTCCATACTGCTTCGTTTGGCATGGCGCGGCGGTTGGATAGTCCGCGTGTTAACTGCGTATAGTCTTGATGTACGATCATCAAGTTCAAAGCTCATACTGAACAAGGAAAGATTACAAGCGAGCATTAATATCGATCGCATGCACCTACAATAATTGTATTCGCACATGTAAGGATAAATCGATGGGAATTAAGGGACTTTGTATTCATTCTATTTCTACTATTAATTTTATTAACGATAATCTCTGCCAAAGCGGATTATTTTTGAATTAACACATCTCGAGAGTAATAAATTTGCTTAAGACGTAATGAAGAATTTGTGAATTAATTATCACAATACTGCAATTGATGTTTATGTAGGCTGTGTAAAATGCGATAATTAAGCATTTTTTAATGATATTTTAATTTGTGTTTTAATGCATAAAAGTTTTAAAAGGTGGTTAAAAAGCGTTAATTTATAAATCATACATTTGACACTCAGGTTAAGTACAAAATTAAAAATTTTAGTTAGAAAAATATTCATATTATATCTATAAGAGTTTAAGTTATATTGTGTTTTTATGCATGTGATTAGTAAAGTATTTTCTGTTTGTACATTTAGGTCTACAATATTATGTTACAAAAAAGCTATTTTCAATCATTTTTGATAATTTTAACCAAATCCTATGTATCATTAGGTGCAGCCAAAAAAGTTTTTATTACGTCATAACAAGTAACTTTCATCATCGTCATTCTTTTTTTTGCATGTAATAGTGCACATGGCACTGCATTGACATTTTAATATAACTACATTTTTATATTTTTTAGTTACATGAGGGTAATTTCAGTTCAGGTGCCAGTCAACATACTTACGGGACTTTAAAATAATTTATTTAAAACCAACTTGATGCAATAATTTTTGCATTTTTAACTTCAAAACTGCTAAACGTGATCTTTCGTGTTTTATCCTCTATGGTACAGATATAATCAAACTGACGAACAGTCACGTAAATCTCTAAGTGAGGCACTTAAAAAATATTATCCTAATGTTTTTTATTGTGATAGTTTTTATGATATATAAATACTATATTTCAGTGTTTTGAATATGTTTTGTTACTTTATAAGATTGTGTTTAATTGATGTTATGTATTTTCAAATTTAATTAAAAAATATACAAAAACGATATTTGTTTGTATGCGGCTAGTTTAAAGTTCATAAAGTCCAGATCAAATAATTTAGCTTCTTGTACAATACCGGCCATGATTAAAACGTTGATATTTATGGGTTAAGGGAGCACTGGGAAGCGTTTTCGATTGCTATCGTAAGACAACAATTAAACACGGATTCGTGTGCAATCAATTTAATATGGTGGATACTCTGATTGCCTTTGCTCGGAACTTGTAAACGATTCCAAACGTCTGAAGAGCCAGATTCACGGCAGCTCTAAAAGAAATAATGAAACATTTGGCGATCGGCTATTAAAAAATCCAGTAAACAATGTATTACGTATGTGGTTGATGTGCCCCAGCTTTAAACAGTAATGTTCATTATCATGCATTTTATACAGGGTTTGGAGTATAAACATCACTGATATATATATCACAATATACAAGTATCGTTATAATTAAGGTGTCTTTGTTTTTACGAGACATTCCGACGTTTCTCCGTGTTTAACATTACTGAGATTCTCCGGGCATCATAAAGTCGCGTTTCATTATTTGTTTTTGTTCAGCTTAAACTTAGAAATAGTCTGAGTAATGAAATGGGCACAAAACTGGTATTCCCTTTTTAAACATTTAAACTAGACATACTGATTTAAATTGGGTTTGAGAGGCATTGGTTAAATATGCTAATAAAGATTTTTCATGGTCTATATTCGTCCTCTGTAATTTTCCTTGTTTGATAAATATAACATATATATTCACTGGGTAGGTACTTAATCAAATCGTTTTTTCACAGCGCAATATTTATACCAAATAAATATCACATTTTAATATTTATATGTTTATCGGATGTTTTAATATCTTGATATTTTCTTGCCCTAAATTTATACGACGCAATTTAAAACAACTGTATTCATATTTGTATGAACAATAATCTTACGTTTTATAAATTAAACTGAAAAAAACTTGTATTTTTTATAGTCACTAGAATTAGATTGTAATGTGTCCTGACTGAATATATTGTTTATTTATTATTATTTTTATTAAAATAATCTCCATCTTTGAGCTGGTTGAGCCAAGTAAAATGGAGACAAAATTAACCAGAGGACACTAGTTACTAATGGTAAAATACTCATATGTTATATAGATTCCCTGAAAATAAATATACTAATGCAACGAATTGAAAAATAAATAATATTTTCAGTCGGTTAAATAAATAAAAAAAAAAATGTACCTCAAATGTGACAAAAACAGATGTGCAATACCAGTTATCCTTAAAAGATCGATAAAGTAGAAATAAATAACAGCGACCATCGAGTTTTGTAAAAAAGGCATTGAAACTAATATTTGATATTTTTTAAACCAAGTTTTTAGCGTGTTTTGGTGAATTTTTTTCCATCTAATCGATGCGTCTCAACACTGGTTTTAAATGTATTGAAATAAATCAAATCGCCATGTAGGGCCAATTAAATAACGATCCTCAATTTCTGAATTACATAGCTTAAAATAAGATTTATCAAAGGCAACCTGAGAGAAAAAGAGAGTGTATAATAATAGTAATAGTTTATCAAAAAAATTACAATATTATTATCTTTTATATTTTTTATGGTAATATGTAACCTGCCTAAACACGTACAACCTATTTAAATCAGACATTTTTTTGTGTGTAGCCAAATAAACAAAACATTTTACTTTCTGGTGAATTTTGTATTTTATTTTACAATTTTATACTCGTTTATGCTTATTCTTTTTTTTTATGAAATAAATTTTAACAAATGTTTTAACTTCTTTCTACTCATGTCCAGTCACTATTTTTTTTCTAACTATATTGTCTCAAAAACGTGGAGTAACATAAAAAAATAGTACTTGCATTATATTACTAAAAATAATATATTCCTTGTTAAAATTCTGGAAAATTAGTATAATTTAAATTAAAAAACCTAAGAGTTTATTCAAAGAAGCACTGGTGTAGAGAGAAATAAATATACAAAGCATGTTTACTATTAATCGATTACAAACACTTTTAGATATTTCATGAAACCCTGGTTCGGTATCAAAAATTAATCAAGCATCAATTAAAAATGCAACTGATGAATTTTGTGGAACGGTCTTTGCCTTTTCAATGTTACAATCCTGGTCTCGAGGAGCATTGGGATAAGTACTGAACAAATCGACGGTGCAAAATAAACAGTCAATGAAATCGCAGAAGATAAATCGATTTCCCATATACACTTCGTTCTCATCGGAGGCAAAGGTACGAAGCTCTTATCCAGCCATAGACCGTACCTCATATAAAGTACATTGTAACCCTTTAAAACAAGTGCCGCTTTTACTTTGGATAATGAACACTTTTAAAGGTTATTTTTTTGCACCACATCAAGCCAGGAGGCCATATTACAGTGGTGAATTACAGCATTGAAAGAACACCCAGGCATGAAAAAAAACGCATTTAATTTTTGTCTACTCACCGGAAATCGATCTTAGTACCTTCAATGCGTAAGTCAAACATCTTAACCACTACACCACGGAGGCTAATAACTCTACAATCATTTTAAATAGACATTTCGATAGGAGTTACGTAAACTGTCGTATATTGAAAACATCAGCTTTTCAAAACAGCCGATTAAGGACATTTAAAAGAGCTAATTATAGACATAACTTTTGTTAGACATGTGATTCACATGAAATTTTATAAGTATAATTCTGACGTCAAATAAGCTTCTTAAACATTTTAGTAAAATTTAATTTCCAGCTCTCTTGAAAAGTTATTATTTTCAATATACGATAGTTTACGTAGCAGCCATTGATTCATTTTGTCTACAATAAACTGATACTTTTCTTAGGGTACTGTATTTTTTCTCTTAGTTTATACTGAATATGTAAAAAGCTGTCAAAGATTAACAATTTATTTCATTTTTTTCGCACATAATGATGAATAAGGCACTGAATATATACATAAACTGCATTTTGCTTATGTTCGCGCATCCATATTTCTTCAATTCTTCAATCTGTTGATTTTAGTGAAGTTAAAGAACAGTAACCTTTATTGTTGTGAAGAGATTTATCTGATCAAACTATTTCACATACTAGGCAACGCCTGCAAAATGCTGACATACACAAATATAATACCAGATAACAACACCACTTCCACATTAAAAATCAAGAAAAATACAAGACAGTAAAATATACTCTGCAATGGACACTAAAATGACCTACCGTACTTATCATTCCATTTCCGCACCTAATGGTGCGTAGACAACTGCATTGGTACACTAATTGCAGCGTATCTGGATCATTGAAGATCATTGAGAATCATGAAGGAAAGTTGATCAGTCTTATGCTTCAGGTACCAGTACAGGGACTATGAAATATTCTAGTGTGAAAACACTCTTTAAAATAAATATTTCGTATCAACTGGAAGGAGCGAGAAAAAACATATTTTTTAAAAAAAGCAGGCGAACGCGCTGACCATTATACCACAAAGCCAACAACCAACCTTACTACTTGAAAAATTTCATTGAAGATATCAACGCTTAAAAAAAGGACACGATGACTACGCTAACCATACGAGACATAACATGACTCGACTTCATAATGTGTTTATACGAGTATAACCCTAACGGGTTCTAAAAATTATAATTAAATAAAAAAATATTTATCAATTCAGGTGATAAAGGGTTAATCGTTGTTTTTCGTACGATCCTTGGCAATAAATAAAGAAGCCCTGTTAGTATAGAGGATTGGATACGATGAAAACATCTTTTTATAATACAATACCACGCAATCTCCGTGTAACACAGTTCTGGAAATGATATGACTTTCGTGTATTAGTGCTCTGTAAATCTTGTAAAAGGTCGAGTTTCCATTAAGCTCTCTTTGAAAATATTTACTTACTCTAATACTGCGACCTTACCCCTGGAGTTCAAGCCGGGTACACCCGATCTTTTAATTTCGTCTAGCTTTATGGTTACTGTCGAAAATTGAGCGGTCGGCGAAATCTTTATCGACGCCTGTAGGAGTGACCCGACCTTTCAGTTTTGAGGACATAATTTTGTATTTTTACTTAAACAACGCTCGGAAACAAAATCCATATTGGTAGCTTTTTCTTTTTTAAATTTTTAAAATTAATTATCAGATATATTTTTTATCGCTCCACCTTATTTGCACTTTTTGATGCAACTCTTGTTTTGACAGTTTCAGACTTAGCTCTGGTCCTTCGAGCCGGATCATATTATGGTGAAATGTGTAAATAGATTCACCTTTGCGTTTAAAAAATAATTTATGATAGCAGATAGTAAATTAATTCTCCAAACTGACAATTGATTATTCAGCAAACAATTTATAAAAAATGCATTCGGACCAGAGAAAATCAACATGTAATAACACTGACTGGTGTTGAGACTTCATTCTTGTCGGCAATCAGCTCACGCAATCATGGAAATCATTGATCGGGAACACTGCAGGCACACAAATTTCGTCTGGAGGCGGCGAATGATGAATAACTGCAATGGACGATGAAATATTTGCGGCGTTGTGCAAGTTTAGGTGAAATTTTAATAATTTCACGGCGAAAATAGCGGAATACTTTTGTCAATTCAAAAGCGTGCAAATATAACTAGTTAAAAAGGCAAAGAAAAGCGCGCGAGCCAAACAGTGAAGCCAAACCAAAAGTCAGGCGTAGCAACCTCACAAAACCAAAATTAGCCAGTGTCTACTTACATATAATTATTCTCGCTAAAATACATCGAAACAAATCATCGGCTCAATCAGCTTCTGTTACTCCAAAACTTTATATTTTTTATCTTCTGTTATTTTGTCTTGCATACTAAAGTTATGGTTTTAAGCGGTTGAAATTTTTTGTTCATGTTGTTCATACACACAAGTGTTAAGAATACTGTTTTTAATCTTAAATATTTTTATACCCTGTTAAAGCCGTTAAAAAAATAACACATATTATATTAAAATAACACAATAAACATTACTTAGTGTTTTTTGAGAATAAAACACCCACCGGGACAAAAATTAAGAACGCAAAATGCATTAAGATATAATACATAACATAATAGTTGAAATAAACTTACGGTAGTGGTGTAGAAACTGCATTGAAAAATGATTTTACAATATTAAATTACAATAATTCCTTTTGTATAGAATGTGAAACGACGTTAACCGTTTGCAAAATTGCATTTAATATTTATAAACATCTTTTGAGAATCAATTAAAATTTCTTCAAAAATTTCACTCATGCTTATTACCTTACGCTATTAAATATCATAGTACAAATTATGTCATAGTACAAATTATGTTTATTAGCTAACGTTTTACTTTTAACTCTGCTTTTAGATACTGTTTTAGCTTATATTTTTTTTGCCTTGCAAAATTTATGCTCCTTCGAGCAAACTTATTCATTCACCTTTAATCATAATTTATTTGGTCAACGTTAATTTTATGATAAAAACCTTAAAATTTGACTGGAGACTATTTGCTGATGACACTCTAATAATAGGTATATTAAATACGGGTAATATCTGAATACTACGCAAAACATGATAATTATTTTTGTTTTCATAAGTTGAAAACTGTATGCACTTGCTTAGTACACAGTTACAAAGATAATTTTCCTTAAAAAGCTGTCCTGTACAGTTACTATAATTGGAGTATTGAACAAACCAATGCGCAATAAGGCGACGTTATAATGTTTTTTTTTTATTATTTTGATTACAGATCTTAGTGACGGGGAACGCGAATTAAATAGTCCATCTCCTTCTCAAGCCCTGAACTACTCGTCCTTGGGCGGGGGTGGCGGTGGGTCCCTGGGGGGTGGCGTGGGTGGCCCGGGTCCGGGTCCCTTGCCAGGGGCGGGGGCCGGCCAGGGCCCCCTGCCTCCGGACTCCGTATCCTGCTCTACGGAGACACTGCTCCGAAACATCCAGGGCCTGCTGAAGGTGGCGGCAGATAACGCGAGACAGCAGGAGAGACAGATAACGTACGAGAAGG
Organism: Micrasema longulum; assembly: GCF_059751315.1. Taxonomy (NCBI): domain Eukaryota; kingdom Metazoa; phylum Arthropoda; class Insecta; order Trichoptera; family Brachycentridae; genus Micrasema; species Micrasema longulum. Next base: position 703,330 of record NW_028277484.1, on the reverse strand, counting down.
GTGAGTCTCAAACCTTTATTTTTATTTCATTGATAGGTATTACAAAAGAAATGTAGAAGCGTTTAGTTTCATATATCCCTTACAATTATATCCCTTAAATTTGAACAAATTGACCAGTTCGTAGAAACGGTAATTTCATAAGTAAGCTCCTGGTAAAAAAATTTTTAGTCGGGTTGTTATGTGTTGCGACCGCTTTATAACTTTTATTGTGTTTCTAATTTACCTTTAAATATGTTTTTTTTATCTACCAATAAATTCATGGAACTATCCAAGGCTCTTTTATTGGCCCTGTCGGATATACATGAACATGATCATAATACCACGGAAAAGTTGAAAATCAGACTCCCATTTAAAAAAAGGCGAAGTCACGAAATTCAATTTTATATGTAGCAGTAAAAACATTCTGAAATGGGAAAAAAACAATTATGAAGAAAAACAATTTGAAAATTTAAAAAAAGGGTCAAGAAATATGTGTTAAATAACTTATAAATGAAATAAATGTATATTGTTATTATTAAAACACACATAACAATATGTCTGTTTGCCCTATTTCAAGATTGATTTTTCAAAAAGAATTTCAAAGCTTTTCAAAAGTTTTGTAATAATTTCGAGCGAATTGATCATGTCTTATCAATTTAATTCCATCCAGAAAAGAGTTTACTTTCCTAGTACATATATGGACTTCTGTATTACCTTTTTTCTGCACAAATTGAGCTCTGTTGGGCAGCTTTTCTCATTCGGCAATGAGCAATGTTTCCTTTCATGTTAGCATCCCCAAGGTGATTTTAGTCCTCAAATGCGGTGTGCGGTACGAGGTGGGCAAGCCATCAATTTATGCCGTTGGAGTTAAATTACTATTAATTTAATATTCGTATGTTTTATTAAAGAAATGTTAACAATATTAATTTCAACAAACTGTCATTTTTTACTGAATTCTCTTAAAATTATTACCACTAAATGAACTTCGTAAATGTCGAATACGGAAGGGTGTATAAGAACACCTGGTCTATAAAACTTAAGAGCCAACACTACAAGTTTGTATTTTTTGATCGAATGATCGAGAAATTTATCCTTTATTAGTTGCTCATAAAATACCGCCAACAGTAAAATGGGTGGAACCAATTAAAAGTGAAATGATACAACCGTTTATAATATTGTGATACTCCGAGCAGATGAAAATTTTTACAACTAACCGATCTGCTAAGGGAAAGATTAACCAACCCACATTTCAACGTTATGTATTTTTTCACACATGCAAAAATCATTAACTTTTACCCTGCCTTATAAAAATAACCCGCATTTATTTTATTAGTAATGAAAGAATGTACAAATTATGGAAATTCAGTGATTTCCTATATTTAAATTAATTATCAACAATGTTTTGAGTATGTCTAAATGTTTTTAGACAGGCTGGATTTCCTCCCCAGGGAGATGTTTAGATCTAAATTGGTTGCAACGGAGAAGGAAAACATTTTTAAAAAGGAATATAGAAGTCTGGCATTAACAGGGCTTATGGCTTGTCATTGGCTAATTTAAGTGGCTACTTTACACACTGTGTAATATCCACCATTTTGCTTACGTTTAAACATCCACATTTCCTCAACTATTCCACCCGTTGACTTATTTGAAGTAAAAGAGCTGAAACCTTGGTAATGTTGGTGAGATTCATCTGGCTGAAACAATTCACCTACGAGGCAACGCCTGAAGACTATTTTTCAATATTTATAATTCTTATACCAATTAAATTAATCAACAATATAATACGAGTATTGAGTTAAATCAAATGTTTGCAGACAAGTTGGATTTTCTAGGGAGTTATTTATTATCATTTAAAAAATTGATTCAATCAGACCGAGTAACATTATTGAGATGTTTCCTTAAATATTTGCAGGTAACTAGTACTATATTCAACTTAAACTTTTCTTTCACTTTTTTTTTATTATTTAAAAAAAAGGAAATATTCAGATTTTTACGATTTACGCAAATATTTAAATGCTGGGGTCCATTTTCAACGAATTATAAATAACTGACTCTTAGAAAATGGGAACCAAGTGGTGGAGAAGTGTACAAGTTTGGATTTTGTCTAAGGGAAGAGACCAGTGCAGAAGACTGTTGCGAAACATTGCATGGATTTATGTATTCAAATTTACCTTTTTGCTATGCATTTTTTTAAGTATTCTTTAATAATATGCATGCTTCCACTTTCCATTATTTTGTATCCCTACTCAACACAAGGCTCTTGGTCTCATATAGTTGAGGATACGCTTTTTGTAATATGTATCTTTCTATGAAAAAAAAAATGTTAATCAATAAAAATACAAATAATATGTGCAGCAATTATATAAACATATACATTAACGTTTTTTCACGAAAATTGGGGCTTTATTTAGTACTACCTACATATTTTATTCTAAAAAATCTCTCTCTTTACTAATTCTGTGGCTTGAACCTAAAGAAGCTTATGTCAGATTTCACATTTTACTTGCCAACATTTTGTAGAGGGTCAATGTCTATTGAAAAAAATGTGTTTTTAATTACGTGTATTTTATACACTCATACATGTGTGGTAATGTTTTTAAAAAAAAATTGTTATCATAGACGTCCAACGATTCATTATAACGCCACAAAACGGTTGAATAAAATAACTAATCTATTACGATTAAAGACGTTGGCTTTTATAGATTAAATCCACAGAATTATTAAGTATTTTTAGAAACACGTATTTTACTTGTTAAAATGGGTAACATTAATTTATCTGTATTTTCATTCTGATGCAAATACATTGATCCAGTATATTGTATTAAAATATTAATAAATTAAACACAGCTTGAAATAAGTTATAACTTAGTCATAAAATAATGTGTCATATATATTCAATTCGCACCTTGATCTCGGTCATAATAATTTATCAAGCGCACACTGCTGCTTAGATAGAGAAGGATGTTATTTGTGCCATGTGGCCTCCGCTACTAATACCTTGCATCCTTACAGGTAAGCTCGAAGTCATAAAAGAAGAAATGAATAAATTGTTGCATTTTATTGTGGCATTTATCAATTGGGTCGATAACACGTGAGAGACGTGGGGTGCAGTCGCCGTAAAAATAAATTTATAATCGAAATAAATATTAACAGGCCAACATTGTAGCCTAAAAGGTCTAAGGATGCGGAGGTGCGAGATTTTACTTGTTTTTACATCAATTATCGCTGTGTAGACACCCATTTGAGCTTTGGACATATTCATATATTGTTAAACAATCATGGCGATAATCTGAACAACCGCTTTCAATATTTTATTTTGTTTCAATAAGTCCAAGTTGCAGTACAAATATAGTCTACTGACATACTCGACTCAAATTTTGCTCTTATTAAAAAATATTTATAAAATCTATAAATTAAAACACCCAATACAAATATAATAAACAATGTTTATAGACAGGCTGGATACTTTTTTATTTTAATATTTATTCATATAAAGATATATATCACAAAAAAATAATAACGTTTCCCTAATTTTTTGAGTTCAGGAGCCCTGTGTTGAGTTGAGATACAACAAAATTGAATGTGGAAGCATGCATATTATTAAAGAATGCTTCAAATAAACATAATTACATAAACATCAATAAACATCTAGACAACACGTTTAAGCAGCAGTTTCCTGCAAAATCATATCATCATCATCATGATCCATTTAGATCTAAATTACTTGCAACAGAGATGGAAAACCATTTTTAAGAAGAGAAAATTGTTGATCAAACTAACCGGTATAAGAAGTATAAAAATTGGAAAAAAAGTTTCAGCTCTTTTACTTAACAAAAATCAACAGATAGAAAAGTTGTGCAAATGTGGATGTATAAACACAGCCATAATTGTGAATATTACACAGTATGTAAAATGGCCATTTAAACCAATTTTTTAAAAGTTTTATGTCCCGTTTTAAGCCTTGTAAATGCCTAGACTTCCATCCTCCTAAAAAAATATTTTCCTCTCTGTTGCAATATTATAATTATTGCAACACCTTCGGCTACTTTAAAAAAATACGAGACAACTATCCACGCATACTAAAATTCCGCAATCTTTACATGGTTATAACTTCTTTTAAACCATCTCAGTCTAAAGAAGTCGAGAGAACGATGAAACTGGTAGTTATTTAATGAAACCAACTGGATTATTTTCACATATATGAAATTGTTGTTAGAGATATACTGGGTTTTTATTTCGGTATTAATATATTAATTTTGTGGTTTTAATAACCAAGTACGAGCTTCATCTATATACACGTTCAATTCCTTTTAATACAGTCTTGCCTTAAGCAATATTTTAACTAACCATGTTTTGAGTTTGTCCAAATTTTTCTAGACAAGGACTGGATTCAACCCCCTAATTAGTATTTAAGTTTAATATGTTTTAACAGAGATGGAGAATTTCTTTTAAATTCTTTGTGAATCCGTTTGTTTAATCAACAATAAAAAAAATGATGTTCAAATATGGGCAGAATAGTGAAAATTAACCGACCAGTTTCTTTTATATAACCGGCATTGGAAATTGTACTGAATTAATTAATACTTCGGCAACTACTATGAATATTATCACTAGGCGTATTCATGTAAACCTAAACACATAAGAGAAAAATTATATCACATATTTATAATTATGAGATAATTTTCATTTAAATATATTTATCATCACGATCTCCGAAAACGACAAAAAATTGATACAAATATATAAAAACATTAACTTGTGAGTAATCTAATTAGATCACTAAGCAAAAAACACATGTAATATTAATAAGATGATAGCAGACAGTGACTATCAGGGTATCATTTCTCAACCTCATGTTACTTAATGTAACCTCTATTTACCACACATTGATTCAAATGAATTTTTCAAACAGTATGCTAAAGATTAATCAGTGTGTATAGTGGCAACTAAAACCGGCCAAGGACTGTTATAAGCCCAGTAAGTGCCTAGACATCCATATTCTCTAATCTAAAATGTTCTTCATCTCTGTTGCAATAACTGAATGAATTATTCTGTATACTATTGTTACCCGGTGACATCTGTATTTTTATATGTATACATTTTTATCAAATGTACTTGTTGGTCAGTTGAATGTATTGTTTTATTCTCAAAGCGCTACCGCTGTAGAGCCGCCCATACGGACAAAAAATAATTCTAGGATTATCAATCACGAAGTTAGGTATGATTTACAGTAAAACAATGGGTCGTAGGTACTCGATAATTACAAGCGCAACGACAAAACCTTCCGTTACAAGTTTGTTCTTAAACCAAAAACCAAACCTAAAATTGGCAACGCTTTTGTTTTATGCAATAAAGCAAAATGCTGTTTCTAAGATTTTGGCATTTTAAATCCGAGGTTATATTAATATAAATACTTGTATACATTTGTCATTTGTCAAGGATATATTTTCAACACCATATACTTGGTACTTAATCTTTTGCTGAAAAATCAACTTCTCTGGTGGATGTTTATATAAAACAACTAATAGAAAGTTAAATAAATTTCTAAAATTCATCCTACCTTATTGATTATCTCAAAAAGTTTAATGTATCTAAAACTAACATAATATATTTCACTAGGATAAATTAAATACATTTTATTCATGACAAAATTACGTTATTATCTATTTTACTATTAAAGGTCGATATATGCAAATGGAAATGCCATAAATTATGAAGCATTTGAAAAATTCGCTTGTAATAAACTAGTGTGAATTACATATCAAACATGATGGATATAATTTAATACCTTTTTATTGGCCTCTTGATTGGGTTTTGCATAAGGGAATAATATTTTAATGACCAAAAGGTTTATTTTATCCGATTCTTGTTCAATAAAACTACATAGTTGCACTTGACTCGAGCTTAAATTGAAAACTTACAAACGTTTTCAGTTAATGCTTTTTCCAATATTTTATTAGACTGTCGATTATAAATCTTTGCTTATAGGTCTTCGGGTTAAGTAATATATTCTTTAATAGTTAATGTATTCAAAGTCCACGCAACATATGTTCGCAATTAATTAAACATTCAATGAAATACTTAATAAAATACTAAAAAACAACCAGTAATACTTCATATTTTATACACAGACCTGTATTCTTCATTCTACACCGGGACACAGACAAAAATGAAAAATACACCGTCATCATGGTAAATTAGTAAAAAGTTGCGAAAATTAGTTTTTTTTACATTTAAATTGTTATTATTATATTATACAATAAACATGTTACAAAATATTTATTTAATTAATAATTATTTTTTACCCATAATATTATAACAATTATTCATTCGAATACTCACTCGTTATTTATTAGAAAAATAATGGATTTATTTGAAAACATATTATTAAATTTATCTTTGTTTCCTGGAATACGCGATTTTTTATTTCTTTATTTAACATGTTAGACATAATTTTAAATTGTACATTGGTGGATTTATTGCCGAATGGCGACTTCTTCCAACCAACTGATAATGATGATTTCACTAAATAGAGGTTTTATTCAATAATTTAAGTTTTTTTTTTTTTTTATTGCTCAAAAAACTTATATTTTTAAAGTACTAATGTTGTATTAGTTTTTTATTATTTAGTTATTCTCAACTATACTGTGTTATATTTATATTTATTACTTAAGATTTTCTCATGGTTATTGCTATCTTTTATTTAGAAATGTTATGTTTCTTTTCAACTTTTTGTTTTTTGTATGATATGTTTACTAAATTTTTTAGTTTTAATTATTCTACTATTTCATACCATATACTACATGAAAATTGTACTCTGCTGTGATTATTATTGTAAAGTTTTATTTTTTTTGGTTAAAGGTTGTTTGATGTATAAATAAATAAATAAATCATATTTACTCCATTTCACTATCTCTTATAGCTTACATTTTCTAGATTATAAAAATTCAGTAAACCGCATTTTAACCACCTTTCATCATTAAAAACCTTCCAGGTATAAAAAAAATATGAAAAATAAAAAGTAACTAGTGTTATTCATTAAAAATACATCAATGAATTATGTTGTATACATAAACCCCCAAAACACAAACGTCTGAGTTTTTCTTGGTCTGCAACCTTTTTTGATTTTTTAAAATGATGTTTTTTTAGGTTATTTACTTTTGCCTGAACGGTGACGATACGATCTATAAATGTTTGTACATTCCTAGTGTCTTGTTTAAGATAACTTGTATAATGTTGCGTTCATCAATAAAATTGTTATTATGACCATTTATCCCAGGCATTGCGATGAGGCAAACGAGACAAGAGAATATTCCAAGGAGTGTAGCATCGCAATAGAAGAACAAATAACGCTAAACTTAATTTCTAGTCTCTCGTCGAAGCACGCTCTGCCAGTCGTCGTGGTAGGTTCAAGATGAGAGACGATAGATGCTGGGAACTTGAACAATGGAGTATTTAGTTAGTGATCTCTCCAACGTCATTTTGAATTCGCAGATTCGTAATTGAACAACAAGTAATATGGCAGTTTAATAAATGCAAGTTGCCCTCGAGAAATCTATCATTATTGCTGGACTCAAGGTAACCAACATTAATTTCGTTCAGACATTTTAGCTCTTTGCATTGATTGTAGATATCTCCGCAAACAAAGGCGTGCGAAAACTTTCCAGATAATTGATTTACAAAAAAAAAATGGTACGGAAAGCTCGGGTAGATAAAAAAACTCCTAAAAAACTTCATAGACATGAATTATAATGATTTTATATGTAAAGAATACTAGATTTGATATAAGTTAAGAAGTCAATTTACATGAATTATTTATGTTAGAGTACAAATAAAGTAAACTTTATACACTCGTTAGGAAAATAAGTGCATACAGTAGTTTTATATTAAATGTAAACATTCTGTTCTAAATAGAATAGTACGCTTTGATTATTATTGTCATCAAACAAAATAATAAAATAATATACAAATATTTTATAACAGAGATGAAAAATATTTCGGAGAAGGGATAAAAGAAATCTAGGTATTCACAGAGCTTATGACCTGTCATTAACAGCTCTCTAGGGGGTTAAATCCAGTCCTTGTCTACAAAAATTTGGACAAATTCGAAACATTGTTGAAAAATAATATACTTGCTAATAAAAAAGATCTGTGCGTGAAGACAATTTAAAAACAAAGAGTTCAAAGAGTGAACAGGGAAAAGTTTTTAATATTTCGTTTACACTACTGAATGAGTTTTTTTTTTTAATAACAGTTTTTGAATAATTTTTACATTCTAAAAACAAATCATATTACATGGTTTCCTAAAAATAAGCGGCTATTGTGTTAGTTAAAAACAAATATATGACCATTGCATAGGTTGGATTTGAATAAAGGCTTTTTGTGTTCCTTTTATTCATTAAATGTTTATCTGATTTATTTAATTCATATTTGTTTTGTTAAAAACAAAAAAAATGTATTTATTACCTACGCAGTCTTTGCTAAGCTTCGTTTAAGCCATTATGTATATTAAATTTCACCGAAATTCACCTTAATCACTATGTATCTCATTTTTTTTAATGTTTCACGTAAAATGAGTCTCATATAATAAAATAACTGTCATGAATAATTACAAAATTGATTTAATAAAAATTACCTTTTAACTAGATAAATATGGCGCGCCCCTGTTTATGTATCGGCTACCCATTCATTTAGCCATAGTTCATTATAATCGCTGATAAATTGCGGAGTTTCCTTAATGCGTGTTAAGTTAACTTTGAATTATTAATTCTTTACAAAAAAAAAACAATAATTTCAATTTCCAATAAAGTACGATACTATGTTTAAAAGAACTCATTTTCTGAAAAACAAGGTGGGTAATATTATAAAAAAATACGTCGACAACCACAAGACTAAATATTCCAAACATCGCAATTTTGGAATCTACGGAACATTAATTTGTGAAGATTAATAAAAAAAAATATAAATTCAGCAAATGATTGCGTCATTTCATATTTCCTTTTTAAAAAGAAAAAAAAGTTGGAGGAATAAAATCATATAAGCACAGAATTATTATATTTTAGTCTTGTACCTACGCGTCTGTGTCCGGGCGGATAAAAATACAGTCAGTGTGTAAAATAGAACTTGAAGCCTAAACGAGTGTTTTTGAATGATGAGCAATATCAGATAAAAATCCTAAAACAAAATAAAATATTAAAGGTCGATGAAATACAGTCGAGTTAAATTATAATTTTTACTACTTATTAGTAGCATAAAAAATATTTTTTTAAATTTATAATTTTAAATTCAATTTAACAAAGCAAGTTTAGTGCCTTTATAAGTAAAGATAAAACAACAATTTGACACAACAAAAACCTTTTCTTACACAAACAAAGTAAATATATAATAACGCTTTCAAGAATGCAGGAAGTGCTAAATCTAGAACTAAGGGAGATAAGTTCTTTAGCATCACATGCTACGTTGACGATGCAGCCATAATGGCAGTGGCAATTCCTGATGATTAGAGCATATCTTTCTCAGTTAGTAAAACAGTAAGTTTTCCTTTATTAATATCGAGCCACAGCGCCCTTACTCCGAAGTGAAGGAACAAACAAGTAAAACCTTGGCAGCATCTGGATGCCTAAAAAATGTTTTGGTTTGGTCAACGATTTCTTTTTTCTGGAAATGTCTGCGCACAAAGCGACAAAAATAATTTTTCTCCTTCAAAACAGAAAAAAACCTTATTTCAGTGATAAATTTTACCCCATCCATAGAAATTTAAACAATTTTATCGACCTTAATATAATGACAGCATTAAACGCATGGAAATTTTAACTCGATAAAATATCTTCGCCATGCGTTGTGCATTTTAGTACCAACAATCCTGAAAGTTCTTCTTTGGGACACGTAGATGAATTAAATCTAACAAAGGGTGAAACTTGGGCTGTGTGAGTCGCGCTCGAGAGGCTAAAGAGCTGTATGTGACTTGCGAGTCGTGGTTTGCCGACTTCTGATCTAAAGGTCAGGTTAGCTTTGGTTCTATACCAAATTATTGCTTTTTATATTGCGTTCAAATGTTTTATAAACCTAGGTTAATATGTTAGTGCCTGTCGGCAAACCAAGTAAACACATACTTTTTGCTCTTATAAGCATGAATAATTGCACGATTTATATAAAAAACTTATTGTTACGCACACACAAGACAAGGTTTATTAAATATTTGAATTTACTGTAAAGTGTGATAATAACTTGCAGATAGGAAAAATAAACAAGCAGGCTACGGACTTTAGGATTTCAAATTATTGATGCAATTTATTCATTAGTGTTGTGTACTTATAATATTTGTTCTCGATTCTCGATTCCTTCGCCGTTTTCATTTTTCCATATTGCTTTTTCGAATGTTCCACATTCGCAATAATAGCGCGCGTCAGTCCTCGCTACACGACCGCGCTGCGGCCCAGCTCGTGCAAAACCCGTGGAAATCATGAAAATAAATAACATCGCGATATCAATTAAACAATTATCCTGTCCAGTACAAATCGTACGTAATCACAGGTTATAAGGGTCATAACTCAAACGGGCGGCCGGTCTCCGCCAAACCGAAACGTCAAAAATCTTGGTCTAGCGTCACGGCGCGTCCGCCATTTTGGCTTCGGAAGAAGAGAAACAAACTCGAGACTCGTTTCAATGACATGTTTCGCGGATGATGCACTCCCCACCTCTCAATTTCCCCCCACCGTCATCACGTTTGTAATCCTGGCTCATGGTTACGAAGAGATGGTAAAAAAATAACCGATGTTGGTCGATATAGGCAACTAGAATTATCCAGCAACAATATTTTGAGCGATTTCATACTCATGTCGTGTGGTAATGACTGAAACTATATTACTTAAAATCACCATTTTTGAGTTAACTACAAAAACACTTATACGTATTCTCTTCCATGAATGACAAAAATAGAAAAGTTGTGATGCATTCACATCAAGCATGCTTTAAGTGGTTAAGTAAAAAATGCTGAAAAAAAAATTTTCAAATTGCCTAGTTGTAGTAATTACCTACCCTACGATATATCAAAAAGTTTGTTATTTTAAGCGACAATATAAAAGTTTTTTATTTTTATTCACAGATCATTACTATTTTAGTTTTCACTTAACACGCCATGCTACATTCACCATTTTTATTTTTCTATACTTTGTAAATTGTTAAGTAAATAAAATGGTATTGTTATCTTTTATAAATTCTTATAAAATCAGCTTGCAAAACATAGTCCTAAGCTCATAAAAGACAGCGATAAAAAAACCCCCCTGCAAAGAATGCTGTAATATCGTGTTACATTGAGCAAAATCCGAGATATTTTTTAATATAAATTTACCTAAATATGTATATATATACTATTTAAAAATCTATTTTCCATAATTCATAAAAAAATATCACACAATTTTGGCCCGTTATAGCAAAATTCGACTTAATTATTTTAAAAAATAAGAAATTTATATCAAGTCTTATATTCTATGTAGAATCATGTGACATCATAGGCACACAAAATATAAACAAATGAAAAATAAATTGACACAGCATGTAGAATGATCATAATAACAGTAATCCAATGCCAGCTAGCTAATGATCATAAGCTTTATAAATGCTTCGACCTTCGTTCTCTACACAAAAATTGTCTGTATCTGAATTTTTTCTTTATTCAATATTTTCAATGAAAATTTTGCTTTACTTTAGCGGTAACCTAGAAATGCGTATTAACATTTCCGTAAGGGGAATTTTTTATATCGACAAAAATCGATAGATTTCTTACCACTGACTGTAACGCGGGTCCTGTTCCCCGGACCAAATCGGCAATTGCACTTTAGCTTTGATATTTCGATAGAGCGTTTACCCGCGCATTTATTGAATGCCGAGTTGAGCGATCATTTAGCCCACGACTAAGAAACGATTATTTTCAATGAGAGGATCGAACCATATTTCAACCAACAAATCAAATAAATTATTGACACGGCTGTTTGTTAACTGCCGGAAGACCCCCTCGAGTTATTTCTCGACCGGAATAAATGAAAAACCTACATTTACTACTTAAAGCTTCTTTACAATCAATTTCTTGTGATCTCTCTCAAAAACCTTATATTACTCATCACGCAAATCATGGACGAGTTCTGCGGGAAAATAATTTAGCTAGGATAAAACACAGCTGACCCACCGCAAATACTCCCGGTAACAAACTTACTGGATGACAAAGTGTCGAGAGACATAAACTGGCATTAGGAATGAAAGAGAAACAGAGACGAGGGAAGAAGTTTAATAATCAAGGCCAGGGCTGGTATTCCAAACGCTCTCGTGGCCGTATTATCTCGTGTATTTACATACAAAATAGAGTGTGGTTCAAAATAGCACATCAGAAATAGGTTAGCGTTAAGGATGATTTTAAATTCAGTTAAAATGCATCAAACAAGCAAGAATTACTTTAAACAAAACATCATAGAAACCGTACAGCACGCATTGATTTCAATATATTTTTATCTTAATTATTTGTTTATCTGTTCAAATAGTTTGAAAACAGAAATTTTCGGAGACTAGAAATTGCGCTAAACCAATTTTAGTCATGTAAACGTTATTCATACTTATTAAATTAGCAAAGAAAAATAATTACATGCTCAAAAAATTTATAAGATACTTTAGTGATGAGAAATAAACATATCTAGATAAAAGTACTCTTACTTAAAAGACAGATCGAAATATTCATAATTTCGTGCTAGCTCGCTTATTCATTTGTATTTTTTACAAAGATGAAAAAACTAAACAAAGCAAAACACATCATTAAATTTCTATTAGTTATATACAAAAAAATGTTCCAAACTTATTTAGGGACAGGCAAAATAAAATTATTTTTATAGATGTTTTTACCAGTGTATAATATTTATTTATTTATTTATTAACGGCCGTACCCAATTTGTACAAATTGAAAAGAACATGCCCGCTAATAAATAACATATATTTACAAAGACGTTGCGAAAAACATTGATATCTTTGGATACTCATCGGTCTCGCTTTTCTTTATGTATACAAACGTATTCTCGTATTTATTCCTGGATTATGTCACTAAAGAAATGCTTTTTACATAATATAGATATTTACCATTGGCGTGTCCTTATTTTTTCGTTTTTCTGATAAATTGTTTATTATGGGACACAGAACCATCCAAAAACACATAAAAGCGTTTAGTTTTGTCTGCTGTTCGGACGTACCTAGAAAATTTTATTTGAATAGTCTTTCTAATAAAAATAACAAAATCAGTTCAGCTTTGAGGTTCAGAAAACTGGACAAAGAAACGTCGATTTTATCTAGACACAATAGGTCCGACGTGCGGTTCTCTTTTTTGCACATTATCAAGTAGCCATTTGCGAGAGAGTGAGAGAAACAATGTTCAAATACCTGTTTATCAAAATTGTATAGCACTGCATATCCTTTTAAGAGTTATTACGAAGAGTGTTTTCCAATTATTGTTACCCTAGATATTTTTTTTCATATTATGTACCTTCATAGTATAGTGTAGATTTTTAGTCCTTTTTTGTTTCTATGAATACCTATAATATGTCCATATACCTATTATTTATATTCTCAAACTGAACAGTTTGGGTAGGTAGGAAGAAATTGCCTTGTATGTATTATACATAAAATGCATATTTATATAAAGTGATAAATATATAAAAACCTGCCTTTGACTTTCGTGTTGTTCATATTTGAAAAGAATCTCAGTATTTTTTGGGCATATTAAATTGAATATTTGTTTAGCATATTTGTTTAAAATCTTTATTATTATAAGTCGCATGTTGTGGACCGTTATAAAGAATCACTTGCACAGTTATTTTTTTTGTGTGGGTCAATAAATAAATAAAATATTTTTTAATTCAAGTATTATAAAAATAAACTGACGAATTCAATATTACATTTTTGGTAAAAGTTTAAATCTCGGTTCTTGAATTGTAAGGTTGTCGCGATATGGAGAATGGATTCTAGTAGATCAAACGGTCACCCTATAATGAGACTACTTCAAATTCCGATACCGAAATTTTGGGCCATATTTAGTTTAATTGCGATTCGATAGATTATCAAACATCAAACCCATCAGTACACTTTGACGGTGATGTGATTTAGAATATTGTTATTTAACCCATTATCCTAATTCGACAAAGGTGAGACAGGGACAAAAATATCCCCGGAGATCGCCGAAGTATTAGGCGAGAGAGAGAAAGAGGAATACCGGTTAGTATACCCTAGGGTTAGACAGTAGACATCGATACCTTAGGTTAAAAGTGGATTTACCATATCGTTACCTTACGTTGACAAGGTTCAATAATGATTATCATCACCATATTACCCCTTTCCGTACCCAATAGTGCATTGGGCACTCTATTGAAAAAACAAATCGAGTCAAGATTCTTTCCATAGGAGACATTCACCACTATCGTAAACAATCACAAAACAAAATTCTGATGTCATCAAAGTTTACTACTAAATTCTTCCAACAAATAGCTTTCAATCATTTAAACAGTTTAATCAATTTCCGCAATGATATAAATTACCAATTTCGAAATATAAGAACATTAAATGTGAATAAAAAAAAAACGATTTTTCGTGAAGTATTATGTATCTTTTTTGGGTGATACCGTGTATGTTGGATTTGATCCGACGTTTCGGCTACCATTGCAGGAGCCATCTTCAGGGAAAACTGTGTGTTTTATAGAGAATGGTAGCCGAAACGTCGGATCAAATCCAACATACACGGTATCACCCAAAAAAGATACATAATATTGATAACAGTGACCGTGAAAACCTTCGCACCTATTTCGTGAAGTACTTCGAATAAATAATATTGCTTCTTTTTTAAATTGTTTTCATTGGAATTTTATTATTTTTTCTTTCACTTTTTTTTCTGGATTTTTATTATGTTGCATCACATGTCATTATATTTGAATCTAATTAATTTTACAACGTGTTTTTTTTCGTCATTTATTATGGATTGACACGGGCATAGCCTAAAAAGTCTTAAAAGGTTAACTTATATTTAAATGGGTGCAATTTTGAATAAATAAATACATTAATTAATTAATCCGGAAAATTGATTTATATATATATTTTTTTTATACCTTAAACGCCCATTGGGCTTTTACAACACAAATTTGTTTTTATTAAACATAAAACATAATAAATAATAAAGTTTATAAACAACACTAGGTAGCAGTTATACGAGTACTGAGGATAAAAAAATAAGTTGATAAAAACATGTTTACTCTTGTGTGGCTGTGATGTCACACAAGTCAACATAGGACACAAGACTTGATATATCTCTCTTATTTTTTTGAGTGATGAATTCGTATTTTTTGTAATCTTCAAATGGACATTTTCACACCCGATTCGGAAAGTAAAATTTGTATAACTATGCTAAATGTTTATTCAAAAAATATTTATCCTTGCTGCGCGAAGAATGAATGTCCGCTAATTCAGCAACACATCTATACATATACCTTATACAAGAGAGAGCACGAAGATAAAAGTCATAACAGGAAAGACAGAGACGCTGTTCTGGGGCCGGTGTCGTCTAAAACAGATTTAGCCTTTAGTTGGTTAATGACAATGATAGGGGGCGCACGCGCGTAACATGAGCGGCGTTTTTGTGATTTTTAACTTACTTGCTATAACGGGGCTAAATTATATGTTTATTCACATAAGTTATGGAAAACGAATTATTAAACAGTATGTTTCCATTTTTTTCATTTTTCTTCAAATGTCTGAACTTCAGAATATTTCGTCTTTTACTAGTGGTAACACGATGTTACATCACCGCGTGCAAAGGGATTATTTACCACAGTCTTTTAAAAGTTAAAGAAGTTATAGTAGAAGTAATTCAAACGTTCGTAATTTACTTGTTACAATGTGTAATTTAATATATCTGACATAGAAAAGTTATTTCCTCACTGAAATAATTTAGTAGCACTATGGATATGTAATTTTTTATACTTCTATAGTACTAAACTAAAAAAAAGTAGTATGGTGATTTTTATTTTGCTTTATTTCATTAAAGTTTAAATCTTACTTAGCAGCCCCCGTGGTGGAGGGGTTAAGACTATTGACTCACACGAAAGGTTTCGGGTTTGATTCCAGATGAGAACATAATAATTTAATATAATTTTTCTCAAGCCTAGGTGTAATGTGATGTAATTCACCACCGTAGTTGGGCTTCCTGGGGGTGGTATTCTGAATGCAAAAGCGCGTGTAGAAAACGCATTTTTAACGCGTATTTACATACTAAATACACGCTAACAGAGCGATCTCTTTGCGCGCAATACCGTTCAAAATACCAGCCCTGGCATGTTGGGGTGTAAAAAAAACTTACGTTTTCAGAGTGCCTGCGAAGTATTTACGTGTTGAAACACCTTAAAATATGTATTTCAAGTCTACCCAGGAATTGAACCTAGGACATTAAGCATGGTAGGCGATTGCACTAACTACTAAACAGAGATGCAACAAATATTATAGAATGGTGCCAAAAAGCAATGGCGTGGTTAATTTCCTCTGAACTAATAAAATGAAAGCATCCATTAGAAAAATAACCGTTTTTAAGTATTTTTTTCTAATATTTGTGATTGCAGATTAAACCTTTTAAATGATTTATGTTGTTTACTCAATAAGTTTGTTTTATTACACTTAAGTCTTTTGTTAACCTTAGAAGAATATTTTTTTGTATTGCATTTAAAAAAAGGTGTTTTTTAAGATGTAATTTTGGGTAAAGATAATAAAAAAATCCCAACATCATAAAAAAAAAATATTAAAAAAATATGATCATGTAAGTTTACATTAATTAAGAAATGCTTTATTGAATTTGATATTTAGTATGAATAACAACGTTTTTGTTACACATTTATTTTTTTTTCAGATTCGTGATTTTTGTCGCATTTGTAAATTTAATATTATAATTGACTGAGAAAATTAAATATAAAACTTTGCAAAGCTCCAGAAATTACAAACACGCGCAGTCAAAATTTCAACTGACATAAATCATAGATGAAAGGTAGATTATATTTTTGTTTTCATTAAAATCCACAGATAAACTCTCTAAATTCTTACGAGGATTAAAAAAATAGTCGACTATATATGGTTTTGAATAATTATACCTAAATATTTGGTATGATGAAAATTTCCAACATTTAAGGAATAAAGTGTTGATTACAACCTTATCAATGTACGCTTATACCGTGTATGGGGCAGAACAAGAAGTGGCGTATGAGAGTAAGTTTACACGATAGAGATTTTTAGTAACATTTTATTCCGCAAAATCTCACTCGTATTTTTTTATTTTTAAATTGACAAATATATATTTGCTGTGATAAAAATGATTTACCCAAAAATTTCCCTTTTTAGGGTCACTTTTAACTAATTGTTAATAACTCACTGTTAAAAAATAGAAATCAGGTTATGGTAGAGTGGGGTTTGAACCTCGGACTTTTGATCCACGACACTAGGGACCACAGCCCGGTTTTTTTAATTCTAGGTATAGATTTATTACCTTGTGTATGTATCGACAGAGATGTTTATTTACTGCAAAATTAGTTTTTGATAAGACTTTGTAATAAACCTATCTAAAATTGAGATGATAATAAAATATCAGAACAAAATCTGAAATACTTCATTTTTTATATGCATATGAATCAAATTTAAACCAATTCAACTGTGTTTTATGGCTATCTGTTATTTGAATGTTTAATTAAGTTTTACAATAGGGTAAATTTTTTGTAGTTTTTAATAAATAACATATGTTTGAAATGTATATTTTGAGTTTTTCTATATTTTTGTACACAAGTACTAGATTTAACCCCCTGGGAGTTGTTAAGATGAACATATTAATGTATATAGTGTATTTTTGAGTAAGGAAAATGGAAAAATCGGATTAACAAGGCTTATGACCTTCATTTGCTGGTTTAAACGGTTACTTTACACACTGTAAAATTCACCATTTAACCTGCATAGGCAGAATGGTAAATGTTACATAGTATGTAAGTGGCCACATAAACCAGTCAAAGACTGTTCATAAGCCCTGTAAAAACCTAGACTTCCATGTTTCCTTGAAATGTTTTCCACCCTTGTTGTCAATAGTTAATTAACAAGTAAAATTTAAGTTTTCGTAGTTATTAAAGTATCTATTTATTATAACAGTTTTCAAAAATGCTGACATACCGCACAAATATGATACCAGACAATAACAATACTATGACATTAAAAAAGTAAAAAGAAACGTAGGACATTCAAAAATGCTATTCAATGGACTTAAACACTACAGCGACTTACCTGACTACTTAAACAATTATGGTGAAGACAAATTTAAAATTAACAATACGAAACACACAATGATTACACTAACCAGACGAGACATAACATAAACATATAATATGTTAATCTAAGTCTCAAGGTTTTATTTTTAATTACGAGTAAATAAAATTAGAAAAATTAAACCTAAAAAAGGACCTAGGTAATTAACAGAAAATCACCGCGATCATTAGTATCTATAATAATTGACCAAATATGGGATGAGATTATTTGAATTTGCGTTCTGCTAAACTCGGCCCAAGTCAAGATTTGCCAACACAGGTTACTTGTTTCAGGAGAACGCCATCAGTTAAACGAGGCCCAAGTGTATAATTCAATAAATACATTAGATTTCCAATTTAATTTGCTTAAATGTTAAATTAGATTAATTCCGCTATGAAAGCATTACCCGAACTCCTAACCTGCAAACTGAAGCGTTATGAACATTGATAGAAATTTAAATTCGATTGCTTTATAATTAATATTTAGGTACAATAAAAAATCGCTTGTGACTTTTTAAGCCTAAACGAATCAATTGAATATTGGGTTTAGTTACGCTCAAATATTGAAAACAAAATTTTGTTGACAAGTACTGGATTTAATCCCTTCGGGAGTTATTAAGATAACGGATTACAACAGAGATGGAGAAAAATTTGGATAAGAGAATATGGAAGTGCAGGCATCCACAGTGTTTATGATCTGTCATTGCGTGATTTAAGAAGCCAATTGCCCTGTAAATTCCTTGACATCCCTATTCCCTTCTCTAAAATGTTCGTTATATATCTTGTAATTTGTTAAATATTGAAAAAATGTATCTAAAATTTCTTCCTTATGGGGGTTTTTTATTTAACAAAATAAATCATTGCGATCTTATGATTAACCCAAATACTTCAATTTTAGGAGCATTTTTTTTTAGTTTTAGAACAACAAATTATTATTTTTTGATTTGAATACTGCATTGTAATATATTTAAAAATACATGTATTTATTATTTTTCGTTCTAAAATTAATCAAACGTACTGTCTAAATATCGAAATTAGCATCAATAATTTATGTATAATAGATTAAAGTTTACTAAGTAATAAAAAAAAAGTATGTTGTACACAAAATATAAACATAGTTTACAATTTGGTAAATATTTTTAAATTCCACTGATGTAATGAAGATGTTAAAAGATTTGATTTTTTATCTGTGTTTATCAGAAGGGCTCAGAAAAAATGCTGTCCGCAAAAATGCAAATTAATTTCCGAATGAGAAATGTAAAATATTTACATCTTTATTGAAGCGGCCGATGACGCTTTGCTTATCCAATAAATATGAGGTTTGAATAAGAATAAAATGTCGATAATTTGTTTGGCCGCTGGGCGTATAAAATATTTTTTATGTGCCCCGAATTTTCAGGGAGAAAAATGTATGTAGTAATAATACTCGAATATTCGGCACATTTCCATACCGCGCCTTCGACCCCTCGGGGGTTGTTATTCAAAATAAAGAAATGTTAACTTTATCTCGCATTAAAATACAAAACACAAGGGCAATTACGGTTTGATTTCGATGGAAACGTTTTGGGCGGATATGCAAATCAAAGTTGTTTGACGCATTCGATTATATATCGGGTCGAGATGGAGAGGGAGGGGGACGGGCTGAACACCCGAGTAGTCTGCCTCGCTCTGTCGCCAGCTCTAAAGATTTTCTGATACCAAACATTGCAAGGTTAAAATTGCTGTTATTACCGGGTTCTTTCTCAGAAATTAAGGAAAGCTGAAATAAAAATACTAAGACTGAATTTCAATTTAGTTCACAAATATTGCTGTTTCTGACGTAAATTGTTCAATTATTATTTTTATCGGGAGCTTAATTGATCGGGTAACTTATTTAATGTTTACTAAAACAAAAAAGTTAGAGAATCACATTTTTTAAAAATATAAAGGTTCATGTGATATTTTTATATTTTTGAGGAACTTAACGTTGCCACCCCTCGAATAAAGCGAAATGTCCGTGTTTAGAGAGGAAGTTTTTTTTTACAATTTATATTACAGATTATTTTTGTAATATTTATTATTTAAATTTAAATCAAGATGTCACTATCTAAATTTTAAAGTTGTTTCTTTCTCCTTTCTTTTCCATCACCTCTCCTTTCCTCTCTCCATAGTATAGTGTAAATTTTCAGTAAATTTCTGTTTTAATTTTTTTAATACAATTATAAGATTCCGCACAAATATCTAGAATATGTCCATGTACTTGTAATTTTCTCAAACTAAACGGCTTGGGTAGGTTAGAAGAAATTGCCTTAAGGCAATATGCCCGCCCTTATATGTATTTAAATTGTGTATGTATATAAAATGTTCAATAAAATAAAATATAATGTATTTAAATACATATGTATTTTATTTAAAAAATATATTAATACAATACGAAAGTTAGAATTGAATAGGTTCAATATGGTTGGGATTAAAATGATTTTTATTTCGGAAAGTGATTTATTTATACTATTTTTTCTTGAAATCGAAAAATGATTTTGTGCTGCACTAGTACACATTTGTCTGCTTAAATCAAAGGAAATCTTGTTTTTTGAAGTTTTTGGATTTTTTTCTCTTTGGAAACTTATATTAGTGATTCTGTTTTCAAAATTTATTCAGCTTCTATCAAATTCTTTAAATACTGAAAAAGATGGATACATTCTTGGTTTTTTAATTAAAATATTCCTAAAAATGAAATGAGTCAATTGAATTTATAGCATTCTCCCCATCCTACAACAACGTATTGTAAAATCGATTATATTATGGCAAAATCCACACTTTTAAACATAAATCCATCAGTGTTTTTGAAAAGACTAACTACTGTAACATGATGAGAGACAACAAACATTGTACGTAAACTACTTATGTATTTTTATTATGTGTCTATATTTTTAAAATTATGTTTTAAATGTAACTTTTATTTTTAAAAAAATGGCTAAAGAATCATCGCTGGCTATCTCAGAACCGGTTAAATCTACTAAAATAGCCAGCAACCATATTTATAATTTATATAATATTTATTTTTATAAATCGTAGGGATAAAGCTGTTGATACTCAATTAAAATGATAGCCAAAAAATGACTTATTTATTATTACAGATTTGATTTAATATTTAATTTATTAAAATAATTATAACCTAAAAGGGGTCCAATCTTTAAGAGCAATAAACAATATCACCTTTTTCGAAATAATATTTATTCACGTAGCACAATTGTGCACTTTATTTATTTATAATATATAAGGCTTAAGCCAATTACAACAGTTACAAGAAACTGAACAAAAAGAACATAAAATTTTATAGCGAAGACAAACAAGGGCAATAAAATAATGACATACTATACATTTATAAACACATTAAAGTTTGAGCTAAGCAATGCATATCCATTTTTATCCCACACTGTTTTAGTGGCAAAAAGATCTACGAAAAACCGGAAGATCTATCCCGAAGAATTGCAAGTTATGTGACGAATTAAGATGTTAAATAACTAATTTAGGGCATGTTTCATTATACTTACTGTAAAATGTTTCTCTCGGCACGGGACACCCCAACCCCAGTGAGGGAACATTATTCTGTATAAAAAATAATACAAAATTGTAAAAGTGTATCTGAATTAATTAATTAAAGCTTCGTAACATCACGTACGGCAGTATATTTCTCCAAAGCATCACGTTTGATCATGATGGAAGTCCTTTAAAGAAAGCAAATCCATAAATTAATGTGCCATTTCCTTCACGCTAGTAATGTGTCCATTCATTTCAACTTCATTGTTTTTACCGATAGACTCATCAAATCACCAGACTTTTTCACTAATTAAACAAAATATTATTTATGACAGACGGTTTTTTTGTTGCAAAACGTGGTTCGGGTCTTTGATGCGCAGCTCGCAAAAGTTGTCGACGTGTCAGTAGAGAAGCGATTATCCGTCTCAGGTATGCCGGTGGTATTTCTCATTCCTGTTACTCCTTGGACATCTTTAGAGCCGTTTAGGCGTCAGATTGCGTCGGCCTTTTGTTCCCGGCGATTATCAGCCGCCATATAGAATGTTAGCGGGGAAAACTACCACAGAAAGCTCTCTCGCGTGGTTTATGTCCCAGCTAAAGGCGGCCACTTAGTACAGCCGCGAACACCTTATTGGTTTTCGATGTTTGATAAAATGCAAACAAGACAATCCAAATGCATTCGAATGTTAGCGCAGTTCTCGATAAAATGAACGGATTCTGATACATTTCGGACCTCTATTGTTTTGGGTCATCGCCTCCATATTCAAACCTTTTTTAATACAGCCATTAAAACAAATCACAAAAAATATTGAACGCAAAAGTATCATCACCATTACCACTTTTTTGTCCAGTTAAGTACTTAATATGTCTACGTCGAAATCCGGCAATCGATAAAAAAAAGCAATATATGGAAGGGAAGATGCCTACTAAGGCAAAAGCGTTTGTGGGCTAACAACTAAATGCAAAAAATAATTTTAAAAAAAATTTATACTTGGTGTTAAAATTATTAACTAGAGCGTTTAACCAAGAAATATCTACGTAAAACATCAATATGATTGAAAGTACCAACATAGAACCGAGTTATGGTCCTGTGGCTAGTGTCACAGATACTTGTATCAGAACCCAAGGTTCGAACCCATCTCAATATGACATGATTATGATTTCATGATCTATATTTTCTAATTGTGAGTTTTTTTCAATCGTCAAAATGCCCCCCAACACTTCTAATATTTGATCAAAAGAAAGCATTGTTTTAGAAGTAGACCAAGAAATGAATTTATAGTACACATAAACATTGAACATGACAAGCAAGATAAAAAATAATGAAACTCTCATACAAAACTAAAAAAAGTGTTAAGATCTCATTAGAGATACGAGATTAGCAAACAATTTCACACGTTTGCCCCTACAACGAGAGATGTATGCGCGTGGAGTATGCAATATTCATCCTCTCTGAATCCCATACAACCGCCGATGTTTGCCGTACATTATGCCACCAGAACTCTATCCTCCGATAGCGATCTCCTATTTGCCCCATAAATGTGCCCTTATTTGGACAGAGGAGGGCGTTTATCAGAAGGGAGAGTAAATAGACACTTGTCATTTTTTCACTCCGTCAAATACAATCGTTATCATCTGCCCGCCGAGGGTGTCGCTTTGTTTTACCTGACGCTTTGTATACTTTATTGTTTTGTTGATCCTGTATTATTTATGATAAAATGAGATATTGTTGTTATTGAGTGCAGTACGGTCAATTATATGTTCTGCTAAAAACAGCCAGACCGCTTTCATACAAAAAACGGTAATAATTCTCTTCTGAAAATAGTTTCGATCACAAAAACAGCATTTCTCAATTTGCAGAAAACACCCACAGCACCAGAAAATTTTTGAATACTTTAAAAATCATCGAAATTTGTCAAATATATAAGAGGATTCTTGTTAGTAGTATGTAAAAACTAATTTGTGCTTTATTTATAATTTGTCAAAGTCAAACATATTCTAACTGATTTGATTATTCAATCTTTTCACAAAGGTGCCATTATCTCAGTTTCCAATTCTATGGCTGGCTGCTTTCTGCATAACTACGTTCAATTAGTACATATCAAAATGGCGTATCTGGAACTACTGTCAATTTTTGCATTAAAACAATGTGGAGATTTTTATTCCGACTTAAAAAAGCATTTTTACGACAAAAATGGACTTCGGTGTTTTATTCACGTATAAATAGCTTCGCATTTCAAATTCAAAACGGCAAAAAGTTGACTCACGTGTTTTATCCTCTTAGGCACAAATATTATATTCAGTTAGTCAAACATTACGAACATAAATACATAAATTATCTTGTTTTTCTGTTTTTGGCAAAGTTTATTTGATGTACATCTGCCCGATATCATTTTTATCATGCTTTTCAAATACCATTACTAATATCAGTCATATGTTCGTTTTCAGGTTACATTAGTTGTCCCTATCTTATTATTACGTAAGTCTAGAGAATATCATGGAAAAAGCATTATTATTTATCAGTTGGTTAGAACGTAGCTTCTCAACCTATAGGAAAATATTAAAAAAAACTCATTGTTGCAGTGTATCTATGCATGTTAAAACAACAAAAATAATATATCCAGTAAATACAATTAGAGTACTATTAACCATTTCTTATCCAATTTTTGGTTAGATAAAAAATGATTAACATTTGACTATGCATACTGGCATTGTTTAAAAAAATCATTTTTTTTTAATGCTTGCTAACCGTTGTTTTAAAACAAATTTAATTACGAAGGGTAAATTACTTTAATAAGTTAAACGTTTTACAAGACGCACGAAAGTTAAAAATGAATTATAAGTTATTAGTATGAAGATAACTAAAACATCTTCATAAGACGCATGAAGGTTAAAAGACGCATATATGGAATATCCTGAAATCAAGACGTTTTGCACCCTATAGGACAAACGGCAAGTATTATGTTACCGCACCATGTACGTAATATTTGTTGGAAGTGCACTCGACGGACATGACATATGAAGTCAAAATGAAGTGACGCCAACTGTGAGACGTTTTGTATGTACTCGTTTTTAAACCCGAAAACTGTGGATGAAATCTTGTTTTTTATACATTAATAGTTTTACTACTAGAATCTAAAAATTCGCTCTAAATTTTCAACGTTCTATCTGATTTGTGAAAATATACTGTTATTCGTCGTCAATCTTTCAAAAAGGCGTATGTCGTTTTTGTCGAAATTGAGTCATGAATATTTTAATAAAAATTAAGTTGTATTTATGGAATAAATAGGTATTATACTAAATAGGTGCGAAGGTTTTCACGGTCGCTGTTAT
The DNA here is from genome assembly GCF_059751315.1 of Micrasema longulum. Lineage (NCBI taxonomy): Eukaryota > Metazoa > Arthropoda > Insecta > Trichoptera > Brachycentridae > Micrasema > Micrasema longulum. Next base: position 678,152 of record NW_028277484.1, on the reverse strand, counting down.
CAATGTGTTTCTTTTTTGGGTGATACCGTGTGTGTTGAATTTGTTCCGACGTTTTGGCTACCATTGCAGGAGCCACCTTAAGGACTCAGTTTAATCTAAAGATGGCTCCTGCAATGGTAGCCGAAACGTCGGAAAAAATCCAACACATACGGTTTCATCAAAAAAAGAAACATGTAAGGGTATTATACTGTCTTAAAGTAATTTAAAAAACCCAGAAAAATTCTTAAATAGTCGTCTCAAAAATTAACAAATTCGAGATAGGCCTTTTTGAAAGATGGACGACGTATTGTGGACCGCAGGTTTGAGTTCATGGCACAATTAAAACACAGGTAGATACTAGCTACTGTTATCCGTTGTAATCTCTGAAAGTGATATTTGAACACAACAAATAATGTAGTAAATGAACAAGCTGATAAGATTCATAATTAAAACCAGAAATGAAAAAGCTGTCAAAAATATTGTGGGTATTTTTTCCCGGCTCTGTTTATTCAGCGCGTCAGCTGAAAATTTAATTAATTGAACAACCTTTTTCATTATTCATACTCGTTTTGCTGGCCAAATTTAAGTGAAATAATTAAACTCGGGGATTTTTGTTACTGTTGAGATAATGTTTGTATTTTGTCCGGCTCTTGTTAAAAATTTTATGGGCTCGGTTATCAAAGGAATCAGGAGTTTTTTTGAACGTGATTTAACTTTAAATTGAAATCAAAGAACCAAATATAAGTAGGAATGAGTTTGTTTTTATTGCGTTCAAAATAATGAAATACCCATTTATTTTTTGAAAATAATATCCGACAAATAACCTCTGAGACTAGCAGTGATATACCTCATTCGGTTAATTTAATTTTAAGACACTTTTTTCCCTAAATCCGTCACTATTTCTAAAATAGTTGTGTTATATTGACTTTAATTCAGTTGTTCGTTTGTTTCTATAAATAATCTCAACGTACGACATAATCCAATTGCGTCAAATCACACTATCGTTAATCCTTAAATGAATCGTGATGGAAACTTCCATCATACCATCTCTAAAATATTGTAAAATCCAACTCTTTGCAGATGATACACTAGTTTACATATCAGGAGATAATTATGACACAATGATAAATAAAATTAATTACGATTTAGGAAATATATCAAAATGGTTAAAAAAATAAATAATTGAAATTGAATATATCAAAAACAAAATATATGAATATTGGGAAAAAAATAATACCCCAGGGTTACAAAATCAATATTGATAATATGAATATAATTTATGTGGACGAAATAAAGTATCTCGGGGTCTACTTGGATAGATATTTAAATTTTAAAAAACATACTCAATATGTAACAAAAAAAAATTCAAAAAAAATTTCATTTATGGGAAGATTACGAAATGTTATAGATTTAAAAAGAAGTATTCTTATATATAAAACAATAATATGTCCACACATAAATTACTGTTCTTTCATTTTATATGTAATGAAGGAGAAATTCAAAATAAGGCAATGAGGATTATACTAAAAAAATTATATATTCTAATGTAGAAAGAATGCACAAAGAAATTGGCTTGCTCACAGTAAAGCAACAAATTAAATATAATGTGGCAATTTTTATACATAAAGTAATTAAGGGGATTAATAAAATAAAAACAATAATAAAATTTAACCAACAATGTCATACATATGAAACAAGGGGTAAAAAAAAGATAAGATTACCAATGAGGAAAAAAACAGAATCTTAAAACTCATTGTACAAGGGATTGAAGCTGTACAATGAGTTACCTGAAGAAATAAAAGAAATAGATTACAGTGAATTATTTAAAATTAATTTGAAAAAATATGTAATTGAGAAATTTTGATGAAAAAATTGTAATATTATTAAAAGTTTATATTAGTTCTTAAAATGTTATAAACTTACTTAATAAAGCATAAATAAATAAATAAATACCAAATATCTAGGTTTAATTATTTGAAATCATAAATATTGGATTATTTTGTAAATCTGGTTTTAACTAAGATAATTTATCTATGGGTTTAAGGAAAGAGAAAAATAAAATCCACCTTTTTGTATAAAATTTATATCATTTTTATTTTGACCGCGTGTGTTTGTTTATTCTGGAGTTTTGCAAAGTTTTACATTTAAATTTCTCAGTTATTTAAAATATTTTCTTTATCATTATCATCAAAATCATTCCCTGTCCGAACCTAATGGTGCATAGGACAATGCGTCGATATACCAATTGCTGCATATCCTGATCATTTTCGTTTCATCAAGGTAAGATAATCAGTCTTACGCTTTATGTACCAGATTCGGGACTATGAAATATTATACTGTAAAAACACCCTTTGAAATAAATATTTCATATTAACCATGTCGGGAATCGAACCCGAGACCTCTTGCATGGTGGGCAAACGCGCTGACCATTACACCACAAAGCTGACAAGGAAAAAATATTTTCAAAGCAAAAGGAATAATTATTTTTAAATTGAATGTTAGTATTTATACACATACATATTTATTATACGTTACAATATCAAATTCAATAATTATGTCATTGTGAATTAAAGCATGATGTTATTTAAATCATCCTGCAATTTTTCAAAAAATATTGTGCTTTTTATTACATTCGGTTTGAAAAAAATATTTTTCCCCAAAACTACACAATATTTTTTTTAATGCAATACAAAAAAATATGCAGTGTAGTGTTAAGGCAGTTTTATTTATTTTTTAATAAATGCATTTAAGTTCTGTAGACGAAAAATTATGTTGAGCAGGAATATTTTAAATTAGAAAATTTTATTTAAATATATGAAATTTGTGCATTACATACCTTCTCGAAATAACAATGCAAAAAATAATGAAAATTCTACAGTATATATTTTTCTGAAATTGCAAAATATCCATATGAAAGTGTAAGTACATACTAAATAAAGTTAATTTGTGAGAAAATTAGGGGTCCCATAATCCAGATTTCGGCATTCTAGTCTGACCAGGATCCATCTGGGAGGCAGAAGATTTCTGATTATCTACCGGAATCCTTACACCCGTTTCTCAATCCTCCCTCACAGAATTTCACCTCTGCACGGGCCCGCTTGGCCGTTTTACTCATATAAGAAAAATATAAAGAACATTAAACATATCTGGAATCCACTATTATTCCAATGTTAAAATAATTCATTTTTACAAATAGCAGTCTTTACGAGCCGGCTTTGAAATGGCCGTAAGCAGTAGATTTGAATTCATTAAATTATTGATGCGAAAAGAAATTAATCTTGTAATTTGGGAGGCATAACTCTGGAATGTTCGGGGGTGGGTTTTGGGAAGTAGGATAGGGTGGGTAGCGCAGTCCCTAAGGGTTAAGGCACCGAAGGGGTTGAGTGAGGGTTATTGTCTGTTTGGTTGGATGCATGGCTTGATCACCGTAGAAGTGGGGATGACTGCCACTTGATAATTTTAATAAAGATCAAGATAGAGAAAAACAGCTTTAATATTAATTTAATAACTTCAAGTATTGATATGCTTGTAATGAAAAATAAATTCTAAATAACTAAATGTAATAAGAACAATATTTTAGTCTTTTGCAACAGAAAGGGAAAATATTTTTGAAAAGGGATTATACAAATCTAGGCAAACAGGGCTTATGACCTGTCATTGGCTCATTTAAGTAGGCACTTTAAACACTGTGTAACATTCACCATTCTACCTATGTTCAAACATCTACATTTCCTCGATTCTTCCAGTCGTTGGATTTAGTAAATTAAAAGAGCTGAAACCTTTATTTGTGGGGGGGAGATTTTTCTGGCTAAATTATTTGACTACTCGGCAACGCCTAAAAATACATGTAAATTTTGATACCTATTTTCATAATTCTTTGTACACAACTGAATGGACGTTAATATCGATATTAATTTTGGGGTAAGTTATGTATTGTCAGTGGCCGGTCGGATATAGAATACAGTGTGTGTGAAATAAAACTTGAACCCTGGACGACTGTTTTCGACTCGGTAGCTTCTCTCAGGTAAAAAATCATGAAAAAGGAAATCGTGTCGAGATAAGTTCGCCTCGTAGTGTAGTAGTTGACGCGTTTGCCAACCATGCTTGTGGTCGCGGGTTCGATTCCTGGTAGGGTCTACACAAAATATTTAAGTGAAAAGATGATAATAAATATTTATCCTCAGACTTGTACCTGAAGGGCGAAACTGATAATTTTATCTTCATTCAACGGGTGATGAGTGGCGCATAAGTTACAACATTGGAACATTAAATGCAGCGTGTTTCGATCATCTGATACGTGAAAGTGAGATGGGTGGTTATACGTTTCAGGTGTCAGTCCAGGGACAGTGAAATATTGAAGTGTTAAACCAATTAATAAAGAATATTTTATGTCTACTCTCCTCGAAATCGAACCGAATACCTCAATCATAATTGGCGAATGCGCAAATCACCTACCAAGCATACTTTTCTTCACTCGATTTTTTTTTCTAGAATTTTGACCTGAGAGTAGCTATCAAGTTAAAAATACTCTGTATACGATATTAAAAGACGTGCGACACTTGCATGCACAAATTTATAACAACCAGTGAGCAATACCACTTTCGCGAAATTTTTTAGCATGGTTTTTTTATGATCCGTCTTTGAAATATAATATTTTATTCTTAATGATTTTGCATGAATGTTGTTGTTTTTATAAAAAAGAAACAGTCTTAAAGAAATCCCAAAAAAGATGAAACCGTTTACTGGGTATGACTTTTTTTATATTAAACTGTTAGTCGTCATTTGTTTCTTTTATTGTAGTGTCCATGCATTATACGTGTATAGTGTAAAGGCAGTAATATAGTAATATGTAGATTTGTTTAAGTTGCGAGGCGGCCGGCTCTATTCTTTCGGGTCTTGCCTTCCTAGTCGGTCACACGTCTTAGCTATTATAATTGTATTGAACTCTATAGTAAAAGTAAAAGTGTTCAAGAAATATCAGTTTTTATTATTAATCAAAGTATATTGATCCAAACTAAAATTGCGATCACTTGCGCCTGGAGTATTTGAAGATCCGAGCCAAGTTTATCACATTAATAATTTTTCAAAAGATTAATTTGTAAGTGCCCGAACTTTATTCAAAATTACAAGTTCTCCCGAAATTCATTAATAAATACGACAAAATAACATAAGAATACCTTATACCTAAAAATTACAATATTCTCCCATTAAGAATAAAAGCACATAAAAAATATCAGATTCAAAAGAGAGACGTATGCTGAAGATCTAGCATTTAGAACTTGATTTTCTGTATTTATTAATAATTTTTATTTGGACTAGTTTTTGTTTTCAACTTTTTGTTACATGTTTCAATGCATATAATATATTTTTATGGTAATAAGATTTTTGACTTGTTATAGACTTAAGAGAATAATACGACACATTATTGTTTATGCCAAATACAAAAGACAGACTCTTTTTTGGCAAGTTCAACCTTAAGTATTCTATTTTTCATTTTATGTATTGTTTTCATGCTGATAAAGGTTTACTAATAAAAAATATGAAAAAATAAACACGATGTTGGTAATAAACAGCACCTGACGAACTGCAGTCATGCAGTCATGCAGTTCAGTAAGACTTCATTAATTGTTTTTTTTTGTATAATTATGAATAAATAAATAAGAAAAAGAAGTAAAGTATAAATATAAAAACACTCGAAAGAAATACTGATAAGGGTGGTTCACTTGTTCAGTGTTGAAATCCTCTTAGAAATGTTTTCGTTTTCAGTACATGCTCAGTTGAAACCCTTCTACACAATCTACACCCCTTACTTTCGCAAGGAAGGGGTGCTCTACTAACCCTTATATTGTTTTATTCCATAAGCTACAATAACAATTGTACCGGTGTCGTTTTCCTTATTCCCTTTCAAGCAGGGTGAGTTGTTCCGCTCCTTCTTGTATTTGTTGAATACAATAGTGGTATGGATAGTTTTCTTTAGAAAAATAATCAATTAAAATATCTTAGAAATATTGAAGGAATTCATTGATACCCCTTTATTGTTTTAAAGGTTCCATTGTTACAAAATACCTATACAATTTATTTTATAATTAAATATAATTTTGTAGACTTGCGCTTAAATAATGAATACATTTTTTTTAAATATTGAGTTGTAGATTTGTAGGTAAACGAGTATTTTACCTACAGGTATATATAGGTACGTAGGGGGTAATTGATAAAAAAAAGTTAAATATTTGTAAATGTATAACCTCTTACCGACTTTTCTACGTCTAACGGCTTTGAAACAAATCTGTCTCTTTGCCAGGACACTAATTACACTTACATTACACTCCACCGCTTTAGGAGTTACACTGGTTACATTTTCCACAGAGGATGGAATACAAACTCTGTTAATTTATTAGTCACTTGACAATTCCGCTCCGTATTATCTGAAAGAACTCTGCATTTCAGATGAACTTGTTGACAGACGTCTTACGCTTAGATTAGCTACATCTATGGCGGTAGGAAAAGTTATTACACCTGTACGCATCGCATACACGTCCTGACAAAGAGACAGATTCGTCTAGAAACTGGTTTATACAAATATTATTGAAATCTTTGACCACAAAGTTAAAGCTAAAAATATAAACAATACAAAACAATCTAATTTGTATTTTCTTGTTTACTAAAACAAGCCATTTTTTATGTTTTAATTTAGTTTTTTTGCTAGTATCTATAATAAGTCTCCATTGAGATATCAGGCGAAAATCTATTAAGTTAAAATGAAAATGTCTTTGAATGGAAAATTCGACAATTACAATAAATGATTCAACATTTAAAACTGTTAATACTTTTTGCCATTTACGCGTGCCAAACAAAGCTGTCAATATGTATAAAGAAGACAAAATACTTATGAGTTCTACTAAGACTAGACGTGTTTTTTTTTTAAATTAATTTAAAAATACAAATGCAGTCAATAATAATATATGTAGTTTATTATTTGAATGAGAATTGGATAGGAACTGATTTTTAACTAAGTTATTTTTTAAGCTGTATTAAGTTAGTTCACACAATTTTAAGAAATAATATAAACTTTAAATAACATTTTAATTTTTAACAATATCAAGTTGTAAATTACGTTCAATATTTAGAACACACATACAGCAATATTTTTTTTTTAAATAAATTCTATGTTAAAATCAGTACCGTTTTTTAAAAACATGATATTTGCCCTACATGGCATTTTCAAAAATATTTTTTACTAATTTATATCCAGTATTAAGACGCATTGATGACCTAAAAAAACTTACCAAAACACGCTAGAAACTGGCTTAAAAAAATCAAAGTCTTATAGTTTTCTCCAAACATTATATTTTATCGTATATCCTTTAATTCCATAATTTATATTGGATGCCAATAAAATATAAAATTAAATTAAAAATAAGATTACCTTCAGGCGTAAGGTAAGCGTAAAGGGTGTACGGTGTAATGATAAATTCTGAAAAATAACGTTTTGAGCGAATGTCGAAATTTCAAAAAACGGTCCTCAAATATTTTTGTACTAGGTTTAAAGAATAATAAACTAATGCGTTTTTAAAGTGTCCGCAAACTTGGAATAACGATTAAATATCGTTGTTTTTATTGATTCATAAATTGGGAGGTTAATTAAACAGTCTTATTTTACCCGTATTTATATTTCCATAGGGTTAAACATAAATGAATAAATAAAATAAGCAAGGTTAAGAATATGAATTAACTTTTAATGATGACGCGCAATATTTTTCATCATTGTCTTATTAAATGAGCGATAAGCGCTTGTGCTATAATTATTTTCATGAGTGAAATATTGTGGTCCCTTGTTGGTAGCCATATGCGAACATAGCGATATTTGTAACGATGGTATCAGCAAAAGTTGAAGTTGAATGTGTATATCGCCAAATGATATTAATCTGATACTGGCTCGTTATACACGGCCAATGCGGTGTCCAGAGTCTACTCTTTTGTTAAACAACTTACTTACCATTGTCGAGTATTGCACGACTTGCCCCGCGGAATAAATTGAGACAAAAAGAAAACGGAAAATTCCTGTTTATTCTGACTACTGAAGGTATCGCTTGTTGAGTAAAATAATGAAACCTTACATCTTAATAATAAGAACCAAAATCACCTGTATAACCCACAAAACCCGGCGGTTTTCATTTCTCGTATTTAGTTGCATCTGCGTAGTAATAATAGCAATATTTAAAATTGTCCGTAAGTAAAATTTATGGACTTATAATATATGATCATTTTCATTTGAAATTTGTTTATCAATTTTATTGTTACACTTCATATGTAATTGTATACCTACAAAAGCGGGTAAATTGCTTCAAGTTAATTTTTTCCTACCTACACAAACCGTTAAATTTCAGAAAATACCTATAAACATATTGTAAAACATACTCATTTGGTTTTCTTTAATAAAAACCAAAAATGTCAGTTACGTTATTAATATATATAAATTAAAAATTTAAGAACCATAAATTATTTAAAGTATGTAGGTGTGGGTTTAAATGTAAAGAATGTTTTCACTTACTCTGTGTAATATTTATAAAAGTGATTTCTAGGTGTTAGTTAATGTCTCGTTTTTTTATATTAAATACTTTGTGAATATTTGGCCAGTAAGCTAAATAATTTGAGTATCGAATAATGTTCGTACCTGTCTTATCTACAATTTTACTTACATGTTTTTCAATTTGACCTATCTTGCGCACTTACGGGTACTAAGGACCTCTTCAGCAGATTTTTCAAGTCGTCCACGTGAGATAGTGCGATACAGAATCGTATCCAGATCTTATCCCCTTCACAATCTACTGGACGGTACTTATAAATAAAATAAAGTTATCGCAGTGTTTCCGAACGTATCTTATGAAATCTTCGCGTGAGCATTGTCTCATTAAAATGTTCCTCATTCACGAATCTGGAATAATCCGAGGAGTGCGAGCGATTGTCCTCCTTGAGCATGAGAGGCTAAGGGCGAACCTGGTGAAGGTGGGCTATTTACATCGTAAAATAATTTGTGGATAAATACCCTGTTTTAAATGAAATTCCAGGCAATATGGGCGCTTGAATTTACATAGAATACTGCCTTCAGCCGGTGCAAATTTACGACTGCTGCTTACAGAAGAGCGTACTTAAGTTTTTAAAGTTGAATCTTGTACATGAAATATTCTGTTTGTTGAAATTCAATTACTTGTAATACTCAGTTACAATCTAAGTGCACAATCGAGCCGCGATATCAACATTACTTAGTATTAGGGTACCATCGTAAATGTATAAAATACGTTATAAGATGTCCACATTTCGATTCATAAAAAATCCCATCATAACACTTTTTATGCTTCAATAAAAAGACGAAAGATGATTTCATAATAAAAGAGGAGTATTTTTTACATACGCTACCGTATGGAATTTTAAATCGGCGGCGTTTCTTTTTATTTGTGCCGCCCGCGCCCGCGCCCCAGAACGGGTCCGGAGAGCGGAAATCTCAGGAGGCAAATTGGAAAATATTCGCGGCAATGAAGATTGTTGTAGCATTATCGTAAAAAGGGCATTTCTGGTTACAAGTATAAACGGGCATTATCCTAACCCCCGCCTAGTTTCTTTCATCTGCATTTGGTGAATCTGCCGTAATCGCATTTGATATGCATATCATATGAATATTCTCGCAGCTTCCTTCCACGGAGCGGGTGACACGCCCCGCCCCCCCAAACAAGATGTTATTACGGAGCCACCCTTAAGTGGCATAAATTAAATTGCTTTTTTCGCGATAAACCTGAAATATTAAGACAAGTGTAAAAATTTCATTATCTTTTCACGCAATCCCTGAAAAGGTTCCGTCCTCCGGAGTACAATAAGGTGCACCATTTTTTTTCGGATTTACGCTCCCCGTTATGGTTGTAAAACCAGTGGTTTTAATTACTTTATTTTTTGTTTTGTCGCCCTAATTGAGAAAATGCGCCATTACCGCTTTATTACATGACTTTTTAAATCTGTGGGGCTTAAAAATGTGATGAAACGTGTGAAAACTTTTCGTATTTCCTGGGCGAGTTAAATAGAAGCCATTTTAGGTAATTAAAAAAATATTACTTTTTATTTGAAAAACACATTAATCGTGTTAAGATTTTGATTAAATTGTACATTTGCTATTTCTTCATAATGCTTGATTGATATAAATATCTAGATACAACTATCACAGAAATATTTTTTTTGACAATCAATAGGTATTTACATACCTAAGAAAATGACAGTTAGGCTTAAAATTATGTTAAAACATTTCGTTATTTTGTTTAATTTCGCAAAGTTTCCCTAACTCTATAAAGGTGTCAGTCGAATATTGCATTAAATATAAAACAGAACCCACAAACCGCAGCGGTTTCATTTAACTTTACGATTATAGTTTAATTTTTGAACCGAAAAATTGTAATGCTCTTTTATTATTGTTCACTTACTTTATTATTCCTGGAGATAGCCAATTCCAGACGGGAGATCTTTTCGAAGAATACTAAAGAATATCTAAGGAGAAATATTGCAGAATGGCAAGACCCAAGCAAGGGTGACGGCTACGATGAAATGAGTGATCCGTGGTTAGCTTAAGGGCGAAAATAGTATGCAAACTTTGTAAGTAACTTCATGCACGGGAGGGTGGAATTATTGTTGGGGTATTTTTTATAAATCTACCTTTTATACCGGAGGCTAAAAGAATTATCGGAGGGGTCGCAGGGATATTATTTTTTTAAAGATATTAAAAAAACTAAAAGAATTAAAGAGTCATTATTCTATTACTTTATATTTTGTTTATGTACAAAATTTTTCTAACAATAATTATGTTATAGTAAATTCACAACGACTTTAATAATCTTAAGAATTAGAGCCGAATAAAAAAACGTTAATAATTTATTTTTACTGAGGGTTTGAACCACGACAAAGGACCAAGTACAACCCGTCGCATTTTCTCTTCACTATTCTTATTTTCCATCGGTGAACCGATGCAGTGCCCTGTAAGCTATCAAGTGCGGATTAAGTAATGATGTAGTGATTTGTAATTTTATTACTAAACTATTTCAATTTAAAAAAATATTTCATGTATGTCCAAATGTTTGTAGACATGACTAAATTTTGCATTTAAATTGAAAAGTATTTTCACATCAATAAAAATTTCAGCTCATTTACGTCACAGAAGTTAACCAATGGAAAAGTAGAGGAATTGTAGTTATTTTTTTTTTTAAAACATTTAATTTTTTAAGTAAAAATCATTGATGGATGTTTGTTTTTAAGAAATCATAATTGACAAAAATCACACTCACAAAGGATGGGACACTAAAAATTTAAATAATATATGTACTATACTTAAACTCATTAAAATAGCATAATATTAACTCATTAGTTAACCCGAAAAAAAATTGTTAGTGATCTTAAGATAAAAATTATTTTATTTAATTTACAAACATACAATTTTGAATTCTCAATCGTTACCTCTGTTTTGTACAAACACACTGAACTTTTTAATAAAGATACCAGTCTCGAAGATTTCGCGAAAGCGATGAAACCGGTCACTAGATACTCCTAATTTGTGGATTTAAGTATCACTTTATTAAAAATAAATAAAAGAGCCTTTATGGCCTGGTTTAAAAACAGTTTATTAAATTGAGATATAAAATGTTTGTCCAAAACAACATGAGTTAAATATTGTAAACTACATAACATTTAATTTAATTTTTATTTATTTATTTATTCATACAAAGACACATATTACAAAAATAAGTATCTCTAACTCTATGAGGCCAAGAGCCAAAAAAAAGAAGAAAAGAAAAATGAAAAAGATACAAATAAATAATTATTATCTCAGAGAGACAAGAAACAAGACATGGCCCTGTCGTGTGTCGGTAAGTTTGATCTGTCAAAAAATGAGCTAATTATTTATCTTTTGGATAATTTTCTGCTTTCGGAATACATCAACTGTGCTGTCTTTGAACACTTCATTGTAAAGCCTAAGCATTCTTGGCATTTGGGAAAAGAAGCCAGTGTTGGTTCTGTAATTTCCCACGGCATATTCCAGGCAAGTTAGTTAAACATAGGCAGAATGGTAAATTTTATACTAACTTGAAAGATCTAATTACAGAGCATACGCTCCTTTAATCTCTAGACTTCCATATACGTCTCAAAAATGATTTCCTACTATGTTGCATTTTTTTTTCTACATACATAGTTCATACTGGAGATGCCACAAATAGTGAATTGGCCGAAAATCGAATAATATTCGGCAAAAGATGTGTGCATTTCACGCGGATCTCGACATTTGTGCACCTGTCATACATCGTTTTTACCACACATTCGCCTGAGGGATCGCATTTCGGCAGCATTCAACCAACTTTCATTATCATTTTTCCAATTCCATACTTTTAAATAATATGCGCTTATTTTTTCATGATTTTACATTCGGCTGATACCGAATAGTGGCCGAATATTCGTGGCATCTCTAGTTCATGTTTGAACTTCTCTGGCTTAAACGAGATATCTCATCTCGTTAGACATGCGCACCGAAATGATATTCACCTCCTCCACCGAATCTACTCAGCGGTGAAATAAGAAGATTACCATTATGATGCCCGTGTAACAATATGGTTCCGGATTTGCAGGATTTAAAATACATTCTCCCGTTTGCCTTACAACACGTTTCTTTATTTAACTTATTTCAGTCGTTTTGTATTTCCTCTTTTCGGCACCGGGATTTGGGATAGGTATTATTTTGTTACAAATATAAAGACTATGTTCATATCATAAATGAAAAAAACCTTTACACATTTAGGCTCTACTAGAACTTGTTTCTAATTTCAAAACATAGATAGGTGTTTATAACTTGCGAAAAATGGGGTAAATCACTTGAACTGTGTAAAATTAAATTAAATTTTAAATTGTGTAAATTATTTGTAATTGATTTGTTATAATTTGTTCCAGTAAAAAATCCAAATGGCGCAGAGACAATTTAACTAGGTTCATAAATAATAAAATAAAAATAATAATCATTTATAGATTCTAAATAACTTATTATGTTGATAAGGTATTAAAATAATTCCCTTATTAAGTTTAAAAACGAAATGTTCTTTTAATCTGTTAGCTATCATTTATCATCAGCTTTCCATGTCCACTCCCTAGTTGGAGCATATGGTATTCACAAAAATCCTTCATGCATCTTTATCGGCTGCCAACTTCTTTGCGTCTTCCCAAGTCAGTTCTCGTCCCGAAGTTTTGGCATAAACTGTCGACGAACAGTAAGCAGTGGACGTCCAGGGCGTCGAGAACCTGATGCCCTGTAAAGCAGGCAAGCGTGGTTAAAGCTCTCAGGAGGCATTCGCAGATTATGGCCTAGCCAGCTTAATGACAGTTGTAACCGGAGTTCGCCGCGTCCGTTCTCTTATTACTTCATTCCTCACGAAGTCAAACCACCGTACACCCGAGATTATTCTTACACACCTATTCTCATAACTCAGTATTTTGCTGTTTTGGGCCCTAGTAATGTGCCACGATTTGCATCCATAGAGAAAAATAGGTGTTTTGTAGGCGTTATATATACTATTATAAGTAAAATGAAATGCGATAGATGTACATATTGATAATGGTCTTGGACAATAAGAATACCTAACCGACACGGTAGCTTTAGAAATGGTCAATAAAAAACGTAAACTTTTAATGGCTCGACAAGGCTATACTTTATGAAAAAGTAAATATGCGTTTCTCGCTTATTAATGTTTGGAAAAATTAAAGGGAAAAGAGTTATCGGTCAAAATTGTGATGGTTGAGGAATATGCAGAAAATCTGTGTACAGGACAGCGGAATGCTGAAGACCCGCTGCGAAGCGCTTAGGACCGAGGCTGGTAGCGGCACCAGGAGTTGATTAACTAATTCAGAAAATAAAAACGTAGATAGCCTATTTATTTTTTCTACTTGTAGCACTCCCGTCATTCAGAATTCCTCTCGATCCTGGGAATTCTGATGAGCACTGCTGCATTTAGTATTCCAAACCACTCCCGAAAATTCCTTAGCCGTGATGTTTTTTTACGTCCCACACCCCATCTGCCCTTTATCTTTCCTCTTTCTATGAGCTGTAGAAGGGCATGTCGTTGGTCAGCGTGCATTACCGCCAATCTACTAAATCAGCTTTTTCCGGTAGGCAGTAAAAATTTCCTTTTTAATCAAATCTAACACATTATTTACTGCAATCTGCGGTACTGTTCTTCTTCAGAAAGCTCGCCTACTCATGGCATCACGCTTATCATATGATCAGGGAACATTCAATAAGAGTTAAAAATCCCTCAATATGAAAGTATTATTTTTGCCAACATTATAGATGCACGCCGACCGACGATTTTTTTCTCCGCGGGACATGGGAGCGAAGTATGCGGCCTATCGTCTTTTAATGTTGGTTTAATGATAACCTCCATCGAAAATGAAAATGTTAATAATTATTATTTTCTCACTTGAGTTTCTTGTTTATTTTTTTTTTTTGTCACATTTAAATCTTTTGCATAATTTATGAAAACTCAATTGGTCTTTTTATGTTTTAAAATCGTGGTTTTTAATACTTTTTATGTATGACTGTATGTTTTCTGAAAAAAAAGACCCCTTTATATTTTTTCCCCATAATGTTCAGAACTGATGTAATAAATTTGACCGAAAATATGACGTGATAAAAACTATCAATTTTAAAATGCGCTGAAAGAAATAGGTACTTTTAGCAGAACAATTGAACACATAGTAGTATTATCAGCTAAAACTTAGTACAAACTGATTGGTGTATTGCTTCCTATATTCAAGACGTTTCATCTTCAGTAATTCGGATTGTTCACATGTACTAAGCCAAGAAAACAAATTACGTCCGGAATGAGATCAAACTAACAACCCAAGTGGAAAAGCATGGTTGCCTATAATAGCGCTCCTTTCATCCAGTTAAATTACAGATATTTTAATTTGCCGCTCTCAAACATAAACATTTTCTCTCTCTTTGTAACGAATTGGTGATTGAAACAAAATAATATCCTTTGAAATAACCTTTTGCGAGTTTCAAAGATTTTACTCCCTAGGCACTTGGCGCGATGAAAACCCTCGTAATAAGGCAATAAGTCTGTCTTGAAAGAGATAATCTTATTGTGCAAGAACAATCGATGAGTTTTAGACTTCGGATTAATCCGCGATGTTCATCCATCTTACCTCGTAGCTACCTAATATTATTATTCCCGTCCTGTAGAAACTGATACAACATTGGATAAGTGTAAGAAAATCCATTACAAGCGTGTTTAACTTCAAATAAAAACAAATCTGAAAAAACACGAATCTCATTATCCCTTAAGATAATCCTCTTTACATTAAAAAATATGTACAATTATTTAAAATAAAAATTTAAGATCGTTTTTTATACAAATTTTTGTTTGATCATTTTCTGCATTATTTTTATCAACCTCTAATTAATAGAAAGTTAAATTTTTTACCAGCTCAAAATATTACTAATAAATATTTTTTTCTGAATATACTCAATATAGGCCTCAAACACCGTCCACTAATACTAATAAATAAATTAACTTTATTTAAAAAAACAAAATATGTGTGTAATATTGCATTATTATTTGTCTTCAGGTTTTTTACACACGTAGTTAATTTGCGGACTTATTTTTGTTTTTATTTGTGTATTTAAAAAATCACAAATATATAATTACTATCCAGCAACTTATTTATGCACCAAGGATAAGTAATCGATTATGCGAAGCAGTTAGTTGAATATTTGGATGGATCTATAAGTTTCTATATGGGCAATGCCTGTTTTCAGAAACCGACTTGTTGCTGTAAAAAAATAAATAATATAATGAAAAATTACTTTACGACTACAGAAAGAAAAAAAATTATGAGAAATAATCATGTACACAAACAAAAAAAACGTTTTTTTACTACTCCATAAAACTAATATTTCTTAACAATACTTTAAGCTTTATTGCGGCGCAGTGCAATGTGCGGTAAAAAAACAAAATTGCACAGAAGTATTAGAGCGTTAACAATTATAACATCCCTTAAATTGAATAGAATTGCCTTCATGCATTATATATAATATTCCGTTGTAATTATTTTCCACCCTCGCGGGGTGACTTCTCTAAGTTTAGTCTGATTTATCATAATATTTCCTGTTGTTCCATTCGCAACTTTTTTCTTTCTTTATGAATTTATGTTCCCCAGGGGAGGCATGAAAATATATTAAAGCCCGCGCATTTAAAATCTAAGAATGGCTAATTCCTTTCTTCACACTCCGACATATTTTAGCTAATAATTTATTGTTATTACGTCGTTAAGTTATTTTCTTCCTATTCAAAATTTGACGATTACTCATTTACTTCACCGTTTGCCAAAACGAAATTAGCAATATTTACCCAAAAACTCCCAAAACTTTTCCATTAAAAAAAGGCAAGAAAAATATCATTTTTTAACATACCTAATTTTTACACAAAATTTATTTATAAAAATTAAAAAAGATGACATTAAATGAAAATCAATATAAAGTTGTTACACATTAACCATTTAATTTTTTTTTTTAAAAGCTTTGTCAACATTTTCTTTTAAAATCATCTTAGGAATCTTATTTAAAAAATTTGTAATTATATGATGAAGTGTTCTTTGGCCATACTTGTTTACAAACCTCAGTACTGACAAACTTTCACGTTGTGCTAGCCTTGTTTATGTAAATGTAAATGCCTTTTCTGGTAGTTACTATCAATTCGGTATCTAGTAACAAAATTGAGCCATAGAATAGCATTTACAGACAGGCAAAGTTCAGGTACCTCTTTCTTATCAATTTTAGGTGATCTGTTAATTAATTACTATTAATTAATTAGTTATTATTGTTAATTAATTAGAAAGGCCCCAACTAGGGGCAAAAAAACGCAAATTATCTTATTTGGGTTCTAAAGAACACCAATAAACTACTTCAGCTTAACATTTTGCCCGGCGGTACAAATTTGTCCAGATATAAAATAACTAAAATATATCTTTCACGATAGATAGAACATTTGATGTAGCTAATCACCGTAGGGACATATTTAGAGATTTTTAAATAGTTTCGGCCATTTTGAAGTAATTAGTTCCAGAAAATGGCTCCTGTGGCTCAGTTTTGCGGAGGGTTGTCACCTGTTTGGTTTTGAAAAATTACTACTCCTGTATCATCATCATCATTCCCTTTCCGCACCAAATGGTGCATAGAGCACTGCATTGTTATACCAATCGCAGCGTATCTTTATCATTTTTGTTACATGAAGGTAAGATTATACGCTTCAGGTACCGGTCTAGGGACTATGAAATGTTCTGGTGTAAAAACACCCTTTTAAATAAATATTTTATATCTACCATGTCGGGAATCAAACCCGAGACCTCTTGCATGGTAGGAAAACGCGCTGACTATTACACCACGCTGACCATTACAATTTGTTTCGAACATTATCATGAATCTTTACGTCACAACAACCAAGGTCAAACATGTGGCGTTTTTCTTGAAACGTATTTTTATTCAATTTCTTTTTTGCTTTTATGTATTTTATTTTATTTTTATTTTATTAGGGAAATCAACAGTTCTACATACATATTTTTAGTTAACAAACAGATAAAGTGTATAAACTCAGAACTAATAACAGATTTCCACATAGTATACAAAGTTAGTAAAGAATATATATATTACATATCAAATAAATACATACAATTTATACATATAAAAATGTTATTTTCAAGTACTCAATAATCAAAGATTTTTTAAATATTAATTTTAAGAACATTAAGTTACTGTAAATTGGGCGGGATAAGGACAAAAATGCTTGAAGAGAGGATAAGGAGGGGGGGGGGGGAGATGTACATATTTATTATTATAATGTCTACTAAGTTACATAATACATTTTTAGTGTAAATTTTAAATCTGACAGAGTGATGTTTGTATAATCTATATTTTTAAATTTTGTATTGTACATTGAAAAAATCCTACGAAAAAAAGCATTTTTAACATACGATGTTTTACTTGTTGGTACATGAAACAGGTGGTACCGTTTACAAATCCTGGCTGGCACATGTATTGTTATTAAACCAAGCAGCTCTGTACAGTCAACCATTCCTGTCACAATTTTGTAAAGCAGTAGTTGGTCCGCACACACTCTGCGGTATTGTAGAGAAATGATTCCATGGAAGGTGGAGGCAGTGAGAGTAGATACATAAGAAATACCGGTTTTGTATTTAAGGTACTTTATAAATTTGATTTGAATATTTTCTATTCTACTTATATATATGGCATACTGGGGATTCCATATCTGAGAGGCGTATTCCAAATGGCTTCTGACAAATGTATAATATAATGAAATAAGGGCCTTTGGATTATTAAAGTGTTTACTCATTCGAATTATGAAACCTAACATGCACAATGCTTTGGAGGTAATTTTATTGATATGCGATTCAAAAAGTAGTTTTGAGTCTAAAACAATCCCAAGATCTTTAATTTCGATCTTTAATGTATGAAAACATTTCTTCCCAATATCCAAAGTGATTGTGAAAATACCATTAATTATTCTTGATCCATTCCATATATTTTTATCGGTATTCGTAGTATGTAATATTTTACCATTATGATATCTCATTTTTCTTTAAAATATAATTAGTCGTCTGATTACAATGCAGGTTGGTCGTTTATTTTTGAAAATATCATTATCATCATCATAATTCCCTTTTCGCACCTAATGGTGCACAGGTCACTGTATTTTAATTATTTTCAATCAATTGTATATTGATAATTTTTGTTACACGAAGGTAGGATGATCGTTCTTACGCTTCAGGTACCAGTCCAGGGACTTTGATATATTCTAGTGTAAAAACATTCTTTTAAATAAAAATTTCACATCGACTGTGTCGCGAATCGAACCCATGACCTCTTGCATGGTAGACAAACGCGCTGACTATAACACCACGAGGCCGGCTAAGTATTTCATAGACCCTTATTTATTAAAAATTTGCATTAAAAATTATTGATAGGTTTGTATTCTTAAAAGCGTTTTTTTTTAATACATTTATTCTGCTTGTGTAAGAAAAGGTTTTAGGCGTATATATTGTTGTGCTATATTTAGTTATAAAGGTACAAAACTAGCTTTGTTTCTTTGTTGTTATAAATATGTGTTATTTTCTCAGTGTTAATATTATTTATGTCCCGACTTGAGTTGTTGTAACTCCTGGGAATGTAATTCAACGTATTATACTTGTAAAAAACTTTGTGTTATGATTTATAAATAAATAAAATATTTAAAAAAAACGTTATTTTCTGGATAAATCTCATATTTGTACCCTCAGAAGTTCGGGAATTCTCATCCGGGCGTTCTGTGATCAATTTGAGGTTATTTAAGTCCTGTAAAAATTAGGTAAGGATCGAGATCCTAATATAATTTATCTAATGGCGCAATAAGCCGTTACATTATATCATCTCGGGTCGTGTAAGAATGGCTTATAAATCGCCAATTAAGCATCTGGTGTCTTCGGCTGTACCGAAAACCCACGAACAGACCCGAGTGGGGATGGGTTGAAATATCGATGGGCCCTGGCGCCAATAATTGCGCAGTTATCTAGCAGATCATTTAAAATAAAGTTTTATTTATTGTGCTGGTAGGCGGTTCTTTGGTAGGGGTATCGCCGTATTTTTTACGACTATTATAAGGCATTTTTTTGTTGAAAAAGTTGATATTAATTTTTCAAATGGTATTCATAACGGAATTTCTTGATGTCATTTATTATTTTGATTTTTAATTCATTTTAATGTTCAAATTACTAAGAGACATTAAAAAAAATGTTTGGTTAAGAAGAAACGCGGTCTCGCTTTTTTTCATACAAACGTATTCCCGCATTTTCTCCCTGGATAATGTCACAACAATGATTTTTTACGCATTAGAGATATTTACCATTGGTGTGAACCTGAAATTTTGTCTTTTTGATAAATTCTTTATTGGGGAACTGGAACCATCCGAAAACCCTTAAAAGCGCCCAGTTTTATCTGCTGTCTTCAAACTTCAATATTTTACTAATATTTGAAAAACGCAAAAAGTACTGAGACAGAAAATTTCATTTCGATATTCTTTCTAAAAAAACAATAAAATCGGCTCAGTTTTGAGGTGCGAATGTCGGGATAACGAAACGTTATAATCGGTTCGATGTGCAGTTGCCCTTTTTGCACAGTATCGGGGAGATATTTGCGCGAGAGGGACAAAAAATAATGTCCAATTATTAATTCATTAAAATTGTCTGGCACCGCAAATTTATTTATTTAATTCAGAGGGGTTTTACAAGTATGGTACATAGATAAAATAATATAAAAAGGAAGAAATACAATGTAGAGTTTAGTACATTCAAATACATATTCCGACATACAGCTAGTAAACATAATTAAAATTAATTAAGAAAACATAATTAAAAAACACATACATATGTAAATAAATATGACATGATACACATTAATATTGTAAAACATTTAAATAAATCAATATGCCCAGAAAGATAAACTTTTTTTAATACGCCAATAAAAAAAAAATCCTGAATATAATTGATATAAATACACAATTGTAAGAGGGTAGAAAACAGGAAATAATTCTTAAATACGAAAAAATTCAAATTAAAAAATATATCTACCTCGTGGTTTGATAACAAGCGCATTCCACTACCACGCATGAGTTTTTGTATTCGGTTCCCGAGAAGGTAAATATGAAACATTTATGTTACATACTAAGTCTTCAAAATTTGATGAAAAAAATGCACTTTACAAAAAAAAAAACTTGCGTGTAAAAGATAAAGCTTTTCAAATAAAAAATAAACATGTAACCAAGAGAAAAAGATATTAACCGACATATATGTAATTTGACTATAGTATTGTAAATGTTATTAACCCCGTATTCGACGGATAATATTGTAATAGCCCAGTACTCGGTGAATAGTACTCTAAAAGTTCTTTTCAATTAATCAAATAAGTTTTTAACTTTTTTATGTATATATTCTATTTACATTCAATATTTTTTTCATTATATGCTTAAAATTTATAAAAATCTATTAATAGTCTCGTACATATC